>NC_080398.1:58635108-58960671 GCF_030265065.1 Corythoichthys intestinalis | reverse complement strand
GCGCCAACATATTCATAGTCAGTTAGAGCAGGCTTTTAATGTATTTCTTGTTGTTGTTTGTGCTTTTTCTGTTTCTCTCTCCCTCTTTTCTTTTGTTCCCCTATAATCCCTTCCTGTTTGCTGCTTTCTCCCAACAAACGAGGAACGTTGAATGATCTCCCATGTGATACATTAAAGCTCCATTCTCCGTGTCAAGCAGCTAAACAGGACAGTTAAAAAAAATAATAATAATAAAATAAAAAAATAAACATAAAATAAAATTTTGAAATAACTTGACGGTCTGAACGGGACAGGTCGCATAAAAGTGGACCATTTCAAATGCAATCTAGGTCACTTTCATATGTGGTTAAAATCCAATCTGGGCCACATTTTTCCAGAATGTGGTTGCGGTCTGAACTGTCAAGTCCCCCAAATCGGAATTCATACAGCAATTATGTCAGCAAAGAGTACGAGAGACAGCGCGCAACTGTAGCAACGGACCTGTGCATTAGCGTTAGCGCCTTGCTTGAACGTGGCAATTAGGGAAGAGGCGAACTTGAGAACAGTCATGAAAAAAAAAAAAAAAAAAAAAAGAATAAAATGGAGGTTAGATCTGTGCTCCTAATGAGCAATATTTCAAGATTGCTAACACAACCGAGAGTCTGGCAAACTGTCCGTATATGTGTGCATCGTGCATGCACAGTAAGTGCATGCTATCAATCCATATGAACTTTGAATATAAGACAAAACGGGGATTAATTATGTCAATTGTGTCCTCTTTTTGGAAATCAAAGTATGATTACCCTAGAAATTAGAATGACGTTGAGCCAGCATTTATTTTGATGCTCCTGCGCATGCGGGTCAGTTTGGACAAAGTATCTCTGAGTGCCAATTAGTATGCATTTGTGATACTTGAATGGGCTAAATCAGGGGTGGGCAAACCGATCCTCGAGGGCCGCAGTGGGTCCTGGTCTTTGTTCCAACTGATTCAGCACAGACAGTTTAACCAATGAGGTTTCAGTGGAAACAAGAAGCACCTGACTGCAATCAACTGATTGCACTTGTAAGAAACCAGATTGGTGAAAGGCTGTCCTCATGATGGGTATGAACAAAAACCCGCACCCACTGCGGCCCTTTGTGGTAGAGCAGGGCGGTAAACCGAAAATTTACCGGTACCGAAATCTTTTTACGATGACCGACGTCATTTTGACCATGACGGTAAATTCGGTAATTTAATAAAACAAGAAAATAAAGTCTTTTCATCCCGCTTTGACTCTGTGTTGTTCAGCTATGTTCATTCCCCTTTAAGAAAGCAGACAGTGTGCTTACGTATGGAGTCACGTGGTTATCAGGAAGCCAAACAAACGAGCCCAGTAAGCTAACGCTAGCGGCTAACGCTACAAGCAAACGTGATGGAGTGTTGCTTAAGGGAGCTTCGCCAAACTTTCACCCGACATTAAATAGACTCTTGGCGGCACCCAGACGGGCTTTCACCCGTTGTCCTCCCTTGCTCTCACGATTTCCAAAGAGGATGCTTTCTACTGGTAGCCAAGCCACAGGCTAACGCTAGCGGTTAACGCTACAAATGAACGCGATGGAGTCGGATAGCGGCTCTAAACTAGTTAAAACAGTTGAACTTAATGAGTGGATTGGTCTCTGACTGCATCTAGCAATTATGCTGCGTTCCGGAAAAGTGGGATGTCGGACTTTTCCGACCTTCGAGTAGGAAAATATCATTGGAACGCCACTCGAACTGGTAGGCCCAAGTCGCGAAGTCGGAGAAAAAATAACTACCTCGACTTCCAAGTTGTTTTAGTCTGACGTCACTGGACAAAATGGCGCTCATGATAACACAATAATGAAGTAAATCAAGTTTATTTGAGATGCCATGTATTTTTTTCTCATACAGTGAATTATCTTTGTTGTGTTATGTTTTTATATTGACGATCAGCAAAGGATGTAACTAAAAAAAGGCCGTTTACAGTGTGGGCTATAACGCAGCCGTCATTTTTCCTCTACTATTTGATCGCTAATAGGAAGGCAGGTTCGCAGGAGGTCAAAATGTCTTTGGATGGCTAAAATAAAAAACACCTCGTCGCGATCAGCCATCTTTGTTGTTTACATTTGCTTGGAACACTTTGAGATCGGAACTGGTACCATACGAGTGAGAAAAATCCGACTTCCCACTTCTCTGGAATGCAGCATTAGTTTATCACGTTATTGTGTATCTGTTGTCTGTGTTTGATTTCTCTGATAGCTTTTGTGATGGTAAAGCATTCAGCATAAAGTACAATCTAACAGTGAAAATTATAATATAACTGTTTAATGGCCCCAGCTATTTTTCTGTATGTGCTTAATTATGTGTCATTAGATCAATGCAGGTTTAATATGTGTGTGTATGTATTAAAAATGCACTGAGGAAAAAAAAACCTGAAACCTTGCAGTAAACACTTGTGTTGAGTAATTATGTCACAGCAGCCATTAACAATAAGTTGTCTTTTTGAAGTGTACTGTTCAAGCTGTAAGTAATTTGTGTTACAATGACATGTTTGCACAGGCATATTGATTTTGACAATGTACATTGTTCAAGCCAATAAAAGCTGTTTTAAATGTTCATACTTGAATTCTTATTGTTTACAATAAATTTTCGTATACTTAATGTTTAGACTGCATGTACAATTGTTAAATATATTAAATTGAAAGCTGGTAAATAAATCAACAAGAAATGGTTAATCTGTATTTCATGCATTGATTCAGATTTTCAAATTATATAATAGTCTGCTTGGGTGAATTTATCGTCATTTATCGTTATCGAGGTAAATCTGCTCAATTTATCGTGATACGTGCTTAAGGCCATATCGCTCAGCCCTACTTTGTGGAATAGTTTGCCCACCCCTGGGCTAAATGGACAAAGGCAGTCTGAACAGGCACGCCCAAAAAACATATGACAAAAAATTGGAATTGTGGATTAAGACCTGCGGTATGAACCTAGCCTTAATGGAGTGGGCGTCAAGCGCCATCAATGGCAGCCATAGAGCTAACTGAGACACTATTTTGGTGGAAGATCTTGGGTGCAACTTGTTGGTTCCTTTTTTTTTTTTTTTTTTTTAAAAACGATATCTCAATTCTTGGCATGAGCGTATCGATAACCCTTTGGGATGCAAAGTATCACGATATATCACCATTTCAATATATTGTCACTCCCACCCTTATTATTAACGCCCGCATTCTGGCCTACAGGTGCCTCTTGACACATCAATCTGCCTGTCTTCTCTATAGCTGTAATAATAAAACTGGTTAGGATGTCGTCATTGGAGCTATCAACTAGCATCTATTGACAATCCCATATCGGTCGACCTCTAGTTCTGATATTGAAGATCGGTTAAAGCAGCATCTGGTTTTGTCAACTTAGGGCCAAACAAAATCAGACTTCAAATTTGTATGAAAAAAGATGTGATAATTATTGATATCCACTGATATGAACATTTTTATCACGATAATAATTTTTGTCATATCGCCCAAGCCTAATTGGACATCTACTAGTGATAAACTCATTCCAATTCACAGCAGAAGAATTAAAAGAGCTTGTTTTTCCTGTTTATTCATTGTTTTGTAGATCCGAGAATAATTCCCTGTAGGGCTGCAGCCATCGATTATTTAGGTAATCGATTAATCTATCAACTAGTAAGTTCAAATAAATGGAGTAATCATATTACAAACATTAAATGCATTGCAGCATAAAATTTAGGAGGTATAAAACAAGTGTTTATGCCTGCAATAACATTTATTTTGGCTTGCTAAGATTGCACTTTGAAAACAGCATTAAATAAAATACCTGAGTATTTCTTCAAACTATTCAGAATTGTGTTGTTATTTCACAAGGGCAATAAATACATTTAAAAATAAATTAAAATACCTGAACTTAGCCTCAAACGGTATAAAAATAAGTCCAACAAAAGAAAATTTGGCTAACCCTTGTATAGCAGAGGTCCACTAGCTTAAATGCTTATTGCTCACGTTTTTTGTTATTATACAATGCTTTAAACAAATCGTTCAACACATTTTCCCACAAAGAACCTTCTAAATCAACTAGTGCTGTAAAGATTAATCGATTAACTCGAGTATTCGATTAGAAAAAAAATATTCAAATTAAGTTTTGCTGCCTCGAGTATTCGTTTAATTAAAGTGCCGTTGTAATGGTTTGTTTTGAAAGTGTTTGCATTTAGTTTTATTGATTTGGGTGGATACACTGCCCTCTAGTCTGCCTCATTTCACATGGCTGAATCCAGCTGCTCCCTGTTAAGACCAACATAAGCATAAGTTTTTGTTTGAGCTAATTTTTTTTTAATGCATTCGTAATTTAGTTTTAAGGTTTTTTTTTTTTTTTTGTGGGAATATGTGTTTGAATTATTAAGAGCATTGTAAAAAAAAAACTTCATAGGATTTAACTAGCGGACTTAGTCAATTGTTCTTTTTTTGCACATATATCCTAATTCATTAATTTTTTTATACCGTTTGAGGCTCAGGTCAGGTATTTTAATTTTTAATGTTCCTTATCCGATTACTCGATTATTCGAACTACCTACTTCACCGATTAATCGACTACTAAAATAATCGATAGCTGCCGGCCTAAAATACACTAAATTACAAATACATAAACAAACATACTAATAACCTGATGCTGACCTTAGGAAGCAGCTGGATTCAGCCATATTAGATGAGTTGTGTCATCTTCACTGTTGCCACTAGAGGGCAGTGTATCCACCCAAATCAATAAAACTAAAAGCAACACTTTCAAAACAAACCATAACAACGCCACTCTATCTAAACAAATCCTCGAAGCAGCATAATTTGATTCGAAGCTTTTTTCTAATCGAATTACTCGAGTTAATCGATTAATTGTTGCAGCACTAATTCTCTGAATAATTGTTGTATCCCCATAATGTGAGATCATCATCTAGTAAGTACTGAAATGATTAATAGCAATCTGAAATGATTTACCCATGGTCTTCTCCAGAGACTTCAGCCACCTCAATACCTTCAGGGTCACTCATGTCAGTAGATTCATCCTCAGAGCTCGTACAATCACTTTCTTCATTATCTTTGAAGGCTGCAATTGTTTTGCTTCCATTATCAGTGATGACTGTCAGGATTTTGTGTTTTGGTATTGCCCAGATATCTATGCATCGATCGACACAGGTTTTTATACACTCAGCAGAGTGTGGATGTGCAATTTGCTCCAGTCTCAACAATATGTGTTGCGCTTTGTTTTCAACAATGCAAAAATAACAAGCACTAATTGCTAGAAAGGATGCTTTAAGTCCACTTTTGGTCCATATGTCCAGCCCGAGAGTTATTTTGCGGGCTAATGTAAGCCGCTCTTTGTACTTCTGTTTTTCCTCCTCATAAATTTGGTCAACTAAGTTGTTTATTTTTGATCTCTTGGGTATGGCGAGTCGCTTATCAATGGTCTCCATCATTAGGATGAAATCTTCATCCTCAACTGTGCTGGCAGGTAGACCGGTACGCCCAATCCAAAGAGCCAGCGCGTTTTCTTTGGCACGTTGTTCAAATGAATCTGACTTGTATTTGGACACTGTGGGGAAATGCTGGAATGCTGTTGGAATAGGTAACTGTTCCGTGTTGTTCTTGTTCTCTATAGGTGTTTTGACCTCAGGGATCTGAATGAGGAGGGAAAAGGAGAGGTGCATTTAAAAATCCGTTAAAACATTCAACATTCAACACAAGAGCATTCGAATAATAATTTATTGTGCACAATACATTACAGGCATGAAAATGGGTCAGGGGTTAAAAAGGTGAGAAGGGTGTGGAGGAAATATGTTCCAGTACATTGTACACCCCAACAAAAATTGAGCTCTGTCAACCCACACTGTGTTTCAGCAGGGCCGTGCAGAGACCGGTGGAGGGGCAGGTGCTCGTAGATCAAAAGGGGCACATGAACAAGTATTTAATACACCTTAAACAACATAACTTCAATTTTAACCAGCTTTAGATAATAATTGTCTGCGACTGTGACATACTTTAATTGGGAGGGGGCAACAGTGAATAGAAATCATAACTGTCATCAACACTTTCTGGCTGTGACTCAGTCAGTCTGCCTCTTTTCTTCCTTCAACCTCTGCATCAAAATTTCCTTCCTCAACTTGTTCATCTGAGAACAAACAAACCACATCAGATGGTCACTGAGCCACCAACAGCACAGTTTTCTCAAAACTATTATCTCATTATAATCCATACTTAACAACTCTAGCACCTAATGATTAATAAAGCAATGACATAAAATTTTATAGAAAAATAACATTGTAATTGCGTTTATAATTGTATTTAATACCCGACTATCCTTGCAAACTTGTTCTGACTAGGTCTGCTATTCACCCAGCTGATGAGGTATCCACTGCCTTTAGCAGCCTCATCCAACTCCTTTTTTTATCCCTCAATCTCCTTTCCCTACGAGGCATGTCTATGTAATGAAATATAAATATTTAAAAAAAAAAAAAAAAAAAAGCTTTTAGTTTTAAAGCTTTCTTAATTTCTTTCTCTCAATAACGATGGAGGTAGATTTGTGTTTTTATTATTCAATCAAAAAACAAAGTTACTTCTATCAAAAACAAAGTTGCTTCAATCAAAATATAGTATATACTTTTAATCCCAAAAAAGTCACTTCAATAAAAAAATTGTTTTTGATTGCAAAAATAAATTTGAGACAAAAAAGCATTTGAAAACTATTTTTCTTGATTGAAACAAATGTTTCCTTTGAAGTAATGTTGTTTTGT
This sequence comes from Corythoichthys intestinalis, assembly GCF_030265065.1. Taxonomy (NCBI): domain Eukaryota; kingdom Metazoa; phylum Chordata; class Actinopteri; order Syngnathiformes; family Syngnathidae; genus Corythoichthys; species Corythoichthys intestinalis. The sequence goes on along the minus strand of NC_080398.1, from coordinate 58,953,898 downwards.
GTTTGGGCTACATTTTGGCTAGGACATTTGTGTCTTTATTATTCAAAGAAGTTGCTTCAAACAAAAAAATATATATAAAAAGAAAAACTTTGCACATGTGTCAATCACCGTTTAACAAAGCCTGACAGGGTTTGAGTAGACTCACTATGAAGCATTTAATAAAGCCAAGCATTTTCTTACTACTTTATTCTTGTTTAAAAATAATTCGGTGGGGCAGTAACATGTTTAAAACTTATCATAATTCTTACATTTTGAAGTGCTTGAAAACCATTTATAAATGATACTTTGGTGAAAAAAGTGAAAAAACATGTCTTATATACATGTATCTTTTTTCCAATGTAAAATCTGAATAAATACATTGAACACGCACAAAAAAATGGGGGGGGCGCTACTTCGCGGTTTTCACTTATTGCGGCGGGTTCTGGTCCCCATTAACCGCGAAAAACGAGGGATCCCTGTATTTCTGAAAAGCTTTAAGAAGCCAGAGTCATTCCCACCACTCGTCGGGCCGGTGTTGTGCCGACACCGGCCGTCAGCTCAAGTCCCAGCCGAAAATAACGCGTCTCAGGCAAACAACGGGAGCGATACGAGGCGCCCCCTCCATCCGAGAGCAGCCGCTTAATTTGACTCAACAGTGCGTTTCTTCATTTATATTACCGCTAAATACACAAGCTTGACGCCAATTTAACGGGAGCTATTTTTTTTCATGGGAGATTTGGCAAGCTCTGGCAGTGTTCAACGCAAGCTGCAACGAATGGCAGTAACTTTTTTATATCGCAAAATGTGAAAACGATTGAAACCATTACTCACCAAATTCAATCTGCTGGCAAATACAGGCAAGTGTGTATGCTGCGCTCTGGTCTGCCCCGGTGTGGGTAAGGCCTGCTTTTTGTTTTCGCAGCTTTGCAATCCAACCAAAGGCTCTCCGAGCACTCCATGTACACGTATGGCGTGCGCGCGTTTGGAATAATGGAACGCAGCTTGGGCCGATGATTGGTTCTCGTCAGCGAAGCGTCTAGAAGGATTTGCTGACTGTGTTCTTAAGTGCTCAGTTTACGTACTAAATCAATCACAGGATGATAATAATAATAATAAATAAAACCTCCCGACCCCCCCCCCCTCCTCCCAAAAAGAATTTCTCCTCAGATCTACGCAATTCACGTAGGTCGCCCTTTTTGACTTCAAAACGGCGAATTTCGCCGAAAGGTGAGAGATTTTCATGCCTGACATTATTTGATTCAACACATTATTTTGGCTTGACCAGTACCGTAATTTTTGCACTACAAAGCGCACCTAACTATAAGCTGCCACCCACCAAATCTGACACATAAACGACATTTGTTCATAGATAAGCCGCACTGGACTATAAACCGCAGCTGTCCTCACTGTATTATGGGATATTTACAGAAAAAGATATTAACCTGTAACACTTTATTTGACAGCGGCATCATATGACTGTCACAAGACCAAATGAACCAACATGAAGCTTTGAACCAATTGGCTGCAAAGCTTCTTTGGTTCAAGAAGCTTCATTTGGCCATCATTGCTCCCTTGGGGGAGACAGTCAACCTCTGCTGCCACCTGCTGTCAACACTTGTTGTCCAACATGCCTCCTAGCATGCATTGCGGCACTACAGATGTAAATAAAAATCAAAGTTCATGTTCTGTTTAGGGCTGCAGCTATCTATTATTTTAATAGTCGATTAATTGGTAAACTATTAGTTTGAGTAATCGGATGAGGCACATGAAAAATTAAATTACCTGAGCTGAGCCTCAAACGGTTCAAAAAAATAAAAGAGGACCTATGTACAATAAAAGAATAATTGGCTAAATTACATCACAAAAGTCCACTAGTTTAAACTTTTTTACAACGCTCTTAACAAATGGTTCAGACATATATTCCCACAAAAATAGACTAAAGATACATATAAAATGAATTACAAAGGCATTAAAAAAAAACATTAGCTCAAACCAAATTTAGCTTATGTTGGTCTTAAAAGTGAACACCTGGATTCAGACATGTTAATTGAGGCAGACTAGAAGACAGTGTATCCACCCAAATCAATAAAACTAAATGCAAACACTTAAAATTAACCATTGCAACGTCACTTTCATTAAACGAATACTCGAAGCAGCGAAATTTAATTCGAATATTTTTGTCTAATTGAATACTCGAGTTAATCGATTAATTGTTGCAGCACTAGTTCTGTGCCAATTATTTCTTCAGTTACTGTTCCAGTTGTTTCATTAATTGCCAGTTATGGTATTTGGTAACACTTTATTTGATAGTGGCACCACAAGACTATCATAACTATGGCATGACGCTGCCATGGGCATTAATGAATGCTTATGACAGATGTCATTTTGTGTCATCCGGCAAATGACCTCACTTTTGAATGGATGTAAAATATCCGAGCTGGACATAAGTGGAGTTCGTGACATAATTTGCCGGATGACACTTAATGACATCTGTAATAAGGATTCAGTAAGGCCCATGATAGTGTCATGTCACAATTATGACGGTCTTATGACGCCGCTGTCAAATAAAGTGTTACCCATTAACCCAAATAAATAAACAAATAAGCTGCAGGATTCAAAATGAAGGAAAAAACTATCGGCTTATAGTCCGAAAATTACGGTACTTCTCAAATAGTGGGGCGCGACCCCCCCAAGTGGACACAAATCGATGTTGGGAGGGCGCATGTGACCTCTGGAACATACTTTTTGCCATACTAGAATAAAGAGTAACTGCACATCACTCAGTGAGTGGCAATGACGCTCTCATTTTCAATGTGTGCGCAGTATTTTTGAACCAAACAAGCGCACACAGCAACGAGCACGGAGATATGAAGGACGAGGAAATATGACAAAGTGTAAGTAGCGTATGACTTTACTTTTAACACAGTGGGACACGAGGAAAGACTTGTATGTTTACTGTGACTAAAAATGTTGGCAGCGGACAACATGAGGCCAAATCAATAAAAACATCACTTAAAGACTAGAGGCGTGCGAAATTTCCGAATCTTAGATTATTCGCCATTCGGCCGTAGAAGGTTCGAGAACGGTTCACAAACATCCAAATTCTGATTATTGAATTACACCAGGGAAAGCGGAAATAAAACACAGTCAGCGTGGTCTTTGGGATGCATTGAGGAACGGACCGAGAGTAAATATTACAGGTGGGAATCTTTGGGCACCTAACGTTTCGATTACGATTACAATTCAGAGGCTCGGATTTGATTATAAATCGATTATTTATTGCTGCACAGCTGGATTCAGCCATGTTCAATGAGTTGTGTCATATTGTTACCACTAGAGGGCAGTGTATCCACCCAAATCAATAAAACTAAATGCAAACACTTCCAAAACAAATCATTACAATGCCACTCTAATTAAACAAATACTCGAAGCAGAAAAATTTGATTCAAAGCTTTTTTCTAATCAAATTACTCAAGTTAATCGATTAATTGTTACAGCACTAATGTCAAGTACACACTGTTATGCAGAGGTGTTTTCTCTTCCTGAAGTGGGGTGTAATATAAAATAATTGAGAAGCACTGGGCTAGACCATGAAAAAGATTTAACTTAAGACAATGTAACTGGCCTACGTATTTTTTCTTGTTTTATATTCATTCATAGGCTGCCATTGACGGGCTAGAACAGTGTTTTTCAACCTTTTCTGAGTCACCGCACGTTTTTACAAAGGAAAAAATGTCACGGACACCACAAACCAAAAATATTCCCAAATTTACTTTGTGTACAGTATATTTATTTATCCAATAATTTCTCAATATTTATTCTAACTGAGTGTGACTTGAGCCTGTTTAGATGAACACAAAGCCGATAACCTGGCTGGAATTGAAGAAAGACGCACACGAAGCTCTTATTCAACAGCTCTTAGTCTCTCTGTTTTTATTGTTTTTATCGCAGTTAGACTTGAAAAGCTCAGACTTATCAGACGGGGACTTTAGCACTGTCTTTAACTGCATCAGGGCCGACCATCTCGCTGACAATTACTTTGCAGGCAGGTAGTATTAATTTCTCCGCCACAGTGTGGGACTTTTTTTAGCAATAAGTTCAGCAACAAGATTTTAATGGCTTTCTCAATTACATTTGTAGTTTTTCTCAAAAAAGTTGCCTGTTTCTGTGTTTTCACAAAGGCAAACAAAATAGTCCTTCAATTGGTTTTGAAGCGACGGGTGTTTCGTGTTGAGATGACGTTTAAGCTTGCTTGGCACCATGGCGTTGTTGGAGAGTTTCTTGTGTTGCATTCAAGAACTGCTCGGATTTCTAGCCATCGGCCACCTTGTTGTCCTCGAAAATGTGTTGGAATAAAACACAGCGGGAGGATTGACGGTCGTCACATATGGAAAGGACACTTTCTTGTATATCGACACTTGACGAGTCTAATCCAATGATGTACAGTAGACGTGCTGGGGTCCACATTGTCGCGGACAGCAAGGTGGCTAGAAATCCGAGCAGTTCTTGAGCGCGACATGAGCAATACCTCGCTTATTTGCACACAACCGAAACCTTCTACATAGTCCTCCTTCCTTACGCAACTCCGCCCGACGACGCAAAAATAAAATTCGATATTAGGTCATTTCTCGCAGCACACCTGACAATCTCTCACAGCACACTAGAGCTGAAACGAATACTCCAGCAACTCCAGTAACTCGAGTTTAAAAACTGATTAGAGTAATTTTATTCACCTCGAGGAATCGTTTAATTTTGCCAGCTCTAAGCATCACGTTTTGCCCGGACTACGCTGACGTCACATGTATAGAGGAAGAAGCAATAAAAAAAAATACCTTACTGCAACCGACAGCCGTTACAAACTGCGCCGACGTTGCTAAAAACTACGCCCGCATGTTGCTACTTGGTAGCAGGTAGCGTCTGTATGCGTGTCATAGATATCACATGTACGTAAGACTAGATGCGAAATGACTGACTAGGCGGCGTTAATAAAACAGCTGCCATCTTAAAGCAGTACACTTCTCAGCGCTCATAAATAAGATTAACGTTACTGTCACTCGCTAACGTAACGTTATCCCTGCGGAGGGCTAAGCTTCTATTCATTATGACTACTGTCGATGCGTGGGTAACTCTTACATACAGGCTTTATTTAATCTGTGAAAACAGCGCTTAGAGTGATTAGGGTGAAAAATAAAAACTTAATAATGCTAAGTGTCAATTTTAGCTCAGTAGTCATTGCTGGATAAAACACCAAGTAGCAATGGTGCCTAATGTGCTCCAATACAGCACAACATTTATTTTTTACTGCAAAAACTCAAAATCCTATCATGACTTAAAGTTTAGAATAACTTAAAACAACTAGAACTTATAGACCCTACTCACCAACGTCACAGAATGACGTGTCGCTGTATCCGGCCGCTATTTTCTCCGTCTCTGTTTAGCCCTATTCTCAATGGTTTCAATTAGTCGTTCAGTTTATAGAGCAATTCATGGCAGCCCCGGTGCTTTCAGACGCTGTAAACTCATTGGATCCGTTGCATAAAAGGTGTTATGTGGAAAAGCTTCAGTCTATCCATTCGCCAGATCCATATTTGATGCCTAAATCGATATTTTTCGACCCGCTGTCTTCACCCTCTCTGCCTGACATCTGCTACCCTGATATCTACAACTATCTTGTCCACACAAAATCAGCCTATTCTCACGAAAGTTTGAAAAACTTTAAGAGCATCACTCTGAGCAACATTACCCTGTGTGATTTCTAAAATGGTGACAATCAAAAAAAAAAAAAAAGTTGACTGCGATGGCCAACGCTTCAAGGATAGGTGGATATTGGACTATTTCTTCAATTAAACACGCAACAACTGTGTCTACCTCATTTGCAAAGAGACAGTTGCTGTTTTCAAAGAGTTCAATGTGACGCAATATTACTAAACAAGACACGCTGACATGTACGACAACATTACAGGGAAGATACGCAGCGAGAAATTATAGCAACTTGAAGCTAGTTTATTTTTTCACAGCAGCAGTATTTGGCAAGAGTCCGAGTGTCGAAAGAGAAAGCCACAAAGACGAGACTGTTGAAATTATGAATAAAAATAAATAATAAAGCAAATGTGACACACAGAAGGGCTTGCTAAAATTTGCTTAAATATATTGTTCTATGTAAATCAGCCAAGGTAGCCCCCCGCATTTTTACCACACCAAATCTGGCCCCCTTTGCAAAAGGTTTGGACACACCTGTTTAACTGATGATCCGTAGACGAGGCCAGCTTCTTTCACTTGCTACCAGCTAAATATTATTCAAAACGTAATGATGGTGGAAGAAATAAGCATCTTGAATTTGAAGCTGTATGTTGTCGGCGATTAGCCTCGCAATGATCTTAAGTGTGGTTGTCAGCCCAAAACCCTCTAAATATATATTAAATGCATCTTACCAGATATAAAATGACTACTACATAATCCGTGGTAATTGTTTGGAGCCCAGTTTTCTCGTCGAATTGCAGCAGTCCATCTCGCTCTCCTCTCCGGGTCTCTCGGCATACGGTAGAACTTCAAGTCTCTCCGTCTATCTTCTCTGTTATTGCAACCAACCGCCACACACGCCTTCACCATTTTGATTATTAATGTTAACGAGCACAAAAACACGCCATAATAGGAGGAATTTACGTAGCGGTAATGCATCAACACGACGAGGAGACTGACAATATGGCGCGGAGGCGTGGTTGTGACGTCATGTGAGTAGGGTCTATAGCTTAACACAAGCTGAAATTCAATTGAAACGCGTGGGAAAAACTAACTTTTAAGTGATGTGTGTTATCAAGCTTAATTACATTTTTAGGTAAGAAATATATATATTTTTTATAAGATCTAAAAGTTTTTTGAGTGAAAGCAGTGAATTAGTTTTTTTTTTTTTTTTTAAGTCACATTTGAGACGCAATTGTTGGCTGTTTTCAACAATGTACATCGAAAATAAAGTCATTGATTGACTGAAAATGGTTCAATATTAGATTAAATGTCTTGTTATCTCATCTATATTTATAATTGCTCTTTACCTAAAAAAAAAATGTTTTATCCGATTACTCGATTAATCGATAGAATTTTCAGTCGATTACTCGATTACTAAAATATTCGATAGCTGCAGCCCTACAGCACACCGGGTGAAAAACACTGGGCTAGACGTCCGATTCATGTAAAGTGGTAGGATTCGCTGCCATCCTCCCAGTTCAAATGGATTGGGCAGCTACAAACTGATTGAAATTCACGGCAAAAGGATGAAAAACAGGCACATGATTGGATGTCAACCGCACTGAAAAAGTTAACTACCAAACAAGAAAAAAATTTGGGCTACGTTACAGACTGCTATGAATAGGGGTGTGACAATATATTGAAATGGTGATATAGCGTGATACTTTGTATCCCAAAAGGTTATCGATATGCGCTTGCCAAGAATCGAAATATCGTTGGGGCGCTTACAGGTCCCTTTTCGTTTATTTTAGGGCATTTTCAGGTCACCAAAACCGGAGGTGACCCATAAATGCCCCAAAATCAAAACGAAGTAACCAAAAATCAACGACAACTGGCCTGAAATGCACCCAATTTAATCTCATTGGTTGCCATTGACCACTATAGACGTCCAATTCGTTTGAAGTGCGAGGGATCTCATCTCAAGCGGATTGGACGTCTACAAGGGATAAACTCATTCCAATTCACATCAAGGGGACGAAAATAGCTTCTTTTTCTGTTTATTTGTTGTTTTGTAGAATGATTTCCTGTCCAATGTATCAATAATTGTTGTATCGCCATATTGTAAGCTCATCGCTATCGAGAGCTTTGTATCGTATATCATATATCGTGAGTTACCAAGAGGTTCCCACCCCAAGTTATGATAATGAATTCCATGCAGCACAATGCAACGTGCTTGATGAACAGAGGTGGTCAGTCATTGTTTGTGCACATGGTGAAATAATGCTGCAAAGCACAATCCAAGTCAAGCGAGATTTGTTATTTTGAAACCTATATACATGGGGAAAAGCAACGTTTTTGCTCTACAGTCTAAATACAAGGTTAAGCACGTGCTGCGTAATAAAATATGCCCAATTGCTCTTCCAGTAAAATAATCTAACATGCTAACGTTAGCAGCGCAAACAAGCCTGAACTCCATTTACATTAACAATATGGAAAATAGTTATTAACATTCTAACGCGCCATTTTCTGAAAGAAATGCTATGTCTATACCTGAAAATGACTTTTTACAACTTACCTTTGAATAAATATCAGGGTGACGAACTTTCAGGTGCCGCTTTAGATTAGTGGTGTTTTTGCCACCGAGTTTGTGGCCACACATTTCTCCATGGTCTCCGACAGAGACAGTGCATTCTGTTCTTCGTTGGCTCTCGTTGTAATGGAAATGAGACCATATATCGTCACGTCGTTTCCGACCACCAAGCGCCCTGGCTGACATGATTAATCACTTCACCAGTCCAGTTTCGTTCGAATTGTCTCGTGGTTTTAAGGGAATGTTTCGTTGTCGTGATTCGTCATCGTTAACGAAAACAACAAAGAACCAGAAATGGCAACTATGCTGCCTTCGCGTGGTGTCGTAATTATGGGAAATTCCAATTGTCGAGTCGAAAGTGAACGTGAACGCCCCTTCAAATCGTGTTTTTTTTTATTGCAAACTGGGATTCCTCAGCTACAGGAAAACATTTGGAATATTTTATTTGGGGAGCTTTGCTTTGCAAATAATCCCCACAAAAAGATAAATAAAAATACATTCTTCTCCAGTCCAAGTGATGGCACTAGAGGGTAAAATTTCTGAGAAGCTCGTCATCGTTAACGAAAACAGCAGTCGGTTTTTCCAGGGAAGAACAACTCCCATGATGCTTTATCGACGAAAGAGCAGTGATGCTGCCTTCACGTGGTGTCGCAATAATGGGAAATACCATCGTCGAGTCGAAAAGTGAACGTTAACGCTCCCCAAATCATATTTTGTACTGGAGAACTGGGATTCCTCTGCTACAGGAAAAAAATACGAATATTTTATGTAGGAAGCTTTGCCTTTTAAAGAATCACCTCATTGAGCTATAGAGCATGACGTTCTTCTCCAGTACAGGTGGTGGCACTAGAGAGGGGCATTTCGCAGTAGAAGAAAACGAATGCAAGACAGAAAACAACAAGCAGACGGCTATTCGGCTAACAAGCGAGCGAGACGAGTTAGCCAGCCGTCATTACACCAGACAGGCAAGGAAAACTTCTGTACTCACCTTGTTAGTTTCCAAACTTTCCATTGAACAACAACTATTTATGTTGTTTTTGCTACATAATAACATCTTTACAAATGAAATGTGGTAACGTTTTGACAGCTAGCCATGTTATTGAAGATCAGATACTGGAACCTTGATTTATTTGAGACATAATGCTCTACTTCTGCATAAGAGAGGAATGACAATGGCATGACTTAAATGTTGGACATGTAGTATATGTTACTGTGATACTGTGTTTCAGAAAACATCAATGTCATAGTTATGTCAACACTTTGCATTACTTGAAGTTGAACTAGCAATGCAAACAAGTTACTGTCAAGTTGTGCATGTTATTAGTCACATGAACTCATTCAGGGACAGTAGTCACGACAGTCGACAGCTATTCAAAAGTTGACTGTTAAGACGTTTAACCCTTGACAGAGCAAGTGACTATTCATGGTAATTTTAATCAGTCTGTTTTTTTGTGAGGGGAGGTGTAATTAAGATAGATAGATAGATAGATAGATAATTAATACAATGTTAGTAAATACTAAATTTATAAAATTAAAATGAATGAAATGCAGCCAATGGGCTATATGACGTCCCTGTATGAGTTTAAAAAAAAAAAAAAGCATATTGAAAGGGTGAAATGGTTAAATATAGTAAAATAGTTAGAAATGAAGTTTGAAATGATAAATATGTCTTGTCTCTCCCCCCCTACCAGTTCATTGTTTCTTCTGATGGAACCATTGCTGAAATTATGAGCTAAAAGTTCATCTGTCTGAGGCACAGCATCAGCTATGTCAGTCCACTGCCTCCTGCGCTGCACCATTAGGTAACTCTTAGTTACGGTGGCACTGAAGTGCAAAACACAATGGCAAATCAAAATGACAAAATCAAAAACACAATGGCAAATCAAAAAACAAAACGGCAAATTTAAAAAAAACAACCGCAAATTCAAAAACACAACGGCGAATCAAAAAACACAACGGCAATTTAAAAAACAACGGCATATCAAAAACGGCAAATTCAAAAACAACTGCAAATCAAATACAAAATGGCAAATTCAAAAACACAATGGCAAATCACATAATGAAACTGCAACTTAAAAAACACAATGACAAATGAAGTCAAAAAGTACACTCATCGCTGATTGGAAGAATGTACTGTTAAGGGTAGGTAGTGAACTAGGAAGTTATTCCGCTTCTTGGGTGGTATTTGAAAATAAGACACGAATGTAGCTGCCGCTATAAATTAATATTTATATTCGGCACATACGTATGAAGTGAAATATTGACGTAAAATATTACTTCATACATATGTGCTGACTAAAAATATTCATTTTTTTGTGAATGATTTTTTTTTTTTTTTTTTAACTTGTCCTGTTCAGCTGTTTGATACGGAGAATGGAAGTCTAAGTGTCCGGTTGGTCTGAACAGTTTTAATGTTTCACATCGAGAGTATGACATACTCCCATTGTGATCATACAAAATACCTCGTTTATTATGACAAAGCAGTGAACAGGAAGGGGTTATGGGGGAACAGAAGAAAAGAAAAGAAACACAAGAAAGGAAAGAAACGAAGGACAAACAACAACAAGAAATACATTGAACGCCTACATTAACTATGAATATGTATGTGCTCTCGTCAGCTAGATGTATTTCCGGTTGACACCATGAGGGGGGCCTGTTGACTAGGGAAAGAATGGGAGTGGGTGGGCGAGTCTATAGACCCTACCCACGTGACGTCACAACTCCTTCCTCCTGACTGGTGCCGCCCAATTGTCCGTCAACACATCATGTTTACCTGTTACGGCTACGTACATTCCTCCTATTTACGACGTGTTTTTCTGCTTGTTAACATTAATAATCAAAATGGTGAAGGCGTGTGTGGCGGTCGGTTGCAATAACAGAGAAGATAGACGGAGAAGACGGAGAGACTTGAAGTTCTACCGGATTCCGAGAGACCCGGAGAGAAGAGAGCGAGATGGGCTGCTGCAATTCGACGAGAAAACTGGGCTCCAAACGATTACCACAGATTATGTAGTAGTCATTTTATATCTGGTAAGATGCATTTAATATATATTTAGAGGGTTTTGGGCTGACAACCACAATTAAGATCATTGCTAGGCTAATCGCCGACAACATACACGTATGTATGTAGTGAGAGTGCAATCGCTAAACCATATAAACATTAAAAGCCCTAACTCCATTGACAAACGACATGAAATACATTAGACTTGACAGTGGATGTTAGCAATAACAAAAGATTTTGAATTGAAAATTTCGTAACTCACCTTTCCAAGCACAAGATAGATTCCTGCCGAATTTTCGTGGACGAGAACCTGTTTCACCCAACCAGCAACAAAGTATTTATAAGCCTCCAAGCTCTTAAAGTTTTTCGAACTTTCGTGAGAATAGGCTGATTTTGTGTGGACAAGATAGTTGTACATATCAGGGTAGCAGATGTCAGGCAAATACGGCGGAGACAGCGGGTCGAAAAACCCAGCGCATCCCATCTCTCCTCCCCCAGCCCAGCAAAGGAGCCATCGTTACACCCCCCCCCCCCCCCCCCCCCCCCCATGGGGATCCAAGGTGGTCCCCCAGGCCACCCGCGCCCACATCAACCGGCCATCAGGGATGGGAAGAGTGGACGCACCACCATCTTTTTTTTTTTTTATTATTAATTTGCAGTTGTGTTTTGCACTTCAGGGCCACCGTACTTAATGGCTCTCAAACCACAACAACAAACACACTTACACACAAAGTGAATTTTAATTTGAGAGCCACATGAACTGCAGGGAATGGTTGTCACAGGTGATCCAAGCTAATCTTAGACAAGACATTAAGGATACTGTAATAAATGAATGACTATTTTCTAAACCGTGTTGATTGGAATATAAGAGAAAAATGAAAACTACCAACCCTGCTCTCTGCCATAGATTGCGCCACAGTAAGGACAGAAATTATGAAAATGTGGAAAGAGCTAAGGCTAAAATAGAACTACAGTACAGTGGTACCTCGAAATACAAAAGCTTCAGTACACAAAAAAAATCATTTTGTGAAAGGTTTTTCGAAGGTTTTGGTTCATATTATGAAAAATTGTTCATCATAAAGATAATACATACTGTAATACATAATTCCTGCTCGCGGCAATGCAATAATGTAACTACTTTTGAATATTAGTACTGTGTTTGCAGTGAGCTTGATTAGTCTCGTGATAACGTCTGTAGAATGAGCTGGAACCTAATAAACTAGTTAAACTTAAGCTCCACTAGATGGTGACAAAGCATTACAAATAAAGACAATCAAAGTAAATGATAACCCATTTAATGTGGTGTTTTTTCGAGCTTGGAACAAATACTATAGCCACTCTGGAACAAATTCATTTTGTATCTTGAGGTACCACTGTATTTGGTATCAAGCTCTGGTATCTGCCATGTGGGTCTCTGAAAGAACTCCTCTTGAACATTTTTTCTTTTTTTGTAGGCTAGAAAGAAAACATGTAGCGACACGCTTTTTCCTGCAGAGAGCTCTGTCTGGAGCAGAGGCAGTCAATGCTCTCAGACCTTTTTACTTTGCCGTTCATCCTGACTTCTTTGGTCAATATCCCAGGGAGCGGGTAAGTCCTCAGTTAAGTTACATAGTTTCTGTCATATGTTCACAGTGTGTGACATTTTCATGTGTTGTTAGCCTGAAAAGCCTCTAATTGGTAAGATAAATTAGATCTCGTTGTACGTTTGTGTGGAACTGTAGTTCACAACAACAGCAACAAAAAAGTATTCTGTTCTTTCCGAAACTAGTCAAGCTCTTTACAAGGCAATTACAATCTCTCCTATTCCTTAAAATAAGACATGTTCGTGCATTCTTGAGCAACAAGTGGAATCGATCTAGAGCCAGGTGGGCGGGCAGAGTTCTAGCAACGACAAAGCCGAGCGAAGTCGCTCCAAGCCAGATTAGACTGCAACTGGCAGAGGAGGTGTGGAAGTCGCAGGAAAAAAATGTGACAAAAACTGGAAGTGGTCATGCTATAAACGCATTACACTAAACCACACCAATTGCACACGTAATCATTTAAATACAGTGAATCCTCGCTACTTAGCGCTTCAAATGTCGCGCCCTCAGCCCTTCGCAGATTTTTTTCCATTGAAAAATAAACTGCAATTTCCGGAGAAATTTCTCTAGGGCTTTGCTGTGTGAATATACAGATTTTAGCCCCGCCCAGGTTCATTTGTGGACATTTGGGGGACACGTACTTGTGATATCTGGCCACTTCCTGTTGATTTGGGGGACAAGTACTGTTGGTATCAACTGTTGATATCAGGTCATTTGTGGACATTTGGGAGACATGTCTTGGATGTATCAGGTCATTTGGGGGACATGTCCTGGTCATATCAGGTCATTTGGGGACATTTGGGGGACATGTCCTGGTCATATCAGGTCATTTGGGGGACATGTCCTGGTCATATCAGGTCATTTGGGGGACATATCCTGGTCATATCAGGTCATTTGGGGGACATGTCCTGCTCATATCAGGTCTTTTGGAGAGCATGTCCTAGTCCTATCAGGTCATTTGGGGGACATGTCCTGGTCATTTTAGGTCATTTTGGGGGACATGTCCCGCTCATATCAGGTCATTTGGGGACATTGGGGCACATGTCCTGGTCATATCAGGTCATCTTTGGACATTTGAGGGACATGTCCTGGTCATATCAGGTCATTTGGGGACATTTCAGGGACATGTCCTAATCATTTGAGGACATTTGGGGGACATGTCCTGGTCATATCAGGTCATTTGGGGACATTTCAGGGACATGTCTTGATCATATCATGTCATTTGGGGGCATTTCGGGGACAAAAATAAATAAATAAATACAGATGAACCGTCCCGAGCCGATCACGTAGTCTCACTCCCCCTAATGCTGCTCTTTGTTGGTCAGGCAGTGCACTGGAGTTGCTTATTAAAGTTAACGATGATTGACAGATGTTCACGCTATTCGGTGGTGAACTTTCGGCATTTTAACCGAAAACCGAAAATACAATTTTAGCTATTTTAAGCTTAAAGTTTTCGGTCACATCTCTTATATATGTCCAGCAATATTTTTAGTATTGATTTTAAGATGTTTATGGGTTTGATGTGCTCTGCAGGAGGTGAATGAAAATTCTTTGAAGAGGTTGAACGGCTATTTGGAAAATCTCCAAAAACCTGGCTCACGTTCAGTTCAGCCAATGAAGCTGACTTTTTACGTGAGGGAGACGAAAGACAGCGGTGACCCGCGGCAAGCCGTCCTGACCTCAGGTACAATGCTGAACACAATCTCTGTCAATAGCATTATTGAAGATGCTATAAACATTCTTACTTGGTTTAAGGGTTCCGTTCAGTGAGCTTTGTCCTGCGTACAAAAGATGTCCTGAGCACAGTGACAAACGTGTTAAAGTCCTGCAGTCTGCCCGTGGAACACATGAAGGAACTCGAAGCCCTTGCTAAAGCTTCCCAAAGCTCAGCTCAAGCCGCCATTCCTTTCTACAGACCCATCAAGTGGGACAAGAGCTACTATACCTTCACTGGCTTCAGAGACCCTGAGGAGGAACTGCAGCAGGCCACCAAAGTAGAGCCTACGCTCAAGTTAGTAATACTCAACTGCCGCTTCACAATACAGACTCCAAGGGGACATCATTTTGACACTTTATTTAACTGACCCCTCTCAAATTCTGTTTTTTTGTGGGCATCGTTTCTCCATTTCAATGTTTTGATCGTCAAAGAAATGTAGAAATAATCAATTACGCCTTTGTGAGTGCTCACATGCTCTTTGCTATTTCCCACTTGCTTTTTTTAGACTCTTGTCTTAACATACATGGAGTAGGGGGGTAAACTCTTTATTGGTGACTGCCAGTCGAGTGTGAAGTATGGTGCTAGGGTACTGCAGAACCCCCAGGTGTTGGGGGGGCGTTTGGTTTTTTATTTTGTTGTTGTTCAAAATAAATAATACGTATTTAAAGTGCCTATGACAATATAAATTAGGTCTTAAATAGCATCATTATTTGAATTAGAATCATATTTTGAGACAATTCGACAATATACAATAATTTGGCAAACCACAGATAACGAGAAATTAGTCTTTTAATCTGCCGTTTAGAGGAGGACCGAAGGGGGTGTGCAACAAGCTGCCGGTCTTCGGCCTAGTGGCATTCTCAGTGGACAAGGAGCATTGTCAGCCACAAAATGCAAGCCACCTCCGTATTAAAACGTCTGCCATGATCCCAGTATTTGACATAATACCAAAAATGATGTTTACTCACTTCCTTGTAAGTCCAATGGTCCCACAGTTGTCGGACTTGTTTTGGCCAATGGGGGTGTTTTTTTTTTTTTTTTTTTTAAACAAAACCCTGCAGCACATTTGGCTGGCAAGATGCAAAAAATAAACAAATTAATCCACAAAATCAGCTGAATCCACAGTCGATCTGCATGCTATAAAGCAGGGGTCCCCAAACCTTTTCCTGTGAGGGCCACATAACATTTCCCTTCTCTGATGAAGGGCCGGGGGTCAGTTTGTAACAGAAAAAGTGTGACGATTGGAGGAGCGCCTAAATGTAAAAAAAATATTGTTTTTCAGAAAGCTACAATCAAATAACCCTTTCTGAATTCTTCACAGAATATAAGTAAATAAAAATAACAATATAATATAATATAATAATAACACTATTAATTAAATAGATAATAAGCAAATAACCCTCTCTGAGTTCTTCACAGAAAAAGCCCAGGAAATAAATAACACTATTGAAAAAATATATATATATATATATTCAAAATGCTCTCTGGTATTGTTCAGGGGGCCGGACCAAATGTGGAGGCGGGCTGTATCTGGCCCGCGGGCCGTAGTTTGGGGACCCCTGCTATAAAGCAATGCAGACCCGGGTGACGTCACATTCACATTCCTCCTCAAAACAGGAAGTTTTTAATTTTAGTGGCGCGGGCTAAAAAAATTGAATTAATAAAAATGATCGCTTACACGCACATCCAAGCGGTCCATTTCATTCAGGAGCATAAAATACCGCGTGAAATATGAAATGCCTTTTTCTGTCATAGGCACTTTAACCTTGGGGATTAAATATATATGTTGAAAAAGTATTTTTTGCAAATAACATGGTCACCACCTGACACCGAGGCTTATTGGCCCTTTTAGTTTTCAAATGTGTTCGTGTGTCATTGCGCCGTCTAGCCGCAGGGATTTGCACTTCTATTTCCAATACAAAAACTCCCAACGCACACTGTAGGTGAAATACAACGCTGTCTTTATAGTAGCCTAGTAGTAATATGTAAACTATCCAGCATGCGTGTGTACTGCCATTGTGCATGCCTTATATGGGGAAAACGCACAAGCATGACAAATTTGGACCGAAACGGTTGTTTTTGGATAGCCTGGTACTCCAGACTCACCGCTGTTCCAGCTATTGAGTCTGGCCACCATTAAGCGGATAAAATTTCCAGGGCGGAGCAAGCCACAGCAAACAGACAGTGGAGTGGACCAATGAGCGAAGGGCGGGACGAGGGACTTGCGCGCGGAAGTAAACGTAGGAGGAGAGCGGAGTTTATTCAACATGGCTAGCGCGAGACAGACTGTTGTCAATGACTTGTGTCGATGTGTTTTTGGTAATTTAAAACTGATTTTACCGTGGATTGAAACATATTCTTGGCTCTCCTATTCGCCATCTGTGTTGTTGTGGAGACGACTTCCGACGCGGAAGAGTGACGTTGCTCGTTAAGAACACGTCACGCAAATAAACGAATCTGATTTGTCGATTGATTTAGTACTTGTTCGAGAGGCCGTTAATGGGCTGGGTCCCAGACTATACTCTCAGTGTTTGAAAAACACAGGGAGAACAGTCTGGCCGTGCCAGGCAAATTTTTGAATGGGAAAAACTAAAAAAGATCCTTAGCACTAAGCCTGTCGCAATATGCAATAATTCCATTTATCGCGCGATAAATACAAATGAAGGCGGTAATTTTTCCGCTGCGATTTATCGCCTCGCGTGCACGTGCGTGCGCGCGTGCGGCAGACGTGCTGTTAAAAGTTCGGATTTCTCGTTATCAACTGCGCAAAATGCAAAATCTTTGTTCCAGGTCCGGCAAAAACTAGCGCCGGAGCCAATCGTTCCCATTGTATCCTATTGTTCAACATATACCGGCCGCGTCAGACCTCCGGAGTGACTGTGGACCATCTATGGCGCGCCGGTGTTGTTGACGTGTGGGTGCTCCCGTCAGGAGTGACATTTCACGCGGGGCGGCTATTTTTCGGCACAACGCCGGATATTTAAAACAAAGTCCGCCAAAACATTGTTACCGACTTGGCTGCAACGAACAACCTCGCTTTGACAACGAACAGCTGAATGAAAATAAGAGCGCTGTGCTTCAAACTCGTCCTGTTTATGAAAGTCGATTGTCATATGCTGGTGTGTAGTAATGAGCAGACGTGACTTCAGCGGCGCTTGCTAACTTTTTTAATGCGCGCACACACTAGAGATATCATGAAATGGCAAACTAGAACGCTACGTCCATGCCATTGGCTACGTGAGCCCAGAGTGATTATGGGACACGTAGTCCATATACTACATCGATGAATTCTAAACTGTCATGACTGAATGGAGGTTAAGAAGGCCAAATCAATCCACACCAGTGACTATAGATAATGTTGCAAATATTGTTAATTCAGTACGTGACACAGATGGATTCGGACCACAAATAGGATGTCTTGCTCATGTAGTAAACCTAGCTGCTAATAGAGCTGTAGCAATCAACAGTGTGCCCTGCCTCACTTTGCAAACAGAAAAGATTGTTCTCAGCACTTTTATACAAAATGTTTTCAGATCAGTAAGAAGCACATAAATATTATGCACTAAAATGCATGTTTATATGATGGCAATTTAATTTTTGCTCATTAGCAAAAAACAACAACAACAAAAAAATGAAACAAAAAATATATATATATTTTTTTTTTTTAACAGAGCATTAAATGTATTGAATCGGATCGAAAATCGTGTCCCCCGTATCAAAAATCGTACCGAACCATGACTTAACTGTATCGTTGCATCCTTATGGAAAACCATTGCAGAAGCTATGACGGGAAAAGTTTTCATTTGCCTAAATGCTTAAGTTATTAAGTGGATTTTTTTTTTTTTTTAAAACACATTTTATTTATTCTGTGTTTCTGTGCGGTATCAATATTGTTGTTTTTTACTGAAGAGGCATAGTCTATTGTTTTTAGTTGTGATTTCTTAAAAAGTCTTTTTGAATTTTAGAGTAAATATTTATCGCGTTAAAATGGGTGTACTTGATCTATTATACTGTATTCTCATTGTGTTATTTTAAATTGGTTTGAAAAAAAAAATTGGGGGAGGGCGCAATAATATCGCAATAATTTAGGAGAATAATTATCGCAAACTAAAATTTGTTATCGCGACAGGCCTACGTAGCACCCCCTGCTGTAAGTGACTTCCAGCGCCCATGGTGACTGCTTGCAATCAGTATTTTAACACAAACTTCAATTCATATGAACGTATTATAATTGTCTTTTTTTTTCTTTCTTTCTTTACCAGCATGTGGCTTCACAATAATGAGTCCGAGGCAACAAAAAAACTCAATGATAGTCTTCCCCGCAGAGAAGAACTCAAACGGCTAAAGGAGAAACTGTGCCACAAATTTAACCTGGCTGACATAAGGTACTCGTTATTACTTTTACAGATTGAGATGATTTAAAAAAAAAAACAGTACAGTGGTACCTCTACTTACAACATTAGTTGGTTCTGGAAGTAGTGTCAGAACCCGACCATATTAAAACAACAGCAGACATTTGAATCATGCCATATACTTAATCTAACTGTTAATGCAGGTAGTCCTTGGGTTACGACTAACCCGATTTACGTGATTTCGACTTTAGACGCCCGAGTCTTTTTATCCAGCCATTTTAGCCTGCTTTAAAGACAGTCATCTCCAAAACACAAACTTAGGGTTAAAAGATGACACTTTAAATATGAAAACTCCCTGGTTCACAGCATTTGCAAATGATGCGGAAAAAAAAAAAAAAAAAAAATCTATTACTGACACTACATGAATGACTAAAATAGTGAAAAATACCGTGTGTGCGGCTGAGAGAATTTACTTCCGTTAAACAATTCAAAATAAATATTTTTTGGGTTAATGTTACATTTTTTAGATTCTACACCAATAATAGCTTTAAAATGACAAAATCTGATTGGCAATGAATAATTTTTATTATTATTTTCGTTCATTTCAATTTGGCATCAATTTTGCTAACGTGCGCTTGCAGTAAAAGAGGACAGTCATTTTGAATCTAGTAAACCCTTATCATTGGCTCCAATTGGCAGAGAACAAAAACGTCATTGGGTTTCTCACCTATTTCAAATTCTGCGCTTAGCTAGCTTTCAAATAATTCGTGATGCAATGTGTTTTTTTAAAATATTAATTTAAATTTAGTAAGTGTTTTATTTAAGAATAACAATTTATTGCATTTGAATGTGTGATTTGTTAGGATGTACTGTCACTACAAAAAAAAAAAGACAATATCGCATATCGGCAATAATTTATGAGACAATATTTCACCTACTAAAATTTGTTATCGCGACAGGCCTACTCGCTATTGATAACCGTATTTCCTGAAAACTTGTTTCTTTAATGTCTATGAAAATATTAGGGCTATTGAATGAGTCATTGAAGTGCACATATTACA
The DNA here is from genome assembly GCF_030265065.1 of Corythoichthys intestinalis. NCBI lineage: Eukaryota > Metazoa > Chordata > Actinopteri > Syngnathiformes > Syngnathidae > Corythoichthys > Corythoichthys intestinalis. The sequence continues at coordinate 58,933,936 of NC_080398.1, read as the reverse complement.
TATTGCTTCTTTAAGTGTGGTTCCCCATGCAACATGAGCTTTTAACGTCAGGTGGCAGCGCAGTTGGGGAGTGGCTCACAGATGTGCTCAGCTTCAGAGTCTCAATCGATTGTCCATGCAGAATCCGGAAGCCATGCTCAACCTGCAAGGTAAAAACTACACGAAGGTTACATTGTGTAATGTTGTAGTAGTATCCCTAAGATAGTTGTAAATCTGTGTTGTTTTTGGCAGCCCTTTTCATTTTCGACTTTATCATTTGAAAAGTGTATGTCTTCGTCTTGTTTTAGTCGACAGTTACTCAAAATGTTTTCGTCTATGAACTTTAAAAGTTTTAGTCCATGAATAAATGAATAAATTAAAGGTTTCCAACAATATGGAATGAACATTGACAGACGAGCAAATAATTGTAGAGTCTACGACATCACCATTTTCGTGATGATAATGCTGTACACCAGGGGTGTCCAAACTTTTTGCATAAAGGGCCAGATTTGGGGTGGTAAGAATGTGGGGGGGCCGACCTTGGCTGACGTCCTTTACGTAGAACAATATATTTAGGCAAGCCATTCTGTGTGTCACATTTGCTTTATTATTATTATTTTTATTTAATAATTTCAAGAATCTCGCAACTAGCCTTTGTGGCGTTCGACTCTCGGGATATTGCTGCTGTGAAATTAAACTAGCTTCAAGTTGCTTCAGTTTCTCGCGGCGTATCTTTCCTGTAATCTTGTCGTACATGTCAGCGTGTCTTGATTGGTAATATCGCCTCACATTGAACTCTTTAAAAACAGTGACTGTCTCTTTGCAAATGAGGCGGACACAGTTGTTGTGCATTTTAGTGAAGAACTAGTCCAATTTCCACCTATCCTTCAAGCGTCGGCTGTCGCAGTCAACTTTTTGTTGTTGTTTATTGTTGCCATTTTAGAAAATTGGAAGTCAAACGTCACATGCTGTAACGTTGCTTAGAGTGCTGCTGCCTTTAATGGGTAAATGAGAAGCAGCATTTAATGTGTAAGCTACTTCATATGCTGGTAGCAGTACTGCTGACCAATTTATTAAGTCTGTGTGCGGGCCAGACGTTTTTGATCTTATGACAGAGGCTGGGGGCCGGATTAAATTTGACCACGGACCGCATTTGGTCCCTGGGACGCACTTTGGACATGTCTGCTGTACACACTCAGCAGAAAAACGGTACATTATTTTCAATTAATTAAACTCACCTGGATGCCACGAACTGTATGTCAAAAGTTTTCCAAGAGTTTTAAGACGACACTCATCATGCTAAATGCTAACGCGAACACTATGCTAATGCTACAAGTTACATTTAGTGTGTGATGATCACTCAACACATACCTTGAAAAAGGTTAAAGCAACATGGCATATCTTGCCAAGATAAGAAAACAAAACTTACCAAGCAGCACCTGACATGTGTTTCACAAAAGTCTGGAGTCTGGAGAAGACACACGTTTATTTACCGGCCAGTGAGTAACGGCGTGTGTCGGGCGGGGGCACAGCACGTCGCATGAGTAACACGACCAAACACTGCTATGATGCGTGCTAACTAAACATAGGATAAGAAAATGTCACACATTGTGAACTTATGACGAAAACTATGGCCAATTTACATCTCGTTCTTGTCTCGTCCGAGGAAAACTGGCATCCTTCTCATTATGTTTCAGTCTGCCAGGACTCATTATCGTAACGAAAAAATTGTTGTTGATAGTAGTTTCGTTATCGTCATCGTTGACGACAACAACACTTATAAATTGTACCATCATTCTTGTTGAGGCCGGTTTGTTGAGACTGTTTTTAAAAAGTTTGTCTATATCCAAAAGAATTTCCCACTGGACGCTCGTAAGCTGGTCTCCCTGTATACTCCAGGCCACACAGTCGTGTTTGCTGACCAGTCGGGGATGAACGCCTCCGGGGACGTTATGTTGGGAACTACAGATGTTCATCATCAGTGGACCAAAGTAAGGCATGTGCTCCCATCTTATTCAATACAGATCTTTCCTCAGCTGCTCTGTTTGTGTTCCTTCCAGCTGTTTGAGCAGCTTCCCAGCTTCCGTGTCCTGCGGCAGCAGACGGAGTGGCTCGAGGACAGGATCAGTCAACTCCTGGGCGGGATGCGGGTCGTTCACGCCGAGAGGCTGGGACCGGTTGAGCCTATTACCGAGTTCTACAGCGCACTTTGCACCTTCCATAACAATCTCATATCTCAGAGGCTTTGTCTACACCCCCGGAGCCTTGAGGGGCTCAGCATGATATTGGAAAAGTAAGCAATGTCATATTTTGTAGTATTCATCCGATGCAAATTTTTTTGGCACCCGATTAATTCCGATACAGCATTCGCCGATGCTTTGAAGGTCTCATTATGGAAATGGAAAAACATACGGTCTCGTTTTTTGTAGTGAAGTTCTAATTAGGAGTGGGAACCTCTTGGTACCTCACGATACGGTATGATTTGCGATACAAAGCTCACGATAACGATGATCTGACGATATGGTGATACAACGATTATCGATACATTGGTCAGAAAATAATTCTACGATAATCTACAAACAACTAAGAAACAGAAAAAAACAAGCTTCTGCTGTGAATTTGAGTTTATCACTAGTAGACGTTCAATCCGTTGGAAGTGGGAGGGATGGCAGCGAATGAACGAATGTTCATGTTATGGCCGGTAGTGGCAGCCAATGCCAGGTAATGAGGTAATTTTGGGCCATTTAAGGTCATTTATCTGTTGATTTTCAGTTACTTCCTGTTGATTTTGGGGTATTTTATGGGTCACTTCCTGTTTGTTTTGAGTAGCAGAACTGGAAGCGACCTGGGAATCACCCAAATGAATAGGCAGTGACTCAAACTCAACAGGAAATGACTTGTAAATGCCCTAAAATGAACAATAAGTGACCTGTAAATGACCTGAAAATCGAACACAACGACTGTGAATGCTCTGGTTTGAACAAACGTTCTCAGTCTAAATGGATTGGGCGTCGAGCACCATCAGTGTAGCCTTAGAGTAAGCCTGTCGCAATGTGCAATAATTCCATTTATCGCGCGATACATAAAAATGAAGGCGGTAATTTTTCCGCTGCGATTTATCGCCTCGCGTGCACGTGTGTGCACGTGTGTGCGCGCGTGCGGCGGACGTGCTGTTAAAAGTTCGTTACCAACTGCGCAAAATGCATCTTCGTTCCAGGTCCGGCAAAAACTAGCGCCAGAGCCAATCGTTCTCATTATATCCTATTGTTCGACGTATACCAGCCGCGTCAGTGCTCCGGAGTGACTGTGGACCATCTATGGCGCGCCGGTGTTGTTGACGTGTGGGCGCTCCCGTCAAGAGTGACATTTCACGCGGGGCGGCTATTTTTCGGCACAACGCTGGATATTTACAACGAAGTCCGCCAAAACATTGTTACCGACTTGGCTGGTACGAATAACCTCACTTTGACAACGAACAGCTGAATGAAATTAAGAGCGCTGTGCTTCAAACTCGTCCTGTTTATGAAAGCCGTCATATGCTGGTGTTGTGTAGTAATGAGCAGATGTGACTTCAGCGGCGCTTGCTAACTTTTTTAATGCGCGGTTGCGCGCACACACTAGATATCATGAAATGGCAAACTAGATGTGCTACGGTACATGCCATTGGCTACGTGAGCCCAGAGTGATTATGGGACATGTAGTCCATATACTACATCGATGAATTCTAAACTGTCATTTGTCACATGAGGTTAAGAAGGCCAAATCAATCCATACCACTGACTATAGATAATGTTGCAAATGTTGTTAATTCAGTACGTGACACAGATGGATTCGGACCATAAATAGGATGTCTTGCTCATGTAGTAAACCTAGCTGTTAAGAGAGCTGTAGCAATCAACGGTGTGCCCTGCCTCACTTTACAAACAATAAAGATTGTTCTCAGCACTTTTATACAAATTTTTTTCATATCAGTAAGAAGTAAGCACGTAAATATTATGCACTAAAATGCATGTTTATATGATGGCAATTTAATTTTTGCTCATTAGCAAAAAAAAAAAAAAAGAAACAAAAAATACAATTGTTATTCTTTTTTTTACAGATCATTAAATGTATTGAATCGGGTCGAAAATCGTGTCCCCCGTATCAAAATTCGTACTGAACCATGACTTAACTGTATCGTTGCATCCCTATGGAACACCATTGCAGAAGCTATGACGGGAAATGTTTTCATTTTCCTAAATGCTTAAGTTATTAAGTGTAATTTTTATTTTTTCTTAAACACATTTTATTTATTCTGTGTTTCTGTGCGGTATCAATATTGTTGTTTTTTACTTAAGAGGCAGGGTCTATTGTTTTTAGTTGTGATTTCTTAAAAAGTATATTTGAATTTAAGAGTAAATATTTATCGTGTTTAAATGGGTGTACTTGATCTATTAATATATACTGTATTCGCACTGTGTTATTGTAAATTGGTTTAAAAAAATTGGGGGGGCGCAATAATATCGCAATAATTTATGAGAATAATTATCGCACACTAAAATTTGTTATCGCGACAGGCCTACCTTAGAGTTAACTGAGACACTATTATGGTGGAAGATATTGGCAGCAACTTGTTGGTTAATTTTTATTTATTTTTTTAGACATTGACACCTCTTTAAAACGATATCTCGATTCATGGCAGGAGCATATCGATAACCTTTTGGGATACAAATATCACGATATATCACCATTTCGATATTTTGTCACACCCCTAGTTCTAATACCTTTGTTGGCACCTGATACCGATTCTCGGTTTTGCACTTCGGGGCAATACCTTGAAGGACTCTCATGATATTAGCGGTGTGTCAATGTTTCGAAATGGTGATGTGTTGCGATACTTTGTATCCCGAAAGGTTATTGATCGCTACTATCAAGATTCGATTTATCGTTTTAAAAAGCTGTCACTGTTCGGAAAAAAAGGAACTAAAAGGTTGCTACCAAAATCTTCCAGTAGAATAGTGCATGTGTTTGCTCACTGGCTGCCATTGACAGCGTGAGACGTCTAATCCATTGTGACCGATTGTGACTTCATATAGTCATTGTTCTGTCAGCTCACTGGTCAAAAAGCCGCATAGGCGAGGGAATGCATTTCTTTGCATATTCTTATAAAGCACTATACCAGTTAGGGTTGCCACCTGTCAGAAATACTAATAAGGGATGCCCCCCTCATGCCCAAAGCCATACAGGCTGAAAAAAGGGACATCCCCAAAACTCCTAAAATGCATAGAAATGTATCTATTTATATACAGTGTTGGCCAAAAGTATTGGCACCCCTGCAATTCTGTCAGATAATGCTCAATTTCTCCTAGAAAATGATTGCAATTACAAATGCTTTGGTAGTAATATCTTCGTGTATTTTGATTGCAATGAAAAAACATGAAAGAAAATGAAAAAAAAATTATTATCATTTCACAAAAAAACTCCAAAAATGGGCCGGACAAAAGTATTGGCACTCTCTACCTAATACTTTGTAGCACATCCATCAGTGAGTTTCTTACAATGCTCTGCTGGAATTTTAGACCATTCTTTTTTGGCCAACTGCTCCAGGTCTCTGAGATTTAAAAGGTGCCTTCTCCAAACTGCCATTTTCAGATCTCTCACAGGTGTTCTATGGGATTCAGGTCTGGACTCATTGCTGGCCACTTTAGAAGTCTCCAGTGCTTTCTCTCAAACCATTTTGTAGTGCTTTTTGGAGTCTGTTTGGGTCATTGTCCTGCTGGAAGACCCATGACCTCTGAGGGAGACCCAGCTTTCTCACACTACGCCCTACATTATGATGCAAAATTTGTTGGTAGTCTTCAGACATCATAATGCCATGCACATGGTCAAGCAGTCCAGAGCCAGAGGAAGCAAAGCAACCCCAAAACATCAGGGAACCTCCGCCATGTTTGACTGTGGGGACCGTGTTCTTTTCTTTGAAGGCCCAGTTTTTTGTCCTGTAAACTCTATGTTGATGCCTTTTCCCAAAAAGCTCTACTTTTCTCTCATCTGACAAGAGAACATTCTTCAAAAACGTTTTTGGCTTTCTCAGGTAGGTTTTGGCAAACTCCAGCCTGACTTTTAAATGTCTCTGGGTCAGAAGTGGGATCTTCCTGAATATCCTACCATAGAGGCCTTTTTATTCAGGTGCCGACGGATAGTACGGGTTGACACTGTTGTACCATCGGACTGCAGAACAGCTTGAACTTGGTTTGGATGTTAGTCAAGATTCTTTATCCACCATCCGCACAATCTTTCGTTGAAATCTCTCGTCAATTTTTTTTTTCCGTCCACACCTATGGAGGTTAGCCACAGTGCCATGGGCTTTACACTTATTGATGACACTGCGCATGGTAGATACAGGAACATTCATGTCTTTGGAGATGGACTTGTAATCTTGAGAGTGCCCATGCTTCCTCATAATTTTGCTTCTCAAGTCCTCAGACAGTTCTTTGGTCTTCTTTCTTTTCCCCATGCTCAATGTGGTACACACAAGGAAACAGGACAGTCAACTTTAATCCATTTTAACTGCCTGCAAGTTTGATTTAGTTATTGCCACCACCTGTTATGTGCCAGAGGTAAGTAACAGTCGCTGCTAATTACACAAATTAGAGAAGCATCACATGATTTTTCAAAGGGTGCCAATACTTTTGTCTGGACCATTTTTAGAGTTTTGTGTAAAATGATAAAGATTCAATTTCATTTTCTGGGAGAAATTGAGCATTATCTGACAGAATTGCAGGGGTGCCAATACTTTTGGCCAGCACTGTATTTTCCGTATTGGTTCAATATCGAACGCAACTTTTAATTCCCAATTCGGAACGATTCTTTTTAGAGGTGCACCGATAATTTTCAAACTGATAATTATCGGTCCGATAATGGGAATTATGATGTCATCCCAATAACTCCAATAACATTATATATTATCGGGCCTATTAATAATATTTTTGGCACGGTGTCGGATTGGGATGTGAGCGTTTGTTTCCACTCCTGTTTCGCCAGTATGCAAAGTTTTGTTAGTGTTCTAGAGGCTGTATTTTTCCTTCAATGAGTTATAAACCTTACTATGGCAATTAGCAAATGTTTGCATTTTACAGTGTTATGTTTACAAGTTCATGAGAGGCCTTTTGGTTAGTGATAGGCTTGTTGTTCTATAATTGCCAGGTTAAGAAAGTTGTTTCATGGACCAAGACGACAAAAATCTCCTCTCCTGTTGCACCAAATGTTTTATCTGCTGACAAAGCACAATACATGTTGGGTTTATGTTTGTTTTAGATCAGTGCTCATTGTTCAGGGGAACGCATCGTCAATGATATTGACTGATTGATTTTGATTGACTCAAATTATATTTATTTGAAAAAAATTCATATGGGCACTTTTTTGAAGTCAAAACTCTTTTGTCTTTGTTTTGTTCATTATAATAATGTTCATGTCATCATGAAAATTCTGGTTTGGTCAAAGGCAAATCTATGCTAAATCAACCACTAGTATTTTTGACCGACAGGTGTTCAAAAACTCAGGTACATTGAAAAATTATATATAATCGGTTATCGTATCGGTATCGGCCTTGAGGAGCAGGAAGTTATTGATATCGGTATCGGTGTCAAAAAATGGATATCGTGCACCCCTAATTCTTTTTAAAGGGACACTTTGCAACCCTTATACCAGTATTCATTCCTTCTAAAAATAAAACTCTATTTTCGAGTTTGATAATAAGGGACAAAGCGCGTCCCTCAAAAGAATGCGTACTTTTGTTTCAGAATAGCGTACAATCCCGTTTTTCAAGCGACAGTTGGCAACCCGAGTATAATTGTAGTGCAGTTATCGGCTGAGAATATTACCTAAGAGGGGAAGGGTTAGCATTGGCTGGAATGTACGCAGGCCAACTCTGATAAACTCTTATGGTCTGCTTTTGACCACTTTGGGAATTGTACACTAGCTATTGTTTGCGTAGACTGAGTGGGAGCTACTCTCGCGTGTGAGTAGCCTGCTAGATCGATAGCCATGTCCAAAATGGATGAGTGGAGCCAGTTCTCCACGATTAACAGAATGCCTGTACGACTAGAAATTTAGTCAGAAAAATTGCACTGCATTTTATTTGTTAGTACTTGCTGATACCAATCCAAGCATTTTAGCGCTGTATCTGGCCTCCTTCCTATAGTAGAATCATTCTGATCTGTCTTTTGTGTTATTGACAGAGGCTGGTCTAGTCCCAGTCTTCATGAGACGGGGCAATACATCATCCCCGCCAATTGTGACCCAGCTAAACTACAGGCCTTCCTTCAGAGCCACGCATCCATTGCCAGGCAACGCACTCAACACAAAAAATTGTGAGTCGCATACACCCAACTGCCATCGACGTCCAGTGTTATGCTATCTCGACCCCTAATTCTTTCTACGTGTACAGGCTGCAGGCAGAAGAGGACGCCTTGGTGAAGTTGTGTCTCCATAGTCTTTCTCTTCGGAGTCTTTCCAAGGAGCCCAGCGTCACCTGTAGCCAGATGATTCTTTGCTGTAAAAAGTTGTTGGACCTGCGTTCACCCCTCATGTTGGGCCTCCATGTTTTCGTTTCCCATTTCTACTCGGTTACGCAGGACGGAGACCTTTGCATCCCCTGGGACTGGAAAAGTTGAACTGGAAGAGGTTCAGTCAATCCACCTGGTACCGCTCACATTTCAATTTTGAATAGGCAACAAATATTTTGTAGCAGTTTGTTCATGGTTTTTAACAAGCCTTTGTGAAGACACAATCATGTTAGCATTGAATGGTCAGTCAGTTCGCAACAACTTGAATGATTAATCGGTTAGTACTGATATTTGATGAATCACTCAATAAGAAGCACTTTATTTTATCCTGACTGGAACCAAATAGAGGAACCATAACAGTATTCTAACTGTGAATATTGTGAATTACTTGAGTACAGAAAAGTCACGACTTTGCCAGTAGTGTAATAAGGGTTGTGTTCCGGTAACATCTGTCTAGTTAGTGTCAACTCTACTTATCAGATTCACTTCTATTATTTGCTCCCATAGACACGGTTCAGTCCTTTACAAACCTCCCCGTAAATAATATTTGTTGTGACCTCAGAGTGCCACAAAATGCACAGAAAGTGACCTACAACGCTGGCCGAAAGTATTGGCACCCCTGCAATTCTGTCAGATAATGCTCAATTTGTAGTAACATCTTCATTTATTTTGCTTGCAATGAAAACAGACAAAAAAGAATTTAAAAAAATGAAATTATCATTTTTACACAAAACTCCAAAAATGGGTCGGACTGGCACCCTTTGAAAAATCACGTGATGTATCTCTAATTTGTGTAATTAACAGCACTTGTTACTTACCTGTGGCACATAGCAGGTGGTGGCAATAACTAAATCACACTTGAAGCCAGTTAAAATGGATTAAAGTTGACTCAACCTCTGTCCTGTGTCCTTGCATGTACCACATTGAGCATGAAGAAAGAAGAACTGTCTGAGGACTTGAGAAGCAAAATTGTGAGGAAACATGGTCAATCTCAAGGCTACAAGTCCATCTCCAAAGACTGTGTCTACCCTGCACAGTGTCAGCAATAAGTGTAAAGCCCATGGCACTGTGGCCAACCTCTCTAGAAAAGAAAATAAAGAAAAATTGACAAGGGATTTCAACAAAGATTGTGCGGATGGTTGATTAAAAAAAAAAAAAAAACTCGACTAACATCCAAACAAGTTCAAGCTGTCCCGCAGTCCGAGGGTACAACAGGGTCAACCCGTACTATCCGTCGGCGTCTGAATGAAAAGGGACTCTATGGTAGGATACCCAGGAAGACCCCAATTCTGACCCAGGGACATAAAAAAGCCATTCTGGAGTTTGCCAAAACTTACCTGAGAAAGCCAAAAATGTTTGGTTATAATGTACTCTTGTCAGTGAGACAAACGTAGAGCTTTTTGGGAAAAGGCATCAACATAGAGTTTACAGTCAAATATGGTGGAGGTTCACTGATGTTTTGAGGTTGTTTTGCTTCCTCTGGCACTGGACTGCTTGACCGCGTGCATGGCATTATATAGTCTGAAGACTACCAACAAATTTTGTAGCATAATGTTGGGCCCAGTATGAGAAAGCTGGGTCTCCCTCAGAGGTCATGGGTCTTCCAGCAGGACAATGACCCAAAACACACTTCAAAAAGCACTAGAAAATGGTTTGAGAGAAAGCATTGGAGACTTGTAAAGTGGCCAGGAATGAGTCCAGACCTGAATCCCATAGAACACCTGTGGAGAGATCTGAAAATGGCACCCTTCAAATCTTAGAGACCTGAAGCACTTGGCTAAAGAAGAATGGTCTAAAATTCCAGCAGAGCATTTTAAGAAACTCATTGATGGATACCGGAAGCGGTTGTTCGCAGTTATTTTGTCTAAAAGTTTTGCTACCAAGTATTAGACTGGGGGTGCCAATACTTTTGTCCAGCCCATTTCCATAGTTTTGTGTAAAATGATAATTTTTTTTGCATTGTCTTTTTTCATTGCAAGCAAAATAAATGAACATATTATTGCCAAAGTATTTGTAATTGCAATCATTTTTTGGGAGAAATTGAGCATTATCTGACAGAATTGCAAGGGTGCCAATACTTTTGGCCAGCAGTGTATAAGTGTAAGACCCAAAATGATGATAGACAATCCAATTCATTTGGATTCACTGGCTGTGAATGTTCCACCTTCCAGTGCCAATGACAGCGCTAGACGTCCGCTCCATTTTGACTGGGGGGGCTGAATAATTTGCCCCTCCCAGTCAAAATTGATTGGACGTCTAGCGCCGTCAACGGCAGTCAATGAGAAAGTGACCAGAAAATGCTAAATTAAAGTGCCTGTGACACCATGAAAACAATCTTAAATAGCATTATTGTTGGACTGAAAGTCATATTTTGAGACGATTCGACTATATATACAACAATTTTGCAAAGCGCAGATGACGAGAAATGAGTCTTTTGGGTGATGACGCCGGCGGAGCAGTGATTTCAGAATTCGGCCCAATGGAGGAGGAAGCGTTTTTCAGTGATTCTGGTTCAAGTGTGGATCTTTCAAGTTATATTGTCGATCCAGAGGAAGCCTGTGGCATATAGCCATATATGTTTGAGTGTATCTGGAGGAGGAGGAAGAAGATTTAGAACAACAACAAACACAAGGCTGATGACTAGAGCATTCTGTAAAATGTCGTTTTTATCTCTCTACTCCCAATATTTTTACAGCATATTCTTTGTATCTAAGTATTTTTCCCTGATTGCTAAATAAATTGTATGGTCACGAGAAATACGTCTTGTGCTAAATGGAATATCAAATATTAAAATGCATTTATTCAGTACGACAGGGCTAAATTACTGCATAATTGTCAAAACTGCTGACTTCTTAAACCTCCTGAACGGTATTTTATGTCACCGGAGTTAGTCAGGCTCTTGTCATTTCCCAGCAGGGACTCGGAAACAAGGTACGAGTGTTAACAAAAGAGAAGGGTGAGAGCTATGCTACATGCTAACCCAAACTGAGAGTCTCTTCCAAGTCTCTTCCTCTCCTTTACAAAAAAAAAAAAAACACACAAAACTACCCCGACTCATGTTACACACAGCGGCGGGGGTGATAGCCTTCACCGATTGGCCAGCCCCTGATGCCGAGCAAGTTTTGGCTTGTCGCTCCCCGGCTGAAGCAAAGCATGGGCGGAGTTTAACTTTTGGGGCGGGGGGGGGGGGGGGGGGCACAACATGTTGATGACCCCGAAACACAAGTGCCAGCAATAAAATTAACTTGCAAGAATATTTATAATAAGTTGAAAATGAGTTATTTGTTTCCTATCATTCTTTAGAATTCTAAATCAGGCTGCTTAGGACAGCTATGCTTTTCGCCAAGATCGTCATCCATTGAATAAAGGTACGCCCGCCGGTGTCGTGCCAATGTAGTCACCCCCGTCAAAAATCATATCCCCTGGGCGGAGCCACTGCGCTGCACTGATTTGCTTAATTTCCATGTTTTCGTGATGTAGACATCTACGAGGTTTTAAAACATGGCCCATCCATCAGAAAAAGAAAATTAAAATATGAAAACCTATAAATGTTTGGGTGGTTTTAGTTAAAGCGGACACTTGTTTTTTCGTCTGTGTGATTCTGACAAAGATCAGATCACATTTGATGGCAATTTTATGCAGAAATGTGAGAAATTCCAAAAAGTTCAAATACTCTTTCATACCACTGTATCATTTGAACATCACCATTGCGATGTGCGGATGCAAGGACGTGGGATCTTTTTTATTTTTTGAACACGCACTCGTTTTTCTGCTTCATCCTAGTACAGAAACACAGCCTCTCACACTGCTGCACTACTCACCAGTGCAGCTGGCGTTTGGTACTTAAAGGTAAGGATGATTGACAAGGGTTGTAGCTTTAATCTGGCAGATGAGGCTTGGTAGCTCTACGATCAAAGGCACAAATGTGTTCATCATCGTTCAGCTCGTTACACACTAGCGATAGTGTGCTGTGGCAACTCATTGTGGAAGTGAGAGGCGGTTCTCGGCAGCGTGAGTGAATTTGAGTGGACTCATTCACAATGAAGTATTAATAAAGCATTTTTCTACGTTGTTTAAAAATCGTTCACATTATGAAGGTGGCACAGTGATTGATACGTCCACCTCTGGGATTGTGGATTCAATCCCGGGTCCGCCCTTCCTGTGTTGAGTTTGCATGTTCTTCCCAGGCCTGCGTGGGTTTTCTCCAGTCGCTGTGGTTCCTGGGTTTTGTTCCTTCCAATCGCCCAAGCAGCACCTGACTACAATCCATTGATTACACTTGTAAGACACCAGATTGGTGAAAAGCTGTAGTCTTGTTTTGTTGGAATGAAATCCAGCACCCACTGCGACCCTTTGTGGAATAATTTGGACACCCCTGATTTTGATCATATTTAGCAGCCTTGTTGAAAACACAGACTTAGGTTTCAACTGCGCCCTGCGAGGGATTCCCACGTGAACATGTGCATATCCCTTTGGCTTATCAAAATAAAAGCAACAATTTTGAATTACATTGTTCAGAATAGTTGGATATACAGGGTCATATCCAGGCCGCACACAAATGTCCGCTAGTTCAAAATGACGGCTGCGGAAAAATATATATTTTTACACTATGACAATGGTCTAGTTGTATTTTTTGGGGTACAAGCATGGCCTGAAATGTGTGAAAAACAATACATACGAGTTGAGAATCCTGCAATTGTGAAGAGATCATTTCAGTATACGGCACATGATTATGTATTCTGATATGTTTGATGACATTTTACCTAATATAAACAATTATTCAGCCAGGTATTAATTTAAAAATACATTTATTTTGTGGTTGTAGTTCACGCTACTGTACTGCATCATAATCAGAGTTGTGTCTACAATATTGGTTAACTTCATACAGGTCAAACAAATTAGTAACAGCAACGCAGTTCAGTTGTACATAAAACTACACAGCACATATTATCTTTGTAAAGATAGCATGTTATACAGCCGGACGTTGGACTTGTGTGAACGACGAGGGAGGCTGGATGGGGTGGACGGCTTTCTTTCGGGAATCCGGCGACACCCTCTGGACCGCCGTGGGTAGCAGTTGGTTGCGTTTGATGATCTGCAAGGCCAGCTGAGTATTCCCTAAAGACATGGATGCAGTTGATCAGCTTTGAGGTCTTCGATAGACCTGGACACTACAACAGCATCTGGACTTTCCAATATTCTCTTTCTATTCCCCAATAGACTCAACACATGCGGAAAATAATGGAAAATGGGTGACTCATTTTTAAAAGAAATTTTTATTCAGAACTGCACTGGAAAAACGCATGCAGTTAATCTATGACAGGGTTTCTACAGGTATCTGTGAATGCTTTTTAATGCCACTTTAAACTAATTTAAAGCCCATGCCCGACTTCTGATAGTTTCACACACACATACTGTATGTAGAGTTGTCCGATAATTACTTTTTAACCGATATCCCGATATTGTCCAACTCCAAAAATCCAATACCCATATCAAACAGGTACCGATATATGTGGTCGTGGACTTAACATGTAATGGCTGATTGTATTGTGGGGCCCCACTGGATACTTCAAAAATGATAAATAACAACTTCAAGGTTTTCCAATAAGCTTTCTGTGGGAAAAAAAAAAAAAAACTTTAACTGAAGTTATGGAAAAGTGTCTATATTGTACCACTATATTTTTTATTCAAATCGAAATAGAGCAAACAAGAGCTGTCCCAACTAGTCGACGTCAATGATGACGTAAATGCGTCAACGAGCACAATATCCCGTCGGCGGTTAATGACGGGTTAAAAAAAATATATATGCGGATATTGTTGAGAATGGCGGACACTCGTGATGCAAGCGGGAAAACGACAAAGTCAAAAAAGCGGACCAGAGTTTCCAAATCATGGACTTATTTCAACGAAAATAAGGAAGATGCGACTGTCATCTGGGTCTCTGCAAATCTGAGCTTGAATGGCAGCACGTTGGCCATGAATGAACACTTGAAGTGCCGTCACCCAAGTGTAATTTTGGAAGACGACATACAACAAGCCGGCGGATTCATATAGTCCATATAACTAACGACTTTTATTTTTGAAGTTGCATATATGTGCATCGAATCAACCTGTATAATTAAGTTTTTTTTTCATGAACTTAACTCCAATGACACGTGAGTGATGTGACATTAATTCATCTACTCTGCTGCTGCTCCTAAAAGCTGCAGGTCTCACCATCTCTGTGCACAGCATGCAGATTGTATTTGTTAGGATCACGGAGTCTCCCGCTTAGGGAAAAAAATTGCTATGAAAAAATATCTGAACCTTTTGGAATTTCTCTCAAATGTGATCCGAGCTTTGTCAAAATCATACTGATGAAAAAAAAAATGCTTTAACTAAAACCACCCAAACATTTATAGGTTTTCATATTTTAATGAGGATAGTATGCAAACAATGACAAAAGGGGAAAAAGTAAGTGAACCATCACATTTAATATTTTGTGGCTCCCCTTTGGCAGGAATAACTTCAACCAGACGCTTCCTGTAGCTGCAGATCAGTCCGACACATCGATTGGGACTAATCTCGGCCTATTCTTCTCTACAAAACTACTGTAGTTCAGTCAGATTCCTGGGATGTCTGGCATGAATGGCTGTCTTTAGGTCATGCCACAGCATCTCACTGGGGTTCAAGTCTGGACTTTGACTTGGCCACTCCAGGTGGCCACCCTTTGGGAGAGAAGCAACAGTGCCAAACTCTAACCATTCGTAGAGTTTCTCTGACTGTCGATTGATGAACAGACTTTTAGAGATGGTTTTGTATCCTTTCCCAGATTTATACAAATCAACAATCCTTGATCGCAGGTCTTCAGACAGCTCTCTTGACCGAGCCATGATGCACATCAGACGATGTTTCTCATTGAGACAATTCTTACCAGGTGTGTGTTTTATTGTGGGCAGGGCAGCTTTAAACCACTCATCAGAGATTGGACACACACCTGACAAATTGTTTGGTAAATTTTGGTTTCAATTGCTCTTTCCTTAGGCAGAGAGTTCACTTACTTATTTTTAGGGCTGTCAAAATTATCGCGTTAACGCGCGGTAATTCATTTTTTAAATTAATCACGTTAAAATATTTGACGCAATTAACGCACATGTCCCGCTCAGAAAGTATTCTGCCTTTTGGTAAGTTTTACAACAAAGCTTTTTTTGCTGTCCAACAGCGAACTCTTGTGGTCGCTTTGCGACATGGTTTATTATTTTCTTGCCAGTTCATGATGGCTGCACGACGTCTCGGGCTGATAATGTTGTGCTTATATGATCCTTGGACAAGATTTGTCCGTAAGTATGGTTGTTGTAAAGAATGTACATATTATGTTAGTAAGCGAAATGTTATATTTTTTGTATGAGACGCTTTTTGTTTATGTTTAGTGAACCTGTATAGCGTGCTAAGCTAACGTTGTTGCTAATGCAATGCTTGTGTACTTTTATTTTGTTTTACGACGGTCTAAAGAGGACAATGGTTTGAGGCCATTTTATTAATAAATCAGATGAAAAAGGAAGAAGTCTTTATTAAGGCGTCATTCACTAGCTGTCTAGCTTTGGAAAAAGTAGACGCTTCGGAGTGAGGACAGCATAGACAGATTTAAATGACAGTAGAGTGAAATGCCCACTACAGTCCTTATGTACCGTATGTTGAATGTATATATCCATCTTGTGTTTTATCTTTCCATTCCAACAATTTATTTTACAGAATATATATATATATAATTTACAGAAAAATATGGCATATAGATGGTTTGAATTGCGATTAATTGCGATTAATTACGATTAATTAATTTTTAAGCTGTAATTAACTCGATTAAAATTTTTAATCGTTTGACAGCCCTACTTATTTTTCCCCCTTTTGCCATTGTTTGCGTGCTATCCTCATTAAAATATGAAAACCTATAAATGTTTGGGTGGTTTTAGAGCACCGTTTTTATATCAGTGTTATTTTGACAAAGATCAGATCACATTTGATGGTGATTTTATGCAGAAATGTGACGAATTCCAAAAGGTTCAGATACTTTTTCATACCACTGTGTATAAAAGCCATGTCGCTTGTTTGTGCTATCGTTTTTAAGATATCACAATTATTTGCATTAAATGGGGGGGCTGCATGATGTCATCACTTTCACAATTTAAATATCTCAATATTTCAAAAACGATAGCAGCAGAAACTAAAAAAAACTTCATAGCTATTCCACACATAAAATGCATGAGGCAACGCCCACTTATTTTTAGCTACAGTGCCTTGCAAAAGTATTCGGCCCCCTTGAATCTTGCAACCTTTGCCACATTTCAGGCTTCAAACATAAAGATATGAAATGTAATTTTTTTGTCAAGAATCAACAACAAGTGGGACACAATCGTGAAGTGGAACAACATTTATTGGATAATTTCAACTTTTTTAACAAATAAAAAACTGAAAAGTGGGGCGTGCAATATTATTCGGCCCCTTTACTTTCAGTGCAGCAAACTCACTCCAGAAGTTCAGTGAGGATCTCTGAATGATCCAATGTTGTCCTAAAGGACCGATGATGCTAAATAGAATCCACCTGTGTGTAATCAAGTCTCCGTATAAATGCACCTGCTCTGTGATAGTCTCAGGGTTCTGTTTAAAGTGCAGAGAGCATTATGAAAACCCAAGGAACACACCAGGCAGGTCCGGGATACTATTGTGGAGAAGTTTAAAGCCGGATTTGGATACAAAAAGACTTCCCAAGCTTTAAACATCTCAAGGAGCACTGTGCAAGCCATCATATTGAAATGGAAGGAGCATCAGACCACTGCAAATCTACCAAGACCCGGCCGTCCTTCCAAACTTTCTTCTCAAACAAGGAGAAAACTGATCAGAGATGCAGCCAAGAGGCCCATCATCACTCTGGATGAACTGCAGAGATCTACAGCTGAGGTGGGAGAGTCTGTCCATAGGACAACAATCAGTCGTACACTGCACAAATCTGGCCTTTATGGAAGAGTGGCAAGAAGAAAGCAATTTCTCAAAGATATCCATAAAAAGTCTTGTTTAAAGTTTGCCACAAGCCAACTGGGAGACACACCAAACATAAGGAAGAAGGTGCTCTGGTCAGATGAAACCAAAATTGAACTTTTTGGCCACAATGCAAAACGATATGTTTGGCGTAAAAGCAACACAGCTCATCACCCTGAACACACCATCCCCACTGTCAAACATGGTGGTGGCAGCATCATGGTTTCTTCAGCAGGGACAGGGAAGATGGTTAAAATTGACGGGAAGATGGATGCAGCCAAATACAGGAACATTCTGGAAGAAAACCTGTTGGTATCTGCACAAGACCTGAGACTGGGACGGAGATTTATCTTCCAACAGGACAATGATCCAAAACATAAAGCCAAATCTACAATGGAATGGTTCAAAAATAAACGTATCCAGGTGTTAGAATGGCCAAGTCAAAGTCCAGACCTGAATCCAATCGAGAATCTGTGGAAAGAGCTGAAGACTGCTGTTCACAAACACTCTCCATCCAACCTCACTGAGCTCGAGCTGTTTTGCAAGGAAGAATGGGCAAGAATGTCAGTCTCTCGATGTGCAAAACTGATAGAAACATACCCCAAGCGACTTGCAGCTGTAATTGGAGCAAAAGGTGGCGCTTACAAAGTATTAACGCAAGGGGGCCGAATAATATTGCACGCTCCACTCTTCAGTTTTTTATTTGCTAAAAAAGTTTAAATTATCCAATAAATTTTGTTCCACTTCACGATTGTGTCCCACTTGTTGTTGATTCTTGACAAAAAATTAAAATTTTATATCTTTATGTTTGAAGCCCGAAATGTGGCGAAAGGTTGCAAGTTCAAGGGGGCCGAATACTTTTGCAAGGCACTGTATTTTGGATGTAACACCACAAGCAGACCTGATGATCATGTCTAGCTTTCTAGTGCTAGCTAGTTCATGCTAACAGAATGACAGATCGGTCACAGGGGCAAAAAGAATAGAAAGCCTTTGCATAGCATGCTAGCTGGGTGTGATATCTTCTTTTTTGAGATTTTTTTAGTGGGCGGGTCCAAGGCAGCTGAGAAAAGAACACTACTTCAGATCCAATTTTGATAATTAAGCATGTTCTGTCACTGTTTTGGATGGATTTATGTCCAAAATATGGTCTGCTGTCATTTTAAAGTCACTTGCCGCAGTATTTCACAGCACCTTTAATAATGACTATGAAGAATATGGAACAATTGAACAGTCAATTATGTGAAGCTTGTTCCAAGATGCAAAACAACACGTTTCTGGGTCTTTTTTTTTTTATCTCCTACAAACATACCAACATGGATTAACGAGAAATTTGCGGTAGATAGTCAGCTGCGAGGACCCTTTTGACCTATAAACACCCAAAGCTGTGCAAACATAGTTTAAAATTCGAGGTGGCCACTCACTCACCATTCTGTAGTTCTAGGTACACTGCTAACAGGATGGCTTCTGGTGGAATCTCTTTAGTGTTCACCATCGACGCAGCCTGAACAAAATAATCAGAACAAAAGTCTAAGTACTTTAAATTTAATTTATTGGAACAAAGTATATTACACATGAGTGAGTTAAACAACCTACAGTAAGTGTGTGACAATATATCGAAATGGTGATATCGTGATACTTCTTACCTATCCCAATAGGTTATCGATAGGTTTCTGCCAAGAATCGAAATATCGATTTAAAGACATATCACTGTATGAAAAAAAAAGAACCAAGCAAAGCTAGCAAATCTACTGGAATATTAGCTCTAATGTATTGCTATCTATGGAGAGTTAGAGCCCCTCTTTAAATTTCTGCTCAGTGCTTTGAGGGGTTAACTTGGAAAGACGACATGTTTTCGAATAAAGGAATGGAAATTGACAAATGCTTTAAAAAAAAAAAAAAAAAAAAAATCCAACTCATCAAATAATTACAAAAAATATTCATTGATTACTAAAAACAGTTACAGCTCTTGAGTTATGTATGTCTCAAAAATACAATTAGTGACATTTTATCTGTCACTTGACTGGTTACCTGTTGAAGGCACTTGCGGGCTTTGTCGTATTCGCTTCGTAAGCAGTACGCGCTTCCCAGGTTGAAGAGCATCATGGCTCGAGCTGAAGTCACACTACTTGGATAACAAAGAGGGGCCTGCTTGCTCGCTGAAAAGACAGCAAATAAATAACAATGACAACATCTCTCTCTCACTTGATATTTGCACAGTACATTTGCATCAAATCACGGGTGTCCGGCTGGAATCCTCCCCTATCAAATTTTGGTTATCCCCCCCCCCCCCCCCCCCCCCCCCCAAAATATACATAACAAAACCTTAAATCTTGTTTTTGCCTCCATTTTTCGTGAGCTGGACTCCCAGCGTTGCCGCAGGGTTCAACAAGCCAAATTTAAGACCTTTTTAAGACCGTAATGAATCAAATTTAAGACCGACTTCACATCGTGCTGGCAAAAATAAATAAATAAATAAAAATAAAAAAGCCCCGAATACATATTAGGGGTTAATGGCACAGAAATCCGAGGACTTACAGCCAGTCTTTTGTTGGCATTTACAGGTCATTTCCTGTTCACTTAAGGGCCTTTACAGTTTACTTCCTGTTGATTTTGAGTCACTTCCTATTTATTTTGGGACATTATCGAGTCATTTCATGTTCAGTAATCCAAAATCAAAAGGAAGTGACTAGTAAATGCCTCAAAATCAACAGGAAGTGACCCATAAATGCCCCAGACGGAAAAGGAAGTGAGCCAAAATTAACAGGAAATGACTTGAAATGCCACAAAATTAACTCATTGCCTGCTGCCACAGACGGCAATAGAGGTCCAATCTGTTTGAAGTGGGAGAGATGGCATCGCGAATACGCTGCCACCCTCCCAGTTCAAATGGATTTGACGTCTACTAGTGATAAACCCATTCCATCGTTTTCTGTTTATTAGTTGTATTGTAAAATATCATTTCCTGACCCGTGTATCGATATTTGTTTTATCAGCATCTTATGTGATCATGGTTATCTTGTGCCTTGTATCACAATTTGTATCGAAGGTTACCCAGAGGTTCCCACCCCTAGTATATATATACTATTGATCAATGAACAAATGACTATACAAAAGATGCAATGTTTCCACCTCATGACAGCGAAACTTGCCATTTATTATCAATCTTAAAACTACGACAATTCAATTTTTTCCTATTTTTTATTGTAGAGGTTCATATAAAATGTACTTACAAGATTCAACAGGTTCCTCTCCTTTTTCAGAACCTGCTAAGAGAAAAAAGATGCAATTGAAATTTGGTATTATGAGAAATATTTAATGCTTTTTAGGACCTGAATTTTTACAAAATCCATTTAATGGCTTTTAATGACCCGCATAAACCCTGTGTATATACCTTAACTCCTGCACCATAGATCGCACCTGGCTATAAACCGCACAGCCCAAATTTCTTAGAATTTAAGAAATAATCTGTATGTATGCCACAGCTCACTATTAGCCACATTTGCCCATGTCTTAATCTGGGATATTTACATACAGAGATGTTACAAAAACCAAAAATACACTGCTGGCCGAAAGTATTGGCACCCCTGCAATTCTGTCAGATAATGCTCAATTTCTCCCAGAAAATGATTGCAACTACAAATGCTTTGGTAGTTAAATCCTAATTTATTTTGCTTGCCATGAAAAAAGACGAGAATGCAAAAATAAATAAATAAATAAATAAATAAAAAAATTAAAAAATCATTTTACACAAAACTCTGAAAATGGGCCAGACAAAAGTATTGGCACCCTCAGCCTAATACTTGGTAGCACAACCTTTCGACGAAATAACTGCAAACAACCGCTTCCGGTATCCATCAATGACTTTCTTAGAATGCTCTGCTGGAATTTTAGACCATTCTTCTTTGGCCAACTGCTCTAAATCTCTGAGATTTGAAGGGTGCCTTCTCCAAACTGCCATTTTCAGATCTCTCCACAGGTGTTGTATTGGATTTAGGTCTGGACTCATTGCTGGCCACTTTAAAAGCCTCCAGTGCTTTTTCTCAAACCATTTTCCAGTGCTTTTTGAAGTGTGCGAGACCCAGCTTTCTCACACTGAGCCCAACATTATGCTGCGAAATTTGTTGGTAGTCTTCAGACTTCATAATGCCATGCACACGGTCAAGCAGTCCAGTGCCAGAGGTAGTAAAGCAACCCCAAAATGTCAGTGAACCTCCGCCATGTTTGACTGTGGGGACAGTGTTCTTTTCTTTGAAGGGCTCGTTTATTTTTCTGTAAACTATGTTAATGCATTTTCCCAAAAAGCTCTACTTTTGTCTCATCTGACCAGAGAACATTCTTCCAAAACGTTTTTGGATTTCTCAGTTTCGGCAAACTAAACCTGGCTTTTTTTATGTTTCTGGGTCAGAAGTGGGGTCTTCCTGGGTATCCTACCATAGAGTCCCTTTTCATTCAGACGCCGAGCCGACGGATAGTACGGGTTGACACTGTTGTACCCTCGGACTGCAGGAAAGCTTGAAGTTGTTTGGACATTAGTCGAGTTTCTTTATCCACCATCCGCACAATCTTTCTTTGAAATCTCTCGTCAATTTTTTTTTTTCGTCCACATCTAGGAAGGTTGGCCACAGAGCCATGAGCTTTACACTTATTGATGACACTGCGCACGGTAGACACAGGAACATTCAGGTCTTTGGAGATGGACTTGTAGCCTTGAGATTGCCCATGCTTCCTCACAATTTTGCTTTTCAAGTCCTCAGACAGTTCATTGGTCTTCTTTCTTTTCTCTATGCTCAATGTGGTACACACAAGGAAACAGGAGAGAGGTTGAGTCAACTTTAAGCCATTTTAACTGGCTGCAAGTGCGTTTTGATTACTGCCACCACCTGTTACATGCCACAGATAAGTAACAGGTGCTGTTATTTACACAAATTAGAGAAGCATCACATGATTTTTCAAAGGGTGTCCATTTTTGTAGTTTTGTGTAAAATGATAATGATTTAATTTTTACCCCATTCTCTTTTGTGTTTTTTCATTGCAAGCAAAATAAATGAAGATATTACTACCAAAGCATTTTTAATTGCAATCATTTTCTGCGAGAAACTGATTATTATCTGACAGAATTGCAGGTATGCCAATACTTTTGGCCGGCAGTGTATATTTATCAACCAAATAAACACGCATTAACATGCAGTTAAGTTCGCAATCATATGCAGCGGCCTGCAGAGGGAGCCACACACACCACAATTCCCACTCATGTTTCTCAGTCAGAAACCATAAACATTTACCTTAAAAAAAAAAAGAAAATGTAATTTTAAAAATTTTTGAAGTGGAACATGAAGCTCGTTTGGCCCTAAAAAAATCCATAAATAAGCTGCTCCATTTCAAAAGTAGAAGTAGCGGCTTATAGTCTGAAAATTACGGTCTGAAGGTCCAGTCTGAAAGGTATTCGATTTCAAAACTTTTTCCAACATTAATGTAATAGCAATATACCTGTACACATTTACCAAAACCACTAGGTAATGTGTTCTTTAGTGTTCATGCTGAAAAAAAAAACACTCTCACTAGAAACAAAACATTTTTTCCTCTTATAATGAAAAAAACTACACACCTGGGTCTTGCTCACTGCTCAGCACCCCGATTGACACATCGATGACGTTCTCCGGGTTGAGGTGTGTGATAGCATCAGAGATCCTGTCCATTGAAATGAGGGCTTCAGCCGCATAGAGGTGACCAAGGAACCTACAGACAGCAGAGATTAGGGGTGTGACACTATCTCGAAAAGTTGATATAGTGCAATAGTCTGTAGACCAAACATTTATTTACATGCTACCACCTAGAAGCAATATATCATTTTAAAAAGGTGTCACAATTAAAAAAAAAAAAAAAAAAAAAAAAAGCCTGCCATTGCAGTTCATTTTGACTGGAATGGACGTCTAGCGCCATCAATGGTACTGAAACCAGAGCATTCAGAGCCTGTCTTTTGTGGGCAATTACACTTCAATTCCTATTCATTTTAGGGGATTTACATCTTACTTCCTGTTGATTGTGAGTCACTTCCTATTCATGGGGGGACATTCTGGGCTGCGTTCCAATCACGGTTTGATTTGCCCTCGCTCACTTGCCTTAAGCACTTGCTATGACGTCACACGGAGGCCACTTGGAGGGCGGAGGGAAAGTGGGCGGAGGGGGAGCGAAAGACGTAAATGAACACACCTGCCCTTGTTCACTCACAGGCAAGAAAATCATGAAACAACCACAAGGTTTTGGAGTAGCGCTATACTGCCAATTCCAAATCAGTGGCACCTCCAGAAATTCTTCATCGGGGTGGCCAAATGGGGCCACTTAAAACCTTGAGGTGGCACACCAAAAAATAAAAGCCATAATTTCAGGTTTTTACAATGTTGTATGTATGTAATAAACAGGCCAGTAGAAAACTGTCAGATTGACTTAAGGACACACTTACTGATATACTTTTGTTGATCGTGTTATATTGTATTTTGTACACTATTATATTGTGTTAATGTGCATAGTCCATAATAGTCTAGTCAACATTTTTGAGTTCTGCAGCTACTACAATCTAACATTACACTAGCGCGTGGGGTGGCCAACAAATTCATTGGGGGGAGCTGTGGCCAGGCCTGGCCACCCCATGGTGGCACCATTATTCCACATCGCACAAAATGCACGGCAACTCATTTCAATAAGCCAGAGACGTATTCCGCGCTTGATGGCAATACGTCAGTACCTGGGGATTATCAAATTATTAGTTTTGTATCAAATTTTATTTGGGCAATTCTTTATTTACGGTATTTGTCGATACCTTATAATTTGTAGACAAATTTGTTGTTTAAATGCATTTAAACCTATTTGAAGCTTAGTTTAAGTCCCTCCCAATGCCATTTGATTGACAGACCATTCCTTTCATTAAAAGCAAAATAGAAAAGATAAGCGAAATAGAAACACTAGCCACGTTTACATGCTGACTTTTATTCATACCGATTCAAATCATTCCAAATGGAAATTTCACATCAGCTGTTTACATGTCACTTCATCTATTCCGATCCAGCGTTTACATGTGTCTGCCTTTATTCCGAAAGGACGTTTGACAACTGCCGTCTGACATGCGCAGATTAATCAAAACAAAGCGTCACGTTGCTAAACATGGAGATCGATCGTCAGATCAGCTGCTGTTTTAACTTTTCGAGTGGAAACAAAACTTCAGAATGATACGCCGTTCATTTAAAAAGTTGTGTGGGTGCGCTGTGCGTGTGCTTGGAAGCCATGTTGCAAGTGACGTTACTTACGTCACCAAGTGACGTCACCACGTCAGTACGGAGCATGTGCAGAAAGAACGCAACCAGACACCATTCCGCTTCCCTGTTTACATGATATAATTTTACTTCTAATCGGTTTGGGAAAAGGAATATTCCACCCCTGTGAATCGGAATGAAATTCCATTCGGTTTGGGCCTGTTCATTCCGAATGAGGTGTTTATATGGAACACATTTATTCGGTTTGAACAAATATTCCGATTGTAAATGGAATATTTGGCTCCATGTAAACGTGGCAAATGAAAAAAAAATAATAATAATCCCCTTTTTTCATGGCAAAAGTGAAAGTCAATAAAAAAGTTACTTTATTATTATTTATTCATTTATTTCTCTTTATATTTATCATTCATGTTTTTTTAATTTTGGCACTATTGTGATTCCATACATTCTGCCATAACTGCCACATACAGTCTAATTTTTTTATTTTTATTTTTTAACAGCAATGATGAATTTTACAATTCGAAAAGCAGTTTGGTACGGCACTCAAACACAGTGCTGGCAGCTTAATTCATTTTCTTCTTCTTTGTTGGTATATACAGCAGCCAACGGTGTTTGAGCTTCATTATCACCACCGCATGGAGATATTTTCCATGCACCATTGCAATGCATTGTGGGATACAGGGAGCTCCGGAGTGACCATCGTTTTTCACTCGATCACTGAGCCCTCTGATGGTCCATCTCACCAAGTTCACCTCGCTGTTTTGGGAATTGGAACGGCCCTTAATATGGCGGCAGGGATTCCCCCGGGGGGCGGTGGCTAGGGCAAGTGAGCGAGGGCTCATTTAAACCACGATTGAAACGCAGCCCTTGAGTCACTTTTCATTAACCCAAAATCAACAGGAAGTCACCCGTAAATGCCCCAAAATGAAAAACAAATGACCGAAAATCAACAGGAAATGATGTGAAATGCCCTAAAATTAACTCAGTGCCTGACATTGGCTGCCACTGACGGAGTGGGAGTCTACTAGTGATAAACTCATTCCAATTCAGAGCAGAAAGATCACAATAGCTTGTTTTTCTGTTTATTAGAATATCCTAGAAAGATAATTGTTGTATCATATCGTGAGATCGTCGTTTTCATGAGCCTTGTATTGCTAATTGTTTCTTATCTCGAGGCACCTACAGGTTACCCTTAGTGTTGAAATGATTATCCGATAAACTCGAGTAATTCCATTAGAAAATACTGTAGCTTTGAATCGAATTTTGATGCTTCAAGGATTTGTTAAAATAGGGTGCTGTTGTAATGGTTTGTTTTGAAAGTGTTTGTTCTTTGTTTTATTGATTTGGATAGATATACTGCCCACGAGAATAAATAACTCATCTAACATGGCTAACTCCAGCTGTTCCCCGTTAAAACCAACATAAGGTAAAAATTTTTATGAGCTAATATGTTTGTTATGCATTCGTTATTTAGTTTAGAAATATATTTAGCAGTTTTTTGTGGAATATGTGTTTGAAATATTTAAGAGCTTTGTCAACAAAAATGTTAGCATTTTATAGCATTTAAGCTAGCGGGCTTTTGCTATGCCAGTTAGCCAATTGTTCTTTTGTTGCACTCCGATCCACATTTTGTTATTTTTTTTTTAAATACAATTTTAGGCTAAGTGCAGGTATTTTATTTTCGCATTGAATGCTCCTTTGAAAGTTCAACCTTGGCAAGTTAAAATATAAGGCATTGCACGCATAAACACTTTTTCCTTTGTTTTACATTGCCTAAAATGAATACATTTTAGGCGATGCTAAAATGTTTGTCATCCGATTATTCAATTATTCGAACTAAGTACTCGATAATCAATTGCCTAACTAATCGATAGCCTAAGCGCTAGTTACCACCCCTACCTAACAGAGATACACGCTGACGGTCAAATGATTCAAAGTGGTTGGTTGAGAAATCAACAGAACTCACTTGAGCGATCCGGACACCTTGCTTTGATGAAGCAGTTTCTCAGCATGGTTTAAAGCCATGAGGTTGTCTCCTAGTGCTAACGCCACATAGGCACTACACGCCAAGATGGAGCACCTACATATTCAACATGGCATGACATTAGTGTTTGGTTGTACAGCAGTTGAAAAGTACGGATGTGTCAGTAAAATTACCTGAGGTTTTCCACTTCCTGTTTTCTGAGAGGAGATGATGGCGCTGCAGAGAGTAACCGGTCTGCTTCCTGACCCTTCCCGCTGCAAAAAAAGGTAAGTTCATTAGAACCTAGGAAATACACTTGAATGATGACGATTTTCAATGGACATAAGCAAGCATGCCGTTGTAGTCAAAACACAATCACCAATCATCGCTGCTATTATTGCAGCACTACTGAATAGGGGTGGGAACCTCTGGGTTGCTCACGATACAATGCGTGAAACAAGACTCACGATAACAGTTATCTCACGATATGGTGATACAACAATGATCACTACATAAATAAATAATAAATAATAAAGAAAGAAATCTACAATATTCATCAATACAACTAGGGCTACAGCTATCGATTATTTAGGTAATTGATTAATCCATCGATTAGTTAGTTCCAATAATCGAGTAATCGGATTACGAACATTTAATGCGTTGCAGAATAAATTTTAGGAGATGTACAACGAAGAAACAAGTGTTTATGCCTGCAATAACATTTATTTTGGCTTGCTAACATTGCACTTTCAAAACAGCATTACATGTAACACAAAAATAAAATTCCTGAGTGTTTCTTCTTCCACTTTCATAGTGAAAGAGCAATAAATGCATTTAAAACCACATTGAAAATACCTGAGCTCAAATAGTATAAAAAAAGTAATAAATGAGGATCTAAGTACAACAACTAACAATTGGCTAACTTGAATAGGAAAAGTCCGCTAGCTTAAATGCTATAAAATGCTTTTTTTTCCTTTTTCTTTTTTTAAAGCTCTAAACCACAGGTGTCAAACCGCCTCCAGAAAGGGCCAAGTGGGTGCTGGATTTTGTTCCAACCGATAACGCGCAGAGTTTAACCAATGAACTTCCTGCTGAAACAAGCAGCACCTGACAAAGTTTAACTGATTACACATGTAAAAGATCTAATTGGTGAAAAGGTGTCCTCTTCATCAGTTGGAAAGCAAACCTGCACCCACTTGGCCCTTTCTGGAATCAGTTTGACACCTGTGCTCTAAACAAATCGTTCAAACACATATTCCCACAAAAAACTGCTAAATATACTTCTAAACTAAACAACGGATGTATAAACAAATATATTAAACTCAAACAAAAACATACCTTATGTTGAGCAGCTGGATTCAACCATGTTAGATGAGTTTTGTCAAATTGACTGTTGCCACTAGAGGGTAGTGTATCAACCCAAATCAATAAAACTAAATTCAACATTTTGAAAACAAACCATTACAACGTCACTCTAATTCAGGGGTGTCCAAGTCTAGCCCCCGAGAGCCCCCATCCAGCATATTTTCCATGTCTCCTTCTTTAATCACCTGAATCAAATGATCAGTTCATCAGCAATCTCTGCAGGAGCTTGATAACGATCCTGATTAATAACTCGTCTGTGATATTTGTCCATTTTCTGGCTTTTTTTTTTTTTTTTCTGTGTTTCATCAAAGACAAAGCATTAGAAAAATTACACTAGGGAGCTAATATTTCCCCAGGATAGTAAAAAACATGTAAAGATCAAAATGGCACCATGCAGCAATTTCTAACTTATTGCAAACAGGTTGGGGAGATTCACACTAAATTCTTGTAATAATGCCATGTTCTGGCTCATTGACTCCCATTATAATTCATAATTTTTGATATGCTCTAAACCTGATGTGTTATAATGCATTTTCCATGACTACTCATGCAATCACTTCTTTGGCGAGTCAAAAACATGGAAATAGAGGAATTTGTGTGTTGAGAGGCTTAACACCCAAAAGTCACTAGGGGGCGCCAAAGGCCAATACGTGAATTTGCTTGCAAATAAAGCTTGATGCTATGACCTATGGACTTATTTGGGCCTCTAACTATGTCATATGAAATATTCAAATTAGACAAATATATATATATATATATACGGCATAGATAGTTTTGCTATTAGAATAATACTGTTATTAACGTCCATAGGGGGCATTAAAAATAAATAAATAAAATAAAACCTATATATGTGTAGATAGGTCTGATGCCAATACCTGTATATATTTTTGAGTGGTTGAAAGTGAAAAAATATTCATTAATGACTTAGTTATCACACTTCAAGGAAAACCCATACGAAATCACACGAATTTAGTCAAAATAAAATAACGCCCACGGGAAGCGAATCCTGGAAGAAGCAATGAACGTTTGTTCATTCGAAACCAGAGCATTCGCAGCCAGTCTTTCCAATTTCGGGACATTTCTGCGTCACTTCCTTTCTGATTTTCGGGCATTTACAGGTCAATTCCTGTTGCCTTTGAGTCACTGCCTATTCATTTAAGAAGATTCCTAGGTTAATTCCTGTTCTGCAACCCAAAATCAACAGGAAAGTGACCCATAAATGCTCCAAAATCAACAGCAAGTGACTGAAAATCAATGGTAAATGACCTGAAATGCCCCAAAATTAAACACATTAGTTGCCAGACACCCAATTCGTTTGAAGTTAGAGGCATGGCACCCAGTTCGAAACAATTGGATGTCTATTAGTGATAAACTCATTCCAATTAACAGCAGTAGGATGAAAATAGCATTCGCTCGTTCGCTGCCATCCCTCCCATTTCAAATGAATTGGACATCTCCAGTGATAATTCAATTTACAGCATGAGGATGTCAAGAGCTTTTTCTGTTTATTATTTGTATAATAAAATACTGTAGAATGATTTCCTGACTCGTATCAATCGTTGTTATATCGCCTTATCGGGAGATCGTTATCGTGAGCCTTTTGGTGTTATCCTGACAATGAAAAATAAGATCTGAATCCTTGTATCATAAATCGTATCGTATCGTGAGGTACCCACCCTTATGGCAGATCCTGTATATTCTGCAGTTTGCAAAAAGAAGTGTGTGCATGTCTGACCTGCAGGCATCACTATTTTCACTGCCACTTTCAGTGCTTCCTGACTGACATGAGCTCTTGCAGCCGTTATCTGTCTTGCCATCCAGCTGTTGGTGTTCAGGCAGCAGCAGTAAAGAATTCCTTAGGCAAATGGCAGCAAATTCCATACTGGCTACCGGGATGGCAGCTGATTGGCCTTCACTGCCAGACACAAACAAAAGAGCAATTTAGAAAAGTGTAAAATGAACAATGCGTATTGTATTAGATGATGGAAGATGAGATAGTAAGCTAGAGTACTGACCTATAAATAGTGTTCTGCATGGACTGGGATGCCAATACAATCTTGCGATGGTATCCCTGTCCGACAATTGACTGAACAATACCTTTTTTACAAGGTAAACCTTTGCTCTCCTGTTCTGAACCCTGCAAGCAAACAGTAACAAAAGCCCGATTATAAAACCAATACACCGGCCGATATAGGCAACAAATGGAAAGTCAATGCTAATTTATGGAAACATAATTGGCATACCCCTTTATTAGCAGAGATGCAACATTCTGCAAGCCGCAACCACAGTCGAGGGTTCGAATGGTAAACCTGCACCGCCTCAATTAGACACTCAAAGGCTGCCAGAGGTCGGCCGATATGCAGCAGCTGGATACCGCAGTTATACAGAAGCTCATAACGTTTATTGGCTAGTAGAGCACACATGGGGATACCGGTGAATTTCTTGGCTACAAAGTAGGAGAAAAAAAAGAAATGTGTTTAAGATATATTTACACTACTGAAAAACACAAATCAGTCATATTTTACATTTTTTCCAATTAAA
Source organism: Corythoichthys intestinalis (assembly GCF_030265065.1). NCBI lineage: Eukaryota > Metazoa > Chordata > Actinopteri > Syngnathiformes > Syngnathidae > Corythoichthys > Corythoichthys intestinalis. Next base: position 58,903,265 of record NC_080398.1, on the reverse strand, counting down.
TTTTACATGCTCTTTGTCCAGCATTCATACTTAGGGATTGACAAACTGACAATACATCGAAATGGTGAAATATCGCGATACTTTTTTTTTTTTTAAATCCCAAAAGGTAATCGATATGTTTCCGCCAAGAATCAAAATTTCGTTTTTAAAAGGTGTCACTAGCCACGTTTACATGCTGACTTTTATTCATACCGATTCAAATCATTCCGAATGGAAATTTCACATCAGCTGTTTACATGTCACTTCATCTATTCCGATCCAGCGTTTACATGCGTCTGCCTTTATTCCGAAAGGACGTTTGACAACTGCCGTCTGACATGCGCAGATTAATCAAAACAAAGCGTCACGTTGCAAAACATGGAGATCGATCGTCAGATCAGCTGCTGTTTTAACTTTTCGAGTGGAAACAAAACTTCAGAATGATACGCCGTTCATTTAAAAAGTTGTGTGGGTGCGCTGTGCGTGTGCTTGGAAGCCATGTTGCAAGTGGCGTTACTTACGTCACCAAGTGACGTCACCACGTCAGTACGGAGCATGTGCAGAAAGAACGCAACCAGACACCATTCCGCTTCCCTGTTTACATGATATAATTTTACTTCTAATCGGTTTGGGAAAAGGAATATTCCACCCCTGTGAAGCGGAATGAAATTCCATTCGGTTTGGGCCTGTTCATTCCGAATGAGGTGTTTATATGGAACACATTTATTCGGTTTGAACAAATATTCCGATTGTAATTGGAATATTTGGCTCCATGTAAACGTGGCAACTGTTGAGGCAGCAGGTTGCTAGGAAACTTTTCCACCAGAACAGTGGGTGCGGGTTTTGATCAAACCCATCATGAGGACAGCCTTTCACCTATCTGGTTTCTTACAAGTGCAATCAGTTGGTTGGCGTCAGGTGCTTGTTCCGCTGAAACCTTATATTGGTTAAACTGTTTGTTCTGAATCAATTGGAACAAAAACTAAGACCCACTGCGGCCCTCGAGGACAGGCTTACCCACCCCTGCCTTATAGGGTTAACTTGCGAGCTTGCATCATTTGCCACGTTTACATGGAGCCAAATATTCCAATTACAATCGGAATATTTGATCAAACCGAATAAATGTGTTCCATATAAACACCTCATTCGGAATGAACAGGCCCAAACCGAATGGAATTTCATTCCGATTCACAGGGGTGGAATATTCCTTTTCCCAAACCGATTAGAAGTAAAATTATATCATGTAAACAGGGACGCGGAATGGTGTCTGGTTGCGTTCTTTCTGCGCATGCTCCGTACTGACGTGGTGACGTCACTTGGTGACGTAAGTAACGTCACTTGCAACATGGCTTCCAAGCACACGCACAGCGCACCCACACAACTTTTTAAATGAACGGCGTATCATTCTGAAGTTTTGTTTCCACTCGAAAAGTTAAAACAGCAGCTGATCTGACGATCGATCTCCATGTTTTGCAACGTGACGCTTTGTTTTGATTAATCTGCGCATGTCAGACGGCAGTTGTCAAACGTCCTTTCGGAATAAAGGCAGTCACATGTAAACGCTGGATCGGAATAGATGAAGTGACATGAAGCTGATGTGAAATTTCCATTGGGAATGATTTGAATCGGTATGAATAAAAGTCAGCATGTAAACGTGGCTAGTCTCACATATGCATAATAGAAGTGTATGATTGTGGGATAAGGGGACTGAATCATCTCGAAGGGATCTTGGAGCCTACATTTTAATTGTTTATTTTTTAATAAATTTGCTTCGTGTTTATCATTTTCTTTATTGTTTCAGGATTGTGTGTCACCATCGTTTGTTCATTTGAGAGAATAAAAAAACCTGTCAAGAAGTCATCTCCAGCTGTGCTTTCCACAAAATTTCCTTTTCAGTAATAATTAGTTTAATACTAGTTTAATACTGTTATACGCAGTGGCGGTTTTAGGGGTGGGGCCATAAGGGCACTGGCCCCACCTCTAATTTACACGGCCCCTGAAGTGCCCCTGTTCCCATTTTAGCACAAAGGATGGAAATCAGCAATTTCTTCTTTTCTGAAGTGAGAAAGAATGAGATAATGTTTGCAGAGTATGTTAAAGAGCAGCTGAAGAGCTTTTCGGATTTTGGTGTAATTTTACCAATATAAACTTTGGATGAATTCGTCAAAACAACCATGTCATTTTTAACACGTAACTGCGAGGATAATTTGCTTTTTTTTTTTTTTTTTTCGTTTTGTGCACTCTATTAATAGTCCCTTCCCAAACCCGGAAGTGTGACGTAAATTCCTCAACGCAACAGAAGACTATCCACAGCGAGCATAGCAGCAACAACGATATCAATGATATTTCCACCAAAAGTAACCATTCAGTATCACTCTTTCGTGACGTTAACGATGGCAAAGGCTCCCAGGAAAGATGATCTACAATTTATCCCTGCATGTTTCAACCTGAGGCGTCAGATGACCCCGATTGGGAGCTCAACGCTCATTACGAAAGAGTGGTAGGCATCTACAGTAGTAGCGTGATTTCTTTCTGAACATTATTCAGTTGTGTGATATAATTATCAGTAATTGCAAAAAAAAGACTAGTAGTTATATCGATCTAGTAATAATTATATCAAATTGACATGATTTACAACCTGTCAGCTGTCTTGACAGGCAAGCGACAATAACGACAAAAAAAACAGGTCGCGATCAAGTAATAAATGTATCAAATTGTCAGTAACGGTCTACTTACGTTGTATCCTCCTAGACTAGTCTCCCCGATTGCAGGCTGGAGGCCAGACAGGGGAACGATGACAGCTGTGACTCATCACAATCAGTCGCCTTCATAAGTCTGCTAATCGTTGCTGCATGTTGCCAGACCAACACTTTCGGCATACCCGTCAGTAACGTCCAGCATTCAGGTATTTCTCATATTGTATCACACCTGGCTAATTTGACTTCTTGTTCCATCCCAGAATTCCCCGGGCCTGATCCCGAGCTGTACAGTCGCCTGATTGACCACCCGTCAACTTTTGACAGCTACGTCCCGGCGTGCACGCGCGCTGCTCCGAGCCTAGTGCGAAATTAAATTAACGTTGCAGACTAGCACAGTTATTCTCTTTGTCTGCTTTAGGGTCCATTTCCCAGTGCATCCTAACATCGTCGCTGAAATGTTGTAAACAAAGATGCAATCGAGGACCCGGGGAGAAGTTCTTCCGCTTGACTCAAAAAAGATGTCCAAATACTTCAAGTAGGATTGTTTTTGGCCACTCGTAGAATCTTGTGCCTTCGTGTGAGCAATTCATCGCTAGACATCGAGATGGCATGACGAATCTCGCGAGTAAAACCCAGAAAATGTTTGCAATATATGGCGGGGATAGCGTGGTATTCGTATGGAGTGTTGGCGGGGTCTTGGGGAAATGACGTCATCTGGCAGCGAGGCGCGTACCTCGTTGCTAATAGAGGTGTGCAAAATTTCCGATTCTTAGATTATTCGCGATTCGGCCGTGGAAGATTCGAGAACGATTCACAAACATCAAAATTCCAATTATTGAAATATGGCAAGTAAAGCAGAAGTACAACACACTCAGCGCGCCGCGCGGTCTTCGAGACAATGCGGAACGGAGCGACAGTAGCTAAACATCATGCTTCTCATTAACCGGCCCCTCAGGTAATGCCAATGCTCAACTCACGGCTCTAGCTCAACTCATGCCACGAGATAAAAAAACACAACAACATACCTGACTGCTGCCGAAAAGCTGCTACAAAGTACATCCACATAATGTTACGGTAGATATCATTTATATAGGACTGGATGCAATATAGATTCCGTAGCGTTAGCAGCACCGCTACGAAAAGCTAGATGCGGGCGTAGTAAACGGCCGCCATCTTAAAGCAGTACACTTCCCTGCATGGCTGTTGTAGCGAACCTTCCAAGCAAACCTAATTAACTTTTTATCTAAAATACTTCTAAATCGGTAAAATATTGATTTGAATCTATCTTTAAAATAGTTTTAAAACTTTCACATGTCGAAAGTAGACAAAAGGGAAATTATGGAATGACGGGAGCAATTTTAACAACTTTAACGGTTGAGTCACAACATTAAAATAATTGAATGTAGTTTAAAGCTGCTGATAGAGAATGGGGACTAGAGTTTTTCTGTTATTTTTGTATATTTTTTTACTGCTATATGTTAACTTGATACTGAAATAGTAGTTTGGTTTAGCCTGAGTATTTTTGAACAATTTTGGAACTAATGTAAAAAACATTAAAAAAAAAAAAAAAAAAAAAAAAGAGTGAGGTGCATCAATAATCGTTTTTTTAATCGAATCGGAGCCTCTGAATCGTAATCGAATCGTTAGGTGCCCAAAGATTCCCAGCTCTAGTTGCTAAGGTGTTGCTATGGTAGGAACCCAAAAACTATGCGGTCAATTCAAAACTCTATTGGGTAATATGAGTTTTGAGACAGCGAATTATGCATTTAGGCCAATTTAACTGAGTAAAATGCGCATCTCAAAAGCTGTTCAGCTGCCCAATGTAGGATTCATGGCCAAAAATGGTACTGCAACTAAATCAAAATACTGACCAGCACGAAATGCCCTCCCCTTCTGGTTACCGGAATACCGCTTCACATTCGAAAACCTGCAGGAAAACAACTAAGTGGCAAGCGACCAGTCCTCTGCAGAAGGTATACCTTATTTTTAATTTTCATTCAAGATGTTTTCAATGTAATAATGCCAACATTTAGTAATGACCATTAAAAAAGCCGTGATACAAGGTCCAAGTTAGTTTATGCACCATGACCAAAGTGAGAAGCATCCACAAAGACTATTAAATTGCTCCATCCATTTTAATTTCATTTACCGACTAAATACGTGTCAATGGATCCACATGCAAAGTAACGTAGCACAACAACGCCAAAAGAACGCATATCCTTTTTTTGCTTCTGTGGTTGTCTTCAATCCTTCGAGATTGTTAACGATTTTTTTTTTTTGCTTGAATGGTACACATAATTCAGGCTGTTTGTCAAAGTTGACACAGCCTTAGTTTACGGGGTAAAGACTGGTCTCGTGATTGGCTGATGACAACACGGAAGCAAAATAGAAAGAAATTTGCGACGTGTAGTCTTTGAAAAAGGGGAAAATCTCTGCTTGACCATTGAAATCCTTTTTCAGAAGTATTTCCAGGAAAATTGTTTCTTTAATGACTATTGTGATATTATGGCCATTTCATGAATCATTGAAGTGAAAATCTATCTGTGGCCCCTTCCTGCCCCCATTTCAGAAAATCCTAGAACCGCCACTGGTTATACACCTTTTTATATCAAATAAACGGCTCATTAATTCTAATTATAAATATTTTAAAATGAAAATGAACTATTTTATTAGTAAATGTGGGAGGACATATAAAAATTGAACTAACATTTTTTTTAACTCACCTTGCCCATTACCACCATCCCCGAGTTGGGCACAAGTGTTGTCATTTTCTTGTAATGCCTTCTTGAAGTAGAAAATGCCCAGGTTATGTTTCCCCATTGCAAAGTGAATGCAGCCAAGATTGTTCCAGAACATACATCGAACACATTCACCTGTTTTTGGGACATGACACAATTCAAAAGACACCAGATTCATGCCACAACTTGCATCCCAACAGTTACAAATGGATAGCATGTAAAAACTATTTTTTAAATTGTGAATGATGAATACAAATTCGACTCACCTGTCTTGATTGGCCCGGGGTGTTCTGCTATGTTGGAGCTGTTGAGGAGCTTCACTGCTTTCCGGTAGTTTCCTCTCAGGTATTCAAAGTTACTCTTGAGGAATAAGGAAGGTGCAGACTGAAACGGCAACAAGAACAGGTTTAAAGTTTAAGTGCTGGGCGATTGGATATTACAATCTTTATGATATCTCTACCCCAAATGTCGAAATTCGATGCCTCAGGAGTGATTTGCTCGAGGATTCAAGGTAATTATTATATTTTTTGTACCATGCATGTATTTTGAATCAATGGGAGAAAAATCAATGGGAAAATTTAACCGCTAAGGACTAGCATCATTCTTTGACATATTTACATGAAGTAAATGCAAACTGCCCGTTTTTTTGCTTTTAACCAAGAATCGAGACGTCCATATCTATAAAGAATTCAGGGATTTAAGCCTTTATTCACAAGAATTTTCAACGGAAAAAGCTCTTTGTTTACATATGGCTGCTGCTAATTTCCTTACAGACTAGCATCATAGTTCGCAATATTTACGTAAAATAAATGCTACCTGCAGGTTTTTTTGCTATTAACAAAGAACTGAGACTGTTTTACGTCCACATCTATATAGAATTCAAGGATTTAAGCATTTATTCACAAGAATTTTCAAAGGAAAAACCCATTGTGGCAGCCCCCATCACAACAAAGAGCTAAGAGACTAGCATCATTCTCCGACATAGTTACGTAAAATAAATGCTAACTGCACGGTTTTTTTGCTTTTAAACACGAATCGAGACTGTTTTACGTCCATATGTATAAAGAATTCGGGGATTAAAGCATTTATTCACAAGAATTTAAACCGGAAAAGCTGTTTACATAAGGCAGTTACATTCACTAACAGACTAGCATTGTACTTCGACATATTTACATAAAATAAATGCTAACTTCACTTTTTTTGTGCTTTTAACCAAGAATCGAGAATGTTTTACGTCCATATCTATAAAGAATTCAGGGATTAAAGCATTTATTCACAAGAATTTTGAAAAAAAGCTCTTTGTCTGTGATTCCACTCTGTCAGCTTTGACGGCCTCGCCAACAATGCAGGCCCCCTATTTATCTGTCTCGTGTCCCATCAATACATTATGAAGTCTACGGCACGTTTTTCTTTGCATGGCTAATAAAGGAAGAACAATGATTTCAAGTACCACTTTACTTTTAAAGGTTCCAGTCTGTTATTCTAACTCAATCAGCATGACAGAGTGATCTCCAACCTTGTCTTCTTTAACACTTACACCTGTGTTAACGAGAGAATCACTGACATGATGTCAGCTGGTCCTTCTGTGGCAGGACTGAAATGTAATGGAAATGTCTTTAGGGGGATTTCCATGGCAAAGACGGACCTTGCCAATTAATTGCAATTCATCTGATCACTCTTCATACCATTCTAGAGAAAACGCAAATAGCCATAATTAAAAAAACGAGGCAGTAGACTTAGTGAAAATGAATATGTGTGGCATTGCCAAAACCTTTGGCTACAAGCGGTGTATAGCCAAGTAACCACTCCTGTGACATCATAAATACAGTGTCTAGTTAATTTAAAGAGGTGCCCAAAAAAAAAAAAAAAAAAAAGACTCACATTCCCTGCAGTGTTCATCACGGACTTAATTTCCCTTTTACATGCTTTGGAGGATTTCATCTGAATGTAGGCTCTCACTTTGTACTGTAAAGGAAGCATAGGAGTCATTAGGGTGGTGATAATAGAAACATTCAAGCAGTGTTGTTTTAGTGATTGATGACGATAATGAAAATATTTCGTCGACGACCAATTTTTTCACAACAATGACAAGCTAAAAATGTGTTTTGGGTAGGTTTGGGCATCGCGCATCGATGAGATCCAGTTCTAACACCACGATGCTCCCGGAACCGTTCCAAATTTTAAAATTTCGATTCCATGTTTCGATGCCCTGACCGCCGAGCACAAAAAAATTACTGCTGAAAACCACGCAGTAGAAGCCACAAGAAGCGTGTGTTTGCGCATTGCAACTTGATTACAATTACTATGGACACGGTGCGGTGGCGCTCAAAAGTTTGGCTCAACTTTACTAAAATTAAAAAAAAAAAAAAAAAATCAGTCAGCTTAGTGCAACATTTAGTCGAAATTTTCTTTTATCCCAGTGGGTGGGTGGATGGACGGACGGACGGACGGAATACGAGAATAAGTCGTATTATTACGTCGGGCTTCAGTAGACATCACATGTGTATAGAACTACCGTAGATGCGAAATGACAGACTTGGCGGCATTAACACATGTATAGAGAATTAGTTGCGAAATGACAGACTCGCCGGCGTTAGTAAACAGCCACCATCTTAAAGCAGTAGACTTGCCTATATAAGCAGCTACATACTTTACACTAAATGTCACTTGTGGCGTTAGCATAGTGTTCGCATTAGCATTGTGTCATCTTAAACTCTTGGAAAACTTTTTACATATAGTTCATAGCATCCAGGTAAGTTTAATTACTTGAAAATAATGTACTGTTATCCTGCTGAGTGTCTATTATCATCACAAAGATGTTGAAGTCCTTGTAAAGACTACAATTACAGTATGCGCTCGTCTGTCAATGTTCGTTCAAAATTGTTGGAAACCTTTTATTTAGGTATTTATTCCTGGACTAAAACTTTTGAAGTTTACAGACGAACACATTTTCAATACTGTACTTTCAGCACGATAAGGCGCACCTAAAAGCATTCCATTTTCTCAAAAGCCGACAGTGCACCTTATAATCCGATGCTCCTTATATATGGATAAATATTGGTTAATCATGTCAGGACATTCCCTTTAGCACAGCTTTATCTAGTGGATGCATAACGCAGCCCCAATCACAACAAGTACTTCTATTACTGCGCCTTATAATGAGGTGCGCCTTATATATGAAAACAGTTTTAAAATAAGCCATTCATTGAAAGGCCTTATACTCCGATGCACCTTGTAGTGCGGAAAATACGATAATTGTTGAACACATTTTGAAATGACTAAAATATAACTAAGACTAATAACTATTTTCATTCATAGAAGTAAGACTAAAACGAAATTTAAAAGCGCTGCCAAAACAACACTGCAATCAAGTGAAATCTCCTCTGGTATACAGTTCCTTGCAAAAGTATTCGGCCCCCTTGAATCTTGCAACCTTTCGCCACATTTCAGGCTTCAAACATAAAGATATGAAATTTAATTTTTTTGTCAAGAATCAACAACAAGTGGGACACAATCATGAAGTGGAACAACATTTATTGGATAATTTAAACTTTTTTAACAAATAAAAAACTGAAAAGTGGGGCGTGCAATATTATTCGGCCCCCTTGCGTTAATACTTTGTAGCGCCACCTTTTGCTCCAATTACAGCTGCAAGTCGCTTGGGGTATGTTTCTATCAGTTTTGCACATCGAGAGACTGACATTCTTGCCCATTCTTCCTTGCAAAACAGCTCGAACTCAGTGAGGTTGGATGGAGAGTGTTTGTGAACAGCAGTCTTCAGCTCTTTCCACAGATTCTCGATTGGACTTTGACTTGGCCATTCTAACACCTGGATACGTTTATTTTTGAACCATTCCATTGTAGATTTGGCTTTATGTTTTGGATCATTGTCCTGTTGGAAGATAAATCTCCATCCTAGTCTCAGGTCTTGTGCAGATACCAACAGGTTTTCTTCCAGAATGTTCCTGTATTTGGCTGCATCCATCTTCCCGTCAATTTTAACCATTTTCCCTGTCCCTGCTGAAGAAAAGCAGGCCCAAACCATGATGCTGCCACCACCATGTTTGACAGTGGGGATGGTGTGTTCAGGGTGATGAGCTGTGTTGCTTTTACGCCAAACATATCGTTTTGCATTGTGGCCAAAAAGTTCAATTTTGGTTTCATCTGACCAGAGCACCTTCTTCCACATGTTTGGTGTGTCTCCCAGGTGGTTTGTGGCAAACTTTAAACGAGACTTTTTATGGATATCTTTGAGAAATGGCTTTCTTCTTGCCACTCTTCCATAAAGGCCAGATTTGTGCAGTGTACGACTGATTGTTGTCCTATGGACAGACTCTCCCACCTCAGCTGTAGATCTCTGCAGTTCATCCAGAGTGATCACGGGCCTCTTGGCTGCATCTCTGATCAGTTTTCTCCTTGTTTGAGAAGAAAGTTTGGAAGGATGGCCGGGTCTTGGTAGATTTGCAGTGGTCTGATGCTCCTTCCATTTCAATATGATGGCTTGCACAGTGCTCCTTGAGATGTTTAAAGCTTGGGAAATCTTTTTGTATCCAAATCCGGCTTTAAACTTCTCCACAACAGTATCTCAGACCTGCCTGGTGTGTTCCTTGGTTTTCATAATGCTCTCTGCACTTTAAACAGAACCCTGAGGCTATCACAGAGCAGGTGCATTTATACGGAGACTTGATTACACACAGGTGGATTCTATTTATCATCATCGGTCATTTAGGACAACATTGGATCATTCAGAGATCCTCGCTGAACTTCTGGAGTGAGTTTGCTGCACTGAAAGTAAAGGGGCCGAATAATATTGCACGCCCCACTTTTCAGTTTTTTATTTGTTAAAAAAGTTTAAATTATCCAATAAATGTTGTTCCACTTCACGATTGTGTCCCACTTGTTGTTGATTCTTGAGAAAAAAATTAAATTTCATATCTTTATGTTTGAAGCCTGAAATGTGGCGAAAGGTTGCAAGATTCAAGGGGGCCGAATACTTTTGCAAGGTACTGTACCTGGTGCATCTTGGATTTAGCTGCTTCAATCATGGCTGAGAACTCTGCCTTCTGGTTCCCGCCGTCTTTGTTGTTCTGAAAACAAACAAACAAAAACTAGGATTCAACACTAATAGTATACTTTTGACAGTTCTCAGATTTAACTAAAATATGCTCATTAATATTAGAGTTAACTAGTAACGTTAATGCTAGTGACAAGGCGAATAGGTAGAACAATTGATCAGTCCAATGGAAGGTGATTGGGCTGAAAAGATTGGTAATAATCGAAAAGTACCAGACGGAAATGTAGGACTTTCAGTTTTAAATTGGTTACCTCTCCTTTGCTGTTCTTGTTGCTTCCTTGCACAGATAGCTTATCCAGCACAGCCAACAGGTGGAGGGCCTTCTCTGGTTGGTACGTGAGCAGGTACAGATCCACCAGCAGGAAACAAACAGCCTGAGCAAACTTCTCTTCTAGGACAAATAACAGCATGATTCCATGCCAAACTGGAAGTGTTCAAAAATAGTCTCATAGATACATTATTAGTATCAAAGATGATAAAGTATCAATCACAACAACATACCAAACGGTTCCAAAAATTGATAGAGCTTCTCTCCAATGGAAATGGCTTCTGAATATTGACGCATATGATAGTGGATAATGGCTTGATTGTAGTACAACAAACTATTTTCAACATCATCCAGCCCATCAACATCCTCTGTGGCTGTGTGAACCTGGATAATTGTCATGGACGGATTTTTAGTCTTTACATTTTGCTACAAATTAAGAACAAATGTGTCCCACATTCATTTACCTGACTTTTCATTGCCATTAAGCTTTGCTTAAGGTTTCCTGTTGTGGTCTGACCACTTTTGTAAAACTCTACAACCGCTTTATTCAAGGCAATCTTGTAGTCTTCTTTATTCAACTCTTGTAGGGCTTCAAGGTGTCTCAAAGACTCGTCGTACTTCCCGGCCTGTGAATAAAAAAAAGGCACTATCACCTCCATTGTTCATACAATATGAAAATATTATTGTTGTATCTCTTTCTTTTAATTTATAAGCAATGAACAAATAGGGCTGGTGGTTCATGGAATAATACAGTCATGTAAAAAAATTAGGACACCCCATTAAATGTTCAGTTCTTTATAAAGAAATGTTCACATATCAATGTCTGATCTTGTTTTTTTATTTTCTTTATCTCTGGGGGTGATTTAATTGCAGGTAAACAAAAAATAACATTGTTTTACTCATTAAACCAAATATATCAACAAAAATGCATATTCTAACTGAGGAAAAAGTTAAGACACCCTACCCACTAATAGCTAATTTCACCCCTTTTGGCCGAAATAACTTCAGTGAGATGCTTTTTGTAACCATCTACCAGTCTTTGATATCGGTCTGAAGAACTTTTGCCCCACTCCTCAACGCAAAATACTTTCAGCTGTGAGATGTTTGAGGGTTTTCTTGCATGTTCAGCGCCCTACAGAATCTCAGTGGGATTAAGATCTGGGCTTTGACTCGGCCATTCCTGGACTTTCATCCTTTTCAGCCAGTCCTTGGTGGATTTACTGGAATGTTTTGGGTCATCGTCATTTTGCTGGGTTTCACTTTAGCTTAAATTTTTTTCACAGATGATCTCACATGTTCCTGGAAAACTCTCTGATACACGATAGAATTCACGGTGGATTCTATGATGGTGAGCTGAACAGGTCCTGCTGCAGCAAAGCATCCCCAAACCATGACACTTCCACCTCCATGCTTCACAGTTGGTATGAGGTTGATTTTCTGGAATTCTGTATTGGGTTTACTAGTACTCCAAACATGTCCTCTGTTCTCATGTCCAAATAATTCAATTTTAGATTCAACCGTCCAAAGAACATTTTTCCAGAAGTCCTGGTCTTTGTCTACATTCTGGCAAACTTCAGTCTGGCCTTCATTTTCTTCTTGGAGAGCAAAGGTTTCCTCCTTGCACACCTCCCACGAAGTTTAAACTTGTGAAGTCTCTTTCTGATTGTAGAGGCATGCACTTTCACATCAACAGTAGCAAGAGCCTGCTGTAGGTCCCGTGATGATATTCTGGGGTTTCTGGAGACTTCTTTTAGCATCTTGCGGTCTGCTATCGGGGTGAACTTGTGTGGAAGGCCAGATCTGGGCATGTTGGCAGTTGTTTTGAATGTCGTCCACTTGTAGACTATTTTCCAGACAGTGGAATGGCTGATTTTATATTCTTTTGAGATCTTTTGAAACCCCTTACCAGACTCATAAGGGTCTACAATCTTCTTTCTGAAGGCCTTAAGGTGGAAAAGCACTATACAAGTATAACACCATTTACCATTTGCCTCAGACAGCTCCTTTGATCTCACCATGGTATTTTCGCTCACTTCAACAGTCACTCACTGTTGAAAGTATTCTGCGTTGAGGAGTGGGGCAAACTTTCTTCAGACCCATGTCAAAGACTGGTAGATGGCTACAAAAAGCATCTCACTGAAGTTATTCCCGCCAAATAGGGTAATACTAGCTATTAGGTGGTAGGGTGTCCTAATTTTTTCCTCAGTTAGAATTTGCATTTTTGTTGATATATTTGGTTTAATGAGTAAAACAATGTTAATTTGTGTTGTTTACCAGCAATTAAATCGATTTTTTTCCAGAGATAATGAAAAGATAAGACATTGATATGTCAATATTTTTTCATAAAGAACAATGTTTAATGGGGTGTCTTATTTTTTTACATGATTGTATGAATGCCTAGCAACTGGAGCAACTTATCATTTTCATTTGTACATTATGGTTATCATCAGAGGTGCGTAGTAATGCGTTACATTTAATCCGTTACTTGCTTTACTTGAGTAACTTTTGAGAAAAATAACTTCTTAAAGTAGTTTTACCATGCAATACTTTGAGTAAATTTGTGGAGAAACGCTACTCTTACTCCACTACTTTGGGCTACACTAAATTTGTTAGATATTTCCTCTTTATTCTAGATACTGACTTCATTTTTGCCAGAGATTCCGACAGTGGCTATCTGCAGAGGTGGGTGGAGTAGCCAAAAATTTTACTCAAGTAAGAGTAGCGTTATTTCAAAATAATATTACTCAAGTAGAAGTAAAAGCAGTCATCCAAAAAATGTACTCAACTACAAATAAAAAATATTTGGTGAAAAGAATACAGATGTAATGAGTAAATGCTTACATTTTTGTTTGATTTTGTATTTTAACGATGGTATTTTTTTCTCAGCACAAAGTTGTATATATGAACTGTTGTTATAATGATACTGTACAATAAGCCATTACATGACCACATTAAGCCAAAAAAATACAAAACAAAACCAAAAGAATAATTGAATGAAAAAAATGACGGAAATGAAGCATTATTCGTCCAAAGAGCATGAGTGCCTTGCCATCTAGTGGGGAAAATAGTTTCTAGTTTGAGTAGTGAATACTGTAGTTCTTTCATAGTTACTATTATAAAATTAAAAGGATCATATCTCCGGTTTTCCGTGGTCAATCAGTGCCAAATAAAAACTGGGAGACTTGTTGCAATGTCTCATTGTTGACATTGGTAGAGCTACTCTTTAACATTGCTGGCAAAAAACATAATAAATCTTATACCATATTTTTCGGACTATAAGTCGCAGTTTTTTTTTCATAGTTTGGCTGGGGGTGAGACATACTCTGGGGCGACTTATGTGTGAAATTATTAACACATTATTATATCATTGCATATGTTATTTTGGTGTTTTGGAGTGACACTGTTAAACTTTTCAGCATGTTCTTTATGCTATAGTTATCAGAATAACTCTTAATAGCTATGTTACATTAACATACTGGCCACGTTCGCATTTCGTTGTTCATTCATCATGTCAAATTATCATACTGTACACTTACTCAGCATGTTGTTCTCCATTTTATTTTTAAGTTGCCTTTCAAGATGACATATCTGTTTTATGCGTTGGATTTTATCAACTAAATTTCCCCCCAAAATGCGACTTGTATGGTTTTTTTTCTTCCTCTTCATTGCGCATTTTTGGGCTGGTGCGACTAATACTCAGGTATGGTAAGGTATGTAGAATAAAGAGGAAAAATGTGACGACTCTTGTGTAGCCCAAAGTAGCAGAGTAAGAGTAGCGTTTTTTTCTTTACAAATCTACTCAAGTACAAGTAAAAAGTATAGTTTAGTAAAACTGCTCTTAGAAATACATTTTTCTCAAAACGATACTCAAGTAAATATAACGGAGAACATGTAACGTGTTACTACCCACCTGTGGCTGTCTGTTTCACCAATGAGACGCTGCAACAATAACCACAATTATACCAATCAGAGGTATCAATGTTTTTCTCCACTAGGGGATGCGAATGCTCTTTGGACGGGTGACATTTCAAGTGTCCTGGTATGAATTCAATGGTTATTGTGTCATCTTTTTGTGCCTAATATGGTCACGCAATAGTATATAGTACAGTATAATAATAACAGCTCAAATACATCAAGTTGAGCTGAGAAAAAATATATACACAATTATTTTGTAAAAATGGACATTGAGTCACTGCTTATTCATTCCCGTGTCACTGGTTCAGCAACACAAAATCAACAGAAAGTGACCAATAAATGCCCGCGAAAGTACTGAAAATCATCAGCAAATGACCTGAAATGCTCCAAAATCAAATTCATTGGTTTTAATTGACCACCATAGATGTCCAATTCATTTGAACTGGGAGGTATGGCAGTGAATTGGACGTCTACTAGTGATCAATTCAATTCACAGCAAAAGGATGAAAAGAGCTTGTTCTTTATTTTACTACTTATGGTAAAATATTGTAGAATTATTTCCTGACCCATGTATTGATAAATGTTATATCGCCCTATTGTGAGATCATCGTTATCGTGAGCCTTGTATTGCAAATCGTATCGTATCGTGAGGTACCCAGACGTTCCCCCCCTACTGTCAAGATTTGAAAGTGAGCACTCACCACAAAGGACTCATATGCATTGGCTGCCATTTCTTTCTCTTGGTCTGTCATTGCAGGTGACGATGAGTTGTCATGTTTTGCCTCGTTTTGTTCTGATGGGAAAGAATATTAGTTCATGAAAATGTGCAAAAAAAAAAGTGCAGTTTGACCTACATGAATGTTGATTACATTCACATTAGGAGTCACACAAATACATCATTGGACTGTCTTTTATCCATTCATATGCTCCAAATAAATAAATAAATTAAAAAATTGACATCAATATTGCTTTGTTTACCCGCATCACAAAGCATTTGACTGATGCTGGGCTCACAGGTAAGGATTTTCTCCATCTCAGACTAAAGACTGCAAGAAAGGGTTTTTTAGAGTGTTTGTGAAGTCTTATTGGAGGTATGGTGTACTTCAACACATTTGATTGTTACAGTGGTATGAAAAAGTATCTGAACCTTTTCGAATTTCTCACATTTCTGCATAAAATCGCCATCAAATGTGATCTGATCTTTGTCAAAATCACACAGATGAAAATAAAGTGTCTGCTCTAACTAAACCCACCCAAACATTTATACGTTTTCATATTTTAATGATAGCATGCAAACAATGACAGAAGGGGGAAAAATAAGTAAGTGAACCCTCTGCATAAGGAGACTTAAAGAGCCATTAAAACAAACTTTTACCAAACATTTTAAGTCAGGTGTGTGCCCAATCGCTGATGAGTAGTTTAAAGCTGCCCTGCCCACTATAAAACACACACCAGGTAAGAATTTTCTTGATGAGAAGCACTGTCTTTTGTGCATCATGGCTCGGTCAAACGAGCTGTCTGAGGACCTGCGATCAAGGATTGTTGATTTGTGTAAAGACCATCTCCAAACGTTTGGATGTTCATCAATCGACAGTCAGAGAGGTTGTCTAGAAATGGAGAGAGTTTGGCACTGTTGCGTCTCTCTCAAGGAGTGGCCGTCCACCAAAGATGAAGCCACGAGTTCAGCGCAGAATACTCAGAGAGGTTCAAAAAGAACCTTGGAGTGACTGCTTAAGACTTACAGAAATCATTGGCACAGTCCAATATTTCTGTGCACACATCAACTATATGTAAATCAATGGCCAAGAATGGTGTTCATGGGAGGACTCCACGGAGAAAGCCACTGCTGTCTAAAAAAAACATTGTTGCTCGTTTAATGTTCGCAAAAAGGCACTTGGACACGCCACAGATGTTTTGGCAAAATATTTTGTATACTGATGAAACCAAAGTTGATTTTTTGGGAGTAACACACAACATCATATCTGGAGAAAACATGGAACAGCTCATCAACATCTTGCCTGGCTCTGCCAGACTGTTCTCCCTGTATTTTTCAAACACTGAGAGTATAGTCTGGGAACCAGCCCATTAACGGCCTCTCGAGCAGGTACAAAATCAATCGA
This sequence comes from Corythoichthys intestinalis, assembly GCF_030265065.1. NCBI lineage: Eukaryota > Metazoa > Chordata > Actinopteri > Syngnathiformes > Syngnathidae > Corythoichthys > Corythoichthys intestinalis. Next base: position 58,886,472 of record NC_080398.1, on the reverse strand, counting down.
CAAATCAGATTCGTTTATTTGCGTGACGTGTTCTTAAAGAGCAACGTCACTCTTGCGCGCCACAACAACACAGATGGTGAACGGGACAGCCGAGAATATGTTCCAATCCACGGTAAAATCAGTTTTAATTTACCAAAAACACCGACACGAGTCACTGACAACAGTCTTGTCTCGTGCTAGCCATGTTGAATAAACTCCGCTCTCTTCGTATGTTTACTTCCGCGCGCAAGTCCGCCGTCCTTCCCTCGTCATTTTACTAACGTCACGTCTGCCCGTCGCTGATTGGTCCACTCCGCTGTCTGTTTGCTGTGGCTTGCTCCGCCCTGGAAATTGTATCCGCGTGAATGATGGCCAGACTCAATAGCTGGAACAGCGGTGAGTCTGGTGTACCAGGCAAATCAACATCAACACCTCATCTCCACCCTAAAACATGGCGTAGGGAGCATCATGATTTGGGGCCGTTTTGCTTCCTTAGGGCCTGGACAACTTGCAATCATTAATGGAAGAATGAATTCAAAAGCTTATCAAGATGTTTCACAGGAAAAAACCTGAGGCCGTCTGTCAGACAGTTGAAGCTAAAAAGAGGATGGATGCTGTAACAAAACAATGATCCAAAACACATAAGTAAATCAACTTCAGAATGGTTTCAGAAGAACAAAATACACGTTCTGGAGTGGCCAAGTCGAAGTCCAGACTTGAAACCCGTTGAGATGATGTGGCATGACCTTAAGACAGCCATTCATGCCAGACATTACAGGAATCTGACTTAACTACAGCAGTTTTGTAGAGAGGAATGGGCCAAGGTTAGTCCTGATCGATGTGCCAGACTGATCTGCAGCTACAGGAAGCGTCTGGTTGAAGTTATTGCTGCCAAAAGGGGGCCCACAAAATATTAAATTTGATGGTTCACTTACTTATTTTTCCACCTTCTGTCATTGTTTGCATACTATCCTCATTAGAATATGAAAACCTATTGGGTGGTTTGAGTTAAAGCTAAAGTTAAAGTTTTTTTTTTTCATCTGTGTGATTTTGACAAAGACCAGATCCAATTTGATGGTGATTTTATGCAGAAATTTGAGAAATTCCAAAAGGTTCAGATACTTTTTCATCCCACTCTAAGTGTGAAATGGAAGTCTTTGCAGTCTTTTCATGGTATTTTCCCAGTCTTAAAGTGATACAGTTGCAAATAAGTATTAGAACACCTGATAAATGTTTAATCAAAGGGGTCCAACATTTCCTGTAGTTTTTCCACCAGGTTTGCACACACTGCAGGAGGGATCTTGGCCCACTCCATCTGTGTGGAGATTTCTGGGCTGTCGCTAAGAAACACGGAGTTTGAGGTCCCTCCAAAGGTTTTCTATTGGGTTTAGGTCTGGAAACTGGCAAGGCCACACGAGAAACTTGATATTCTTTTTTTTTTTTTTTTTTTTTTTTTTTTTTTTTTTTTAAAACCCTGTCCTGTTCAGCTGTTTGACACGGAGGATGGGAGTCTAAGTGCCCGGTTGGTCTGAACAGTTTTAATGTTTCACATTGAGAGTATGACTTACTCCCATTGTTATCATTCAACATATCTCGTTTATTATGACAAAGCAGCGAACAGGAAAGGGTTATGGGGGAACAAAAGAAAAGAAACACGAGAAGAAAGAAAAGAAACCCAAACAACAGCAAGAAATTGATTGAACGCCTACACTAAGTATTAATATGTTGGTGTTATTATCAGCTAGATGTATTTCCGGTTGACACCATGTGGGGGGCCTGTTGACCAGGGAAAGAAGGGAAGGGGGAAGGGGAAGTCTATAAGCTAAGTGATTGGGAGGGGTAGAGTGTACACAAATCAGCTCTGTGATCAAGAACCCAGTAATCATGTGAATCCCTTATGAGTGTAAGCCCGTTGGCAACCAACCCTACGCCGCCCCACCGCCAGTCCCGGCACAAGGACCCCCCCCCCCCCCCCCCCCACCTGAGCGCGCCCAATCACATCCAACCGCACGCGAGCCCCACCAAACACATGACAACCCCGCAGACGAGCGGAGACACCTCGTGCGCAGGCGCCAACCCAGGGCCAAGGCTCCCACCCAGCCAGCCCAAGGCGGGATGACGGACGGGGGAGGGGCTTCTAACAAAGCCACTCCTTGGTTATCCTGGCTGTGTGCTTCGGGTCAACGTCATGTTGGAAGACCCAGCCACAACTCATCTTCAATGCTCTGACTTAGGGAAGGAGGTTCCCCAATATCTCACAGTACAAGACCCCAGTCATCCTCTCTTTCATACTGTGCACTCGTCCTGTCCCATGCGCAGAAAAACACCTTCAAAGCATGATGCTACCACGCCCATGTTTCACGGTAGGGATGGTGTTCTTGGGATAGTACTCATCATTCTTCTTCCTCCAAACACGGTTAGTGGAGCTGACCACAAAACTTGCTCCCATGACTGCTCTGCATCATTCGAGTGCTGGTTAAAGCTGAGGAACGTTCCATGCCATGCATGATTTCAAACCATGACGTCTTAGTGTATTAACAACAGTAACCTTGGAAACGGTGGTCCCAGCTATTTTCAGGTCATCTATCAACTCCTGTTGTGTAGTTCTGGGCTGATTCCTCACCTTCCTTAGGATCCTTGAGACCCGACGAGGTGATATCTTATATGGGGCTACAATCCAATTGAGACTGACTTTACCTTCTTCCATTTTCTAATGATTGCTCCAACAGTGGACCTTTTTTCACCAAGCTGCTTGGCAATTGCTCTGTAGCCCTTTCCAGCCTTGTGGCGGTGTACAATTTTGTCTCTGTTGTCTTTGGACAGCTCTTTTGTCGTGGCTATGTTACACGTTTGAGTCTTACTGATTGTATGGGGTGGACAGGTGGCTTTATGAAGCTATCGACCTCAAACAAGTGCCTCTGATTCAGTATAATACATGGAGTGGAAGACTAACAGGTCTTTCAGGGTCAAAAGTAACTGATAGACAGGTGTTCAAATGCTTATTTGCAGCTGTATCATCATGTCAGTTGTAAATTGTTAAAAAAAATATCATTGATTGCGATGTCCGGATTTTCTTTTTAGATTATCTCTCTCACAGTGGACATGCACCTAAGAAGAAAATTTCAGACTTGTCCATAATTTGTAAGGGGGAGAACTTGCAAAATAGCAGGGTGTCCAAATACCTTTTTTCTTTACTGTACATTGAATTAAATATCAATCAATAAATAAAAGTGCCTGGCTGAACATGCAGAAGAAAATGTTCTTCAAATTAGGGGGCGATCCTATGTGTGCCTTGTGTTGAAATGTTCAACTATTGGTTGGTTATGTGGATGCTAATGCTAAGTAAATGCTACCGGCTAGCACTACGCTAACCTGGACGCTATTTGCTTATGGTGGTTAGAAGGGGCGCCGTATAGGGGGGAAAAGTGAGACTGATTCTCAGGGCCCATGCCCTGATGGGGGCCCACAAAGAAAATTAGAAGATTAGTAAATCATTTGCAAATTTAAATATTTATCATTATAATTTTAATAGGAATAAAACGAAGGGTTTCGTTTTGTTTTGTTTTCGCAAAAAGTAAACACCCAGACAGCATATGTATTGTCACCCCCTCCCCCCCCCCGCCCCAAACCCCTGTATTTTCATTAAATGGTTTGGTCCACCCTTCCTTCGATCAAAACGGGAGCAGCTATGCGCATTTATATCAGTCAATGACTCGAAGCGCGTAGAGCACGGTAGTGCAGAAATGTTTTCAAAACAAAAATCGGATTTTCAAAAGAGGAAAGAAAAGAAAGCAAAACAGGAGATGGGTAGAAAAGGCCACCAGGATGTGACAAAGTACTTCACAAAGGACAGTGGGGTCTTGTGTCAGTGTAGTGCTGAAAATTAACCTGTTACTTTAGTTTTGCAGCGAGGTCCCAGCTCACTCCGTAAGAAATACGGGATTTTCCCAGCCTCAATGAGCGACATGCACCAATTAAAAAATATGAATTCCAAATCATGACGGCATTTTTTGGTATCCTACAGATGTTGAAAGTTGGTGTGGAAATGTTCTTTTTTAAAATTGGCTTGAATCCAGTTTGTCAAGAATTTATTGAATTTAGTTTGTCATCAATTGAATTTAGTTTGTTAACAAGGGACCTCGCTTCGGAGCTGTAGCCTATAGATCATGAGTTTCTAGAGGAGGCTACTAAGCCTACTCCATAATGAAATACTGTAATTGTTTGCTAGCTAGTGTTTGCTCCACTTTTAGCTTACATTTAATCAGTACAGCAGGCAAATCTTAGCAATCTCTTCATACTAAAATTGTTGTATACTGTATACTGTAATGTATACTGTAGTCAAGGGCGTAGGTTTGGTCTCAACTAGGCATGTGCCGGTATGAGATTTTCACGGTACGATAACTGTGAGCAAAAATACCGCGGTTTCACGGTATCACGGTATTGCAATTATAGCTCCAAAATTTTGAGATGTATGGGTTTAAAAAAAAAAAAAAAAAAAATCCATTGAACAGGATTTTTTCAAAACATATTTGCAAATTGGAACATGAATATAATGTGAAAATAAATAAACAAAAAATGACAAATATTATATAAATTTAAAATAAATAGAACCTAGACTATACCCACAGCCACAGCTCAAGTTGCTCAATATTAGAGTAAGAACAAAATAATTGCTATAAAAAGTAAAAACACTTCTAAATAAAATTAAAAATATATACTGTATGACTTTTTTTTGAGGGGGGAAGCTCAAGTGAAGTTTCGCCATTTTCAGCCACTGTGTCAACTCTAGTCTACATGATGCCATGCCTTTGTGTTAAAAAGAACAAAGAATTCATAAGTTAATAAGTTAGTTAAAAATGTATAAGTTAGTTTTATAAATTAGTTAAAATGTAAATATTGTTGAGGAAAGGTTTCATCTAAAAAAAATAATAATAAAAAAAGTGAGGAGTGAGACCTCCTCTCTCAATTAGCGATCTTTGACGCGATTCTTTTTCTTTCCCCCCTGCAATCAAGCTTTTCTCTCACTCAGCGGCTGTGAGACATAAAAGAAGCTGCTCTCCGAGTTTCGCCTAGGCTAACATTCGTCTGTAAGTTTTAGTTAGTTTGTATATTGAATTTGAAAGGAAAATGTGTGTTTTGTTTTTGGCGAACTTTTTAATGGAGCTACTGCTATCCTGTTGAACCTAATCACACGTGGAAAAATACAATTGTACAGCGTTTTAAATGTATTTATTTGTATATTTCACCACGATTTGAGAGCTCAATAAATTGAAGAAAAGTACGCCTTGTGTTTGGAGTAGGCCTGAACGATATATCGTTTAAACATCGCCATCGCGATGTGCGCATGCGCAATAGTCCCATCGCAAGGACGTGCGATAGTTTTTTCATTTCATTTTTTTTAATCCACAAACGTTTGTTTTGAGGAAGGAGAGGGAAGGAGAGCGCACAGCTTCTCTTTCCCTCCAGCAAGTCATCGGCTCCTCCACCTCCCCCCGCGGCAGCGGAGTGGAGAGAGGAGGGGCCGAACAGCAGAGCGGCGGGAGGAGGGGCCGTTCTCAAAGTGAAAGCAAGAAAGCAACACGTTGAAGCAAGGAAACGAGGCAAGACCGTCTCCAAAAGGAGTTTTGGAAGTAGTTTGGCAAGAAAAAGGACTATAAGGGACAAAAAACAGCCCTGTCGACAATGCCTCGCCATGGTTGCATCAACAAGAAGTAATCTGTCGAACATGTGGGACCATTTAAAACGCAGGTATCTATGCATTCCTGCTAAGACCTTCCCATCAGAGGCTTTTTAGTACAGGTGGGAACATTGTTACGTGCCAACGTTCTTGTCTCAAGCCTGCAATAGTGGATAAACTAGTAGTCTTGGCCAAAAACCTATGAGACCCAGTTGAGAATTGCTGAGCAAGAAAGGTGGACGATATGCAGACAAATACATAACACAGCTGGAGGAATGTCTTTTCTTCTTTTTATTCATGTGACAGCTATCAGGAAGGCAGGAAATTTGGTTCTGTTATTCATCAGTTATTTGCAGTTATTCAGGTCAATTATTTACAAGTTCAATTGAGTTTCTGTTTCTTTTATATTTAAATTTATTGTAAATCGTATTTTTCAAATAACTATATATAGTACTGCTGCACATAAAGTTTTGACACTTAATATTTTTGTTTAAATATTTTTACAACTTTGTTGCCGTTTTGCAGTTTTATATTGTAATATTTTGTGTAAACAGCTCAGGGGACTAATGCACTTGCACTTTTATTGGTCAGATTTAATATTTAAGTTCAAATATGTTGACAACTTTGTTGTTTTACTGAGGTTTTTATTTATTGTTATAGTTTGTGAACAACTCTTTTATTTGTCATATTTAATATTTTTGTTCAAATGTTTACAACTTTGTTGTTATTTTACAGAAGTTTTTATTTATTGTTATATTTTGTCAAAAACTTAGGGGACTAATGCACCTGCTCTTTTATTTATCATTTAATGTATTTGCTGCTGTTGAAGTGTAAAATATTGTGTTCAATAAATGATCTATTTTGTGCAGACATGGCTTCCTGGATCCCTTCATAAAGCAATCTTCATCATTCACAAATGAAACGGTATTATATGAATACACTGTGGTCACGGTGTGTCAAGTAAAGTATTTCCAAACAGCTATTCAAGTCATCTAGTGAAAATTTCTTTAAAAAAGATAAAAATATATATATATAATATCGCAATATAATATCGCAATATATTGCAAACCTCAAAAAAATTGCAACAATAGTTTTTTCCAATATCGTTCAGGCCTAGTTTGGAGGATTTGTTTTTGGGTTTGCTGGCTGTTTAGTGACACTCACGGCAACAAACGGGAAGGGGTGAGCGGTGCCGCACCAAGCCACTTCGGCTGCATTTTGGCACATGAAAAATAGCGAATACCGTACTAAGGTATGACGGAAAATGTTAGTGGTTTTGAAACCGCGACGTTTTCACACCACGGTAAACCGTGAAACCGGTAACCGGCACATGTCTAGAACATAGGTAGGGATGATATTACAGCATAACCTGCATGTACACTTTTTGCTCAGAATGGGACATTAATAATGAATGAATGAAGTGGTCACCGGATTTCTTCACTGCTTTGCTTTTATCACTTGAGGTAAGAAAGTTTAGCAACGTACTAATAATTGATTTTTGAATTTACATGTATTATTTTGATGACATTTGGTGTAGAATGATTTAAAAATAAACCAGGACCCTAAACTGGATGAAAATGAATACCGAGCAAGCCTACATGAATTTACTGATTTGATATTATTTGAGAACTACTTTCCATCTAGTTTACTACACAAACTATTACTACCATTTTGATACAATAAGCTATAAAAATGGTTTGAATAGCTTCCAAGATATATAAGGTGATGTGCATGATAATAATGTAGCCTACATATTAAAAATAGGTAATTATTGCATTTTTAATTTCTATACATTCGATTCATATTTTTTTTAATTCACTCAATACTTCCAACACAAAAAATGTGTTTTCAACTTAAAAGCTATTAAGTAGCTAACATTTTTTTGTTTTGTTTTGTTTTTAAGGTGAGGAAGAATGTGACTGACTGACTGAGTCCGACATCTCAAATGCTGAAGCAGATGGTGGAAGTGCTCAAACCAACGCTTTTGGCAACAAAAGTCATTTACGAAGACCCACCAATTTTATCATTGCCCCAGTCCAAACTCAACTTTTGACTGACACCTACAGCACTGTTAAAATGTTTTCAAAAGATGTAAAACTTAAATTAATGGTGCCATTCATCATGATCTCTCCAAGAAATATCAGTGGTTGTGGTTTGTTTCCTCTATATGTGCAGGTACACAATTTGCAGTAGATTTATATTTTACAGCAATGATGCACTGAAAAGGTGACACTGTTTTAAAAAATGACTATTTTTTTCTATTTTGAATTTTTTTTTTTTCGTTTCAACAGTTGTATCTTAGAATATCATGTATCAAATTTCTGACCAATATATTGATAATCACTGTATCGTGATATCATGAGATAATCGTTGTCTTGAGCCTTGTATCGCAAATCGTATCGTATCGTTAGGTGCCCTGAGGTTCCCACTCCTACTCATGACGTTGATCACGATCGACCAGTCAATCACTAAGCTAGTGAGGGTAGCTCGCGCCCCCCCAATACTTTTTTTTTTAACCAATACTTTTTTTTTTAATGTACATAATTATGATTGTTGTGTGGATGTTGTGTTGTGTGAGCTACGTACGAGTTTATGCAGCACCTCTCTCCCTCTAAGCAGCTTCTTGCTAACGTTTTTCTAGTTTCATAGTTGCCAGCAGAGGTTACTACATTTCTCACAGTTTATTTAAGGTTAACAGTAGAAAACACAAAGAGAAGGACACTTCTCTCAAAGCAGCTTCCTACTTGAGTTTTGCAGGTTAGCAAGTTCACACAGTTTAATGTTATGCTAACACTGATGCAGGTTGGACCTACAGTAATTAAATGGTGTGTTCCCCACTTCCAAAACAATAATGACTTTTTTCATTTCTAACAGTGGCTGCTGCTGGCTGAAAAAAAAAAAAAAACTCACATCTGTAATATCTAATGTGGGTGTGTGTGAGGGTTAAATCATCAGCCAATCAAATGTGCGTTTAGGAGGAAAAAATGGACCGGCAATTTGAGTAAGTGAAAAGATGTACATGTAAATCCAAACATAATAAAAATAATTCACTTAATAATGGTGGGGTCAATTACAACGACTAAAACATATGGGAAGACAATGGTAAATAACTTATATAAGTGAAGTCATTACATAACATAAATAAGGTTGCTTAAAAGTTGGTAGTGTTTTGTCCCAACCGTCCCTATGCAAACCTACGCCCTTGACTCTAGTATAGTTAAGTTCAAACAAAACATTTATTCTAAGTCATTCATTATGGTACTTGCTTTGAGAATATTTCTAATAAGAATATATTTAGATTGTAAAAGATGACCTTCAGTATATTTCTTATAGATGGTATCAGTCTATTAATTATTGCTCTATACGCTGTATGTTTACATAAATATATTTTCATCTTAAATTAATGCAGAAAATGCACAAATTAGTGTGTAAAGATTCACCAGAATGCAGGAAATTACGTAGTTGGTACTCTAAACGTGTGTGTGTGTCCCAGCACTTTTGGTGGGGCCCAAACTGATATCTTTTCATTGGGCCCAAAATCCCTGGCAGCGCCCCGGTTGTTAGTATCACTAGCATTAACTGCAAATGTTAACCTCAAACTCTAATTGTCATCAGCATTTGCTTGCAGTGGCTGCTCATTGGGTTTTGTTATGACTAGCTTGTTACCCGTTGTGTACTTTTTAATTTACTTGGTTGTGTACAGTCGATTGCTGCACTTGTATGTCAATTGACCAATAAATGAAAGATTCCAACTCATTTATTTCCACATTTATTTGTATTTATTTCCACATTTATTTTTAATATTCTAATCTTGTTTATTTTTCGATTTATAGTCGTTTTTATTTTCACTTTTATTTTTATTTATTCATTTTTAATTTTGGCAACTATATATTTAAGCAGTGTTTGCCCAAGCAATGATAGCAATTGTTTGACATTCAATTGAGTATGCAGTTATATAATGCTAAAAGGGGAAAAACATTTTGTATACGTTTTCAAAAAATGTATCTGTACAGTACCGGTATCGAGCGATACCACACAGCTGGGTAGCGGACTCAGTATCGATGATCCTTACGGTCTATGTCAACAGAATTTGGTGGACCATTAATATAGTTTTTTCTTTTGGGAAAAAAGTGCAAATGACTCTACTGATCCCTGATATATAGTTTATCAAGAAGTCAAACACATTCTATTTCGTTGCCAGGGTCAGAAGGCGCATCGTCCGGGCTAAAGGTTAACGATGCACAGGACTACAATCAAACTCTGATATATAAAAAAATCATCAACACTGTTGGTCACATACACGATATCTTACGAAGCGTAGCACTGACAAACAGAATCGAAGTCCATCTTTTAAAGGACTACATCCAAATTTAAATTCTAGTGCAAGTCCTTTTACTTGCTAGCAAGCTATTATTTCCCAAGCTCCTTTACCTGTGTTTTCTGCCATGTCTTGACCTTTCTGACTTCAGATAGAGACGCTCAGTCTGCACGTTGGATGAGATCAATATAGATTTAGCAAATTTGCCAAGTAAAACGTAAACAATAAATTAAGTGTCCACTGTGTTTAGCACAGAAATTGCTACCACAGGAAAACCTGTCGTGTTGCGTGCGCTTCTTTGTGGGTGAGTGACAGTCAGTAACTAAAGAGCAAAAATAAACTAGCGCCATCCCTGGATTGGAGTTAAATTACATTGAACACCCCCCCCCCCCGCCCCCCAAAAATAATAAAATCTGGTCAATATGGCGGGAAACACAGACAAGATCTAGGACTGGGATGGTGAAAGCAGTTTCACTCTTCTTTAAAAGAAACTGCTGTATTTTAAGCCAAAACAACTGTTGTGTTTGATAGAACAATATGTCTATATGCTGCCATAGCAGATTCATGGCGCATAAAGCCCCCAAACTATTTTTAGTTTGTCCGTTTTACCGTGCAAAGCCCCGTTTACAGATGTTGCGCAACCACTTTTCTTTCAACCTAGCCATTAAAAGAAGGTAATTAATTATATTTATTATTCAAAATGTCTGTAATTTTTAGCTTAGAATCCTTAATTGAGGTCTAATATTTGGTTAAAAAAAAAAAAACTTAAATAATATTTTTTACTCGCATATTTTAAACTTTTAAACATATGACGTCACAGTAAAAAAAATGGTGTCTGTAAAAAAGTCACGGATATCCACCTCATAACTATCGCTTAATTGGATATTTTTTGTTACTGTCGCATTTTCTCCGATATGTTAGATGATAAATAATCGATCCAAACAAAGAAAAATTGAAGAAAAAGTTTAAAAGGGTAAATATATGAAAAAGAAAAATCTCGACCACTCCTTGATGTCTGCGATTTCTGCATCGTGACTCTTGTTATATTACCATGTTTCACACATAAAATCCCCCCCAAATCCTGCTGTGGCCATTCACAGCTGTGTCTTGACACTTGGTGAGACATGCTACATGGAGTTTTTGGATCAAAACAAGGTAAGTACGCGATAATATCTCGTTAAAGTCATGGCGTCTGTAATTCTGCTCTCGCGTGCTCTCACCTCGAGATAGGGTTTTGCTGTTTTTTTGTTTTTTTTTTTAATGCCCTCCTGTTCAAAATTTTTCTTCTCCCAGAAAATTGATATTTTAAGCTTTCCAATGATGTATCACACATGCATATCGGACAATTTTGAAATTTGGTCAAATTGGGGGTCTCAGAGTGGAACTTCAAGTGTTTTCCGCCATATATATTTGGAGTGTAGCGGAGAACGGAGTTGGTTGTTAAAATTTTTTACTCTTTCATGAGTCCAGTACCTTCTGTCTTAATATCGACAAGTTTCCAAGGTACTTCCACTTTACTTCCGCATTTCTGCTAGCGACTTACGTTTTACATTTTCTCCATCCAAAACAACAGTGGAGCTGGATAAAAAAAAAGACCGGATGTTTTGTAGCCATGTTGCCGCTGTGTTATGGATGGTATGTTCTTCCTCTCCCTGCATTTTTATGTGTCCACTGCTAAAAAAATGTAACCTAAAATCCTACGCATGAAACGACTTGTTGCCCTTGATATTGTTAGTACAATAATGATTGTAATTATGTTGATATTGAATATTATTAACTACAACTAGGGTACTGCTGTGGCTGCAACACATGCTATCTGCTTCTAGCCTGTTGCTAATCAGTACATGTAGGATGGCACAATTATGCAACGCATACATGCAAGCGTTACAAATTTTTTGTTCGTTTGTTAATAGGTGGAAAACGCTCTTAGGCAAGGGATGACAATTTGATGTGCCTCACAACAACACTTACTGTACATTGATGGACATATATCGAGACTACGTGCATTCTACCCGGCGGCGGCCGAGAGGCTGGACTGGGAGACAGTGGCTTTCCTCGCGGCGGACCGTCAGCTCGATCCCGAGATTCAACAACGAGTTTTTAAAAGGAGCAACTTTATTGGAGCTGAAAATACCGAGGACAGCGGGAGAAACCAAGTCTGTAGGCCACCGAGGATCTCCGTAATGTCGGGTGAAAGTTTGGCGAGGCTCCCTTAAGCCGCTCCGGAACTCTGCTGTCTGATAACAGTCTAGTATGCAACACCTTCGTTAATATTTTTCTAATAATGTTATAAATTGTGATTTATTGACCTGTTTGGCACATGCACCAATCGTTGTAAATAAAAAAACAAATGGATTCATGTTGTCCAAATGTTTTATTGCAATCAATATCTGCAATAAAAATTAATGACATACTATTATTGTTTATATGTACATACCTTGCAGTATTTCCTTGTAACAACAAAATCCGTGTCAGCTCTTCTGCAATAGGCAAATGTAATGTTATTTTGTAATTTCACCTCATTTTGGTCACTCAAGTCAATCTACACCTCACATCAACACAGGCTCACAGGTTGTTATAATTTTGTCCACGGATGATCAATGAAGTGGTAAGAACAAGCATACATGCTTTAGGTATATCCTTAGGTTTAAATCACATCCTAAACTTCTTGTCTGCAGCTGGTTTCCATTTAAGGTGTATGGCGAGGAGACTATTCCAGGAGTTCACACACAGCAAGTCACACAAAGTCTCGGAGTCTCATCTACGTCGTGTTAAATCCATTCTTTGAGATTCCATGGGTTCCTCTGGTTTAATTTTGCAGTTTTAACTTTGTCATCACAATGCTTACTTCAACAACAATTCATGTTGTTCGGAGCAGACATTTTCCAAGATGGCACCCCCATGTTTCGCTCAGGAAACTTGTCCATATTGCTAAGGAGCGTTTGGTGATTTGTTTGGCAACGTCACTTCCCATTCACTAACCGAACGATTCATTTGGGCCAAAGTGGGTGGGGGGATGAGGGGGGCAAACAATTCGTTGAACGATTTGTTTGAACGAGTCCTTATACTGAACGAACTGGAATGGATTTGATCCCTCAAGTGAACTGTTTATCCCGTCACTACTACTGTAGTCTTTGCTGTGTGCTCTTGTTTGGTTCACTGCCACCCAGAGTGGGTGTGCAAGTATACTTCAATCTAGTGAAGCAAAAAAAGTATGTTTCCCCGAAATTACATACGCCACCCCTGGCATGGCTCTGCCCCACTATTTGAAAAGTACTGCTGTACAGTAAAACTGTCCTATTCATCACTCAGGAAGTCAAGGGTCACCTCTTGACTGATCAACCTTTGGAGCTAATTTTCACTTGGATATTTTTTGATTCGACAAGCAGCATGTGGTTCTACGACGTCTGGATTTTTTACTTAATTTGGATGGGGTGTGGAGTACACGGTTGGTGCTAGTATTACTACAAGTTTTCACGGATTTCATGACAATGATATTCATCAAATCCCCACAAGTGTCGTAAGTGTATGTTTGTTTTTGTTTCTTTTGCAGGCTTTACAGCAAAGGAGGAAGACATTCACCAGGTTAAGTAAACCTTTTATTTGGCATTCACTTTTAGTTCTCAATAAACTGTTGTTTTGGGAGCACGATGGCTTCACTCAGGTTTTTAAGAGTGTTTGGGTTTCAAATTTGGATTTATAATCAGAGGTGGGCAGAAACACGTTACACTTACTCCTTTACATTTACATGAGTAACTACTTAACTAAGAGTAATTTTAACACGCCATACTTTTTACTTGAATACATCTGCGAAGAAATGCTACTTTTACTTCACCATTTTGGCAGACAATAGAATCATTAAATTTTTCCTCGATTGTGCATATTAGATTTGAATGTTTTTTTTTTTTTTACCCGAGATGCCAACAGCGTCTCTACCAATTTCACCAATGAGACGTCAGCAACAATAACCACGAAACCCATTATACCAACCGGACGTAACAATACATGACCACACACAAACTTGCAGTCAGAAGTCCTATGATCAAGCCGGCCTGTTCAATCACGTGGCGTCTTTAAAGCACTGTATAAATTAAACTATTTGACAAAACGCGCTACCGTCAAGCGCGGATTTCAACCTCGGACAATCGGAAATATGATCGTTTTAATTTCATGGTAAGGAATATGTTTTCTCCACTAGAGGGCATTCATGCTCTTTGGACAGGAGACATTTTATTTTTCTAGTCTGAATGACATGAATTTTGTGTGTTTTTTTGGCCTAATACATCATGTAATAGCAGTGCTTAATTTGTAAATCATGAAGGTGCCGGAACGCACAGTACATATGACAGCGCAGGGACAAGTCCTGGAACATACGTAGAAAATGGTGCTGAAAACAACACGCAAATGCCCACTTGCCATGCTGTGGGACTTACAAGCCTAAATTTCAGATAATATGCATGGTATAAAACTTATGGCAACAATTTACAATTATTTAGGCTATACTCTACACAGCACGGGCAATTGCCCACATAACCACAGGTGAGACTTGGGCTACGTTCATACTACACACTATTCCTAATGCATGAATCTGATTTTTTCGTGTTTTTTACCAACTTGAGTGAGGCATTAACTTGACAGTCTGAACGTGACAAGTCGCATAGAACTGGACCATTTCAAATCCGATCTAGGTCACTTTCGTATGTGGTTCAAATCCGATCTGGGCCACATTTTTCTAGAATGGCGCGGTGGCATGTACTGTCAAGTCTCCCAAATTGGAATTCATGCAGCAATTACGTCCTCAAAGAGAGAGTCGCTACAGTTGCGGTGCAGCTGTGCGTTATTAGCGCCTAGCTTGCATGGAGCACGGCTTTTGGGGAAGGGCCTGGCCTGACAACAGTCATAAAAAAATACAAATTGGTTGAGGATAAGCCTGAGAATGATCGGTTTTCTCTCTGCTCTATATGAGCAATATTTCAACATTGCTTACACGACCGAGAGTCGGTGCAAACTGCCCGTATGTGTGTGACATTCACGAACAGTACGTGCATGCTATCGATCCATATAAACTTTGAATATAAGCCTAAACGGGGATTATTTACTTTATGTCTGTTATTTGTGTCCTCTTTTTGAAAAGCAAAATATGATATCCCTGGAATGACGGATGACAGCCAGCATGTGTGGTCATTTGTTTTGACGCTTCTGCGCATGCGAGTCTTCTTGCTCAGCGCATGTCGGACTGCTAATTAGTGCGCATGCGTAATACTTGAATGGTCTCAATGGACAAAGGCAGTCTGAACGGGCACGCCAAAAAAACGGATATGACAAAAAATCGGATTTGTGCATTAAGACCTTTAGTATGAACCTAGCCTTACAGTAACGTACAGTCTAACTTGTAAAACAAAAACAAAACAAAAAAATCTGAGATTACAATAAATAACGCAAACCCATTCTTTTGAGAGTTTCATCACCCCTGTCTTCTCTGGCCCCAAAGTTCCCACCACCTTACAAATTGTGCAGCCCAAACCCGAATTTCCTATAAGAGTAATGGCTTGTTGCTCCGGCCTTTGGTGGTCTACCTGGCTGACTGCTGGCGCTGTAGCTGGCCTCCAATTCAGGTGGCGCTGAACCTGACCAGCTGCTGCCATGGTAGCGGCCTCCTGCCCCGGCTTGGCTTGCTGTCTGTGAACCTGGCTAGCTGCTGCGGCACTAGCCTCCTGCTGCACCCGATCCTGCCCGTTAGCGTAATCGCTGCAGCTGCCTTCTTCACCGATTGTTGCTTTTCTGACTCGTTTTGAACAATCTCCCTTCTTTTTGAAAAAAAGACAGTAAATGCAACTGTCAGGAAACGGGCAGGCAGGTGGTGTGTGGACCCAAACGCAGGAAAAGGGGAGCGAGGCAAAAAAGGCGGCGCAATAATGTTTTAATTAATGCCAACAAAAAACAAAGTACCAATAAAATGACCGGGGAATCCAATAAGTCTTAACAAACAAAAGTCAGGCTAACAAATCTACTTACTTTAGAAGCAGGACGAGGAACTGGGGAAAACGCTGTCATCAACGTGGACATGCACATTAAAAATGACGCAACAAGGAGTGAAAAGAAACCGGGAGCTTATATACACACACAGACAAGGGGTAACGACACAACGAGGAACAGGTGAGCACAGGAGGATGCAGGTTGGAGGATACACTAGGAGCAGGTACAACAGGTGAAATCAATGGGCAATCAAGGGACAAGTCACACTAGGAGAAAACAAACACAAAACCTAACAGCAACTGTCTTTTTGGCATGTTGAAATACCGTTTAATCCTGGCTGGATGCGCCCCAGATGCCGCAAATTTCCAAAGTTTTTTTTTTTTTTAATGTCTGGGTGTGATATGTTGGTCCAGCTTTTCAGTGCATCAACAAATATCTGACTCTTTCAAATGACGTAAAAGTTTTATAAGCCACATGCAATTCTTGGGATTTGTTCAGTAGATGAATTTATGTATATTATTATTTTATTATATACTGTAATGTCCGTAACTATGCACAGTCCGTTTAAGAGACACTGGCACTGGAGAGGTGTGAGGTACTAGGAAGCGAGGGAAAGACGGAAGAAAAGCAAAAGTTAGTGGTTGAATGTGGTGGCAGTCCGCTGTTATTTTGTTTATTGGTTTTTTTTGTTTTGTTTCCACAATAAAGTGGAGAAATCCATCAATGACTCCTCTCCTTTTTTAAAAAAATGCTTTTTATATTATTATTATTTTCTATACACGAGAGGTGCCAGATCTGCCCAAATAAGTCCCGGAACACAGGGAGGCCAAAATCAAGAAGTGCCGGATCTTGTTCCGGCAGGATCCGGCACAAATTAACCCCTACTTATTTTACTTTATTAATATGACGTGTTCTCTCCTGACTAAACCAGAAGTTGTTCAGCTTGACAGACCGCATAAAAGTCAATTGTGGTTTTTGAAGCTTTTTACTCCCTTCACTTTTGACAATTTGTAAAGCTGTTAAACACATATGTTCAAAACGACACAAGTTTTAACATTAAAACACTTGAAACAAAACAATAGGTGTTCAAACTTCCATCTTGTTTAATCATTATGTAAATTTAGTCGATTAGATTAGCCTAAGTACCTTAAATGCTATGAATGCTAAAGTATTTACAATTCTCATACCGAATCGCTCACACTTAACTCCACAAATTGTAGCTATGAACTTAATGACAAAAGCATACACAAGCATACACAAACATATTAGCTGAAACAACCTACAGCCTAACGTGGGCCAAATCAGCGCACAGCTTTCCTATATCCATGTCAGAAGTGTCTGCTCCTCAGTCATACAAGGAGACCGTCCAGCCAGACCCAACATTACCACCAGAGGTTAGTGTATCCTCCATCATTAAATAAAATACAATACTTTTGGATAGTTATTTTGAGATTTAGGGGCACTTAAAGGGTTAATGCTGAGTGCCGACTTACGTGGAAATTTGGGTTACTTCGCCAGCGTAGGAACGGAACTCGTTCGTAACCTGGGGACTACCTGTAGTAGTCCAAAAAAAAAATGTTCAAGTACTAGTAAAAAAGTATAAGTAAGGTACTGTTTAGACGACTCAAACAAACAAAAAATGACTAGAGACAAATGACGGACTAGACTCTGGCGTCGCAAAGTGGAAATCACATAAGTCGAGTACATCGTAACCCTGTGAGTATCTGTACTTCTACTTGAGTGATATTATTTTGAAGTAATGCTACTCTCACTAGTGTAAAATTTTTGGGCTACTCGACCCACCTCTGTTCATTATCATAATAAGGGTTTGAAAATTTGC
This sequence comes from Corythoichthys intestinalis, assembly GCF_030265065.1. NCBI lineage: Eukaryota > Metazoa > Chordata > Actinopteri > Syngnathiformes > Syngnathidae > Corythoichthys > Corythoichthys intestinalis. The sequence goes on along the minus strand of NC_080398.1, from coordinate 58,868,682 downwards.
TTTCAAAACCATATTGGGGATTCCTAGCAAGAGGTTTCCTTTGATGTGTTTTTGGCCACAGGATGATTTCCTGCCGACGCGTCTCCATCCTCCTTTCGGGTGTCCAGACACAAGTCCTTCTGACAGCGTTCCCACCTCAGGTCAGACCACAGCTTCCACAAATAATGATTTTCAGAGTGGATTAATCGGCAAGTTATCAGTCATAATTATATGATCACGTTATTTCCTGTTTTATTACGCTAGGCAAACATTTTAGCTATAAATGTGCACTGGAACCACTGAGAACAGTTGATTTTGTAATTATGTCAAGTGATAATGATCTAAATTTCCCACCATAAAGCAGAGGTTAGCTAATATCTCACTTGGATTCATTGCAAAGATATTTACTACTATTTAATACTCTTTTGTTTTCTCTCATTGAAAAAATGTATCTAAGTAGTTAAAGAAATTAAAATTAAAAACTAGTATTACAAAGAATATTTAGTATTACAAAGAATATTTGAAAAAAAAAAGTTTCATTTAAGTATATATTTTTGAAACTGATCAAAAACAATTCATTAGAAAAAAATTAAAATATTTTTATATTCTATATATATTACGTACTTAAATATTTCAAAAAAAACTTTTTCATTTTTTCTTTTATGTTATTTTTTTTCTTAATATTTAAACCATATGTAAAAAAAATTACAAAGAGTAAAAAAAAATCTTTACAACTTTGAGGGATGCATTTTGGCTCTAAATGTGCACTAGAAACGCCGAGAAAAGTTTATAATAAGTATATATAAGTATAATAATTTATTATTATATAACTAAGTCAACTCAAGTTTTAATCATAGAATATTATTAATAATAGTAATTTTATGAATTATAATGTATACAGTATATAGTAATAGATCATTTAAAAATGTAGTTTTTTTTTACATCGCTATTTTGTGAATGTGAATCAAATTAAGTTTCTTTTTTTTAATGCATAAAATTTAGAATATAGTCTTGTTTTTTCCTTTTGTGTTTTTTTTTAATTCGAAAAAAAAAAAAACTCAACATTTTATTCAACATATTCGATATTAACACAAAATAAATTAATAAAATCCTAAAAATAATGATAAAACAAAATAAAATCAATTTTGTTTTTAAATAAGTATTTTGTAAAAATCCTTTTTATGTAATTAAAAAAAAATGGATCAAGTTATACATCTTTTCCAAAATGAATAAAAATGAGAACATATGGGAAAATATAGAATAATTTTTTTTTTTTTTTTTTTTTTTTTTTTTGTACATGAAGAAAGAATCAAGTAAAACATATTGTCCAAAAAAAAAAGGGTACAGTATATTGTTTTTTCCCTTTTTGTGCATTTTCCTTATATATATATATATATATATATATATTTTTTTTTTTTAAATACAATTTTTATATGTAAATAATTATTACATTATAATTTCATTTTTATATATTTAGTATTTTAAAAATTATGATCAGCCATCAATAAAAATATACTGTGTATAGTTGTTTCTTTTATAAAAAAAAAAGTATAAATGCGAATATTTACAGTTTCCCTTCTTTTTGTGCAATTTTTATAATTTGATACAAAAAAAGAATAAAAATAAAAACAAACGAATAATAAGTAAATAAACCTTAAATATTAAGACGCACAAAAAAGAGCATTTAGACAATTTTGAGATTGATCAATGATCAAAAACCATTCATTTATAAATTAGTCAATTGTTGGTCACTAACCAATGGCAAACTTGCATGCTAGTGGAGCTGGTAAAAGCTGCAGACGTCAAAGTTATCGCCGCTTTGGGAGACTCATTAACGGTGAGTTCAATGACAGCTCGTTTTTTGAAATTATTATTTTCTTTTAAAACGTAACATTTGAGATCTTAGACGGCTATCGGGGCTAATGGCTCCAGCATACTGTCCATTCCTTTTGAATTCCGACAAGTTTCCTGGAGGTAAGCGAACACTTCGTTATTAGGTGCACGTGCCCTCAAAAGGTGCGGACGTGGCACTTTCCTGACTAATAACTCGTTAATAAATAACTTGTTATCGTTGCGGTCACTGCAGCATTGGAGGATATGGAACTTACCAAAATGTCATCACGCTGGCAAGTATGATGTCACTTTTATCACATTGAGGGTGAAATGGAATGTGATTCCATCACCATCAATATTTGCTAACTTCATCTTTTTTGCCGATTTTTCCCTTTAAGATATTTTTAAATTATTCAACAAGAACATTTTGGGTCCGTCGCCGATGGCTACTTTTCACGGACGGCCGGTCACCATCAACCAGACGGGATTCAACTTTGCCGTGACAGGACACAACACTCTGTGAGTCATATAAATTCATGAATCATGGACAACCGATTTATCAGGAAGACGTACTGTATATGTATATAGGGCGCCGTTTGTAAATCAGCACATGCTGAAAATTAAGACAACATTTTCTCACGTTTAGCACCATACTATCCTCATTAAAATATGAAAACCTGTAAATATTTGGGTGGTTTTAGTTAAAGCAGACAGTTTTTTTCATCCGTGTGATTTTGACAAAGATCAGATCACATTTGATGGTGATTTATGCAGAAATGTGAGAAATTCCAAAACGTTCAGATACTTCTTCATACCATCGTGTATTTAAGATTTAGATTTAGATTTAAGATTTAAGATTTAAGATTTAAGATTTAAGATTTAAGATTTAAGATTTAAGATTTAGATTTAGATTTAAGATTTAAATTTAAGATGCAGAGTTAAGATATTTCTTTAGGATATAAATGTAAGATTTACAAATAAGATAAATATATATCTCATTTGTAAATCTTAAATATAGAAGATTTACATGTAAGACTTAAATTAAATATTTAGTTCTGGATTTAAACATTCAGGTCTAATACTTTTTATTAACTCATTCACTCCCAGCCAATTTCACCAGAGCAAGGCCCTTCGCTCCTGGCCGTCTTCCTGGATTTTGACTCATTTTGCAAGGCCCACAAAAAATTCTGTTCTATTGCTATATAAATATGGAACCCACCAAAAGAAAGATTAGACTCTCTTCTTTCAGCAGGAAAAAAGTAAGTAAGTAAGTAAGTAAGTCTTTTTCCATTCTTCAGAAATCAGCATTAGAAAATAGCCTAGTTTGAGCATTTTTCCAATTTCTGATGAAAAAAACAGAGAAATTGAGCTTTTTGTGAAAGCATACATTTCAAACATAACTTTGACTTTAACACAGCTATTTTTTTCTTTAGTCACATCCCAAACATCTGAATGTTTTCCTCTTACAAAATAACATAAACAACAAGACAAATAGAGCTTTTGATAGCAAAGTAACAATTTATTTACACATAACTAACTGAGAGATGATGCGGTTGTCACCGCGACAGCCGGGTAAACTTTTCCCTAATCGCCGTCTGTCTCATAAAGATGGATTTTTTGAGTCTCTTCGGGGTCTGCTCGGCGAGCAGCACGGACTCAACGGCATCTTCCGCTGCACTGGTGGTCCCGGTTGTTCTGCTCGGTCTTCCGCCGCCTGGCATCCTTCCGCCGGCGCTCCGACCGTGCTGCCCGGCCGTTCGTTGCCGTTGAATTGGCTTACCAAATGCGCTACTGCCCTCCAGTAGCCAGTTTTATTGCTTTAAAATGGATTTTCAGCTTTGTGCTTTGCAGCTCAGTTGAATCAGAACCCAGTGATAAGTATAAATACGCAATGTGCAAAAAAAAAAAAAGTCTAAAATTTTCACACCACATTTTAAACATTTTGTGGTGCTAAATGTGAGCAAATATGGTAATTTTCAAGTGCCGCAACGATTAATCGATTAACTCGAGTATTTGACCAGAGAAAAGATTCTAATTAAATGTTCCTGCTTCGAGCATTCGTTTAATTAAAACGGCATTGTAATGGTTTATTTTGAAAGTGTTTGCGTCTAGTTATATTGATTTGTATGGATACACTGCCTTCTAGTCTGCCTCAATTCACATGGCTGAATCCAGCTGCTCCCTGTTAAGACCAACATAAGCTAAGTTTTTGTTTGAGCTTATCTTTTTTTAATGCATTCATAATTTAGTTTATTGGTATATTTAGCCATTGTTGTGGGAATATGTGTCTGAACCATTTTTTAAGAGCATTGCAAAAAAAAAAAAAAAAAAAAAACCCTTAGCATTTTATAGCATTTGAGCAAGTGGAATTTTGCTATGTAAGTTAGCCTATTGTTCATTTGTTATACATAGGTCCTCATTTATAATTATTTTTATACCATTTAAGGCTCAGCTAAGGTATTTTAATTTTTCATGTTCCTTATCTGATTATTCGATTATTCAAACTAACTAGTTCATCGATTAATCGACTACTAAAATACTCGATATCTGCAGCACTATAAATTTCAGCATGTGCTGCTTTACAAACGGCACCCAATAGACATAACTTTAGTAATGTGTTGTTCAACTAGAAACAAGAGAAGGTCAATCAATGAAGATTGCGAGGGGATCTCCTTAATTTTATGGCATTTCCAGGTCACTTCCAATTGATTTTGATGCATTTCTGAGTCACTTCCTCTTGATTTTGTGTCCCTTCCGATTCACATTGCATCCATTTCTGTCGATTTTGGGGCATTTCCAGGTCACTTCTCATTGATTCTGAGGTATGTCAGAGACGCTTCCTCTCGATTTGGGGTCACTTCGTTTTGATTTTGGCTCACTTTCTGTTGACACTGGGTAAATTCCTGTTGATTTTGGGTCACTTCCTTTTGATACAGGCTAGCCCTCTATTGATTTTGGGAAATTCTGGGTCACTCCCTTTTCATTTCAGGTCACTTCCAGTTAATTTGAAGGCATTTCTGGGCAAAAGACATTTAGACATTTCTGGGTCACTTTCGGTTGATTTGGGGGCAATTCTGAGTTACTTTCCATTGGTTTTGGATCATTTCCTATTGAATGTAGGGTTTTCTGGGTTTATTAGTATTAATTATGGCATGAGGCATTCCCAATTTGCTTCCTCCTGATTTTGGGTCCCTTCTGATTTGTATTGGGTCACTTCCTCTTGATTTTGGGTCACTTGCTAAAGTGCTGGCCAAAAGTATCGGCACCCTTGTAATCCTGTCAGATGATGCTCAATTTCTCCCAGAAAATGACAATTGCAAATGCTTTGGTAGCAATATCTTTTATTTTGCTTGAAATGAAAAAAAAAAAAAAAAAAAAAATACACAAGAGAGCGCAAAAAAAAAAAGAAACCATTATCATTTTACACAAAACTCCAAAAATGGGCCAGATAAAAGTATTGGCATCCTCAGCCTAATACTTGGTAGCACAACCTTTAGACAAAATAACTGCGAACAACAGCAACTTATATTGGTTTGATGAACTTTATTTACAGTTGTTTGCATCCGTTGTGCCTTTGATTGCATCTGGACATTAATGTGAGTGTGTGGTTTGTGTATGGTTATTTATGCGAATGCTGGCACATTAATACTCGGCCGAGGACGAACTTTCTTCCCTCAACCGCGGTCTTTTTAAGAATACTCTGCTTATGCGCAGCAACACAGTTGTCCCAAAGCGAGGCAGCTCGCTGTCCAGCCCTCACAGCAGGGAATTCACAACAGCCGCCCCCACATTCATTCCTGAATGTGTAAAAAGGTACAAGTCCTTGCTGTGGTTAGGGGACTCCGATGTCCGGGTGATTCGGCATCTCCGGAAGCAGTACCAGCTTGGTAACTGGACGAGTGTAGACTGTTCCCTTAATGTCAATGTCTGCTGTACGAACTGTCCCATCGTGACTGGAGTGAACTTTGACGACCTTCCCGATAGGCCAGAATGCTCTAGGAAGCTGAGAATCTACTACCATGGCCACTTGATCCGTAGCAAGATCCACGGTTGGTGTTTTCCACTTCTGGCGTCACAGAAGGTCAGGAAGGTACTTGCGGGTGAATTGGCTCCAGAACTGGTCCGCCAAGACCTGGCTGTGCCTCCAATGTCGGCGCCCCAGAAGTTCACTTGAGCCGTATGCTGCTTGAGGAAGCGATGCGTCGTGCCGCCCCATCAACAGCAAGTTAGGTGTTACAGGATCAGGGTCAGCCAAGTCAGAAGAGGAGTATCCTAGTGGTTTTGAGTTAAGTATACCCTCCACTTCAACCAGGACATTTGACAACACCTCCTCCGATACAACTTGCTCCCGCAGAATAACTTGAAGGGAGGCTTTGACTGATCTTACTTCCCTCTCCCACGCACCACCAAAATGAGGAGCGAGAGGAGGATTGAACTTGAAAGTGATAGTTTGGCTTACCAGCTGTTGTCTCAGTGATGGCTCGAGATCTTCCAAAGATTCCTTGAGCTCACGCTCCCCACCTCGGAAGTTTGTCCCTCTGTCACATAGAATCTCATATGGCTTGCCCCGTCGTGAAATAAATCGACACAAAGCCATCAAGAATGAGTCTGTTTCCATGTGTGGCAGCAGATCAAGGTGAACACATCTGGAAGTAAGACACTTAAATATGATGCCCCGCCGTTTCTCATGTCTTCTTCCGACTTTCACTGTATAGGGACCAAAACAGTCAACTCCGGTGGACCAGAACGGAGGTTTGTTGATCCGGAGCCGAGCAGCCGGCAGGTCTGCCATCATTGGTGCAACAGGGGTGCTACGCCATTTACGACACTCAGCACAATGTTTCTGATGTTTCCTGATTACCTGTCGCCCACGTAATATCCAGAAATTTCTCCGGATCTCAGCGAAAACCCTCTCTGTGCCAGCATGGTGTAGACGCTGGTCGTAGTCCTTCACCAAGAGCTGTGTGATCGGGTGATCTGGGCTAAGGACAACAGGATGAAGACTGTCTTCTGGAATGTCCTCCAATCTGCGTAGTCTACCACCAACTCGAATGAGACCCAACATTTGATCGTATTCAGGGCTAAGAGCACTTAAACGGCTGTTCGAATGTACACGTTGCTACGCTTGAGTGCCTTCAATTCCTCGGGGAAGCTGTCAGCTTGTATCCTTCTCAGCTGCGTAGTCTCCATTTCAATACGATCGGCAGCTGACATGGAAGGACCCGCCGCCCCATGTAAGGACCGATGGGTTGCTTGTAGCAGTTCATCCCATGTATTATATTGAACAGGATCAGGTGCCTCTGTGCTGGTGATAGAAATGTGACCACAGAAAGCTTGAGATTTTAACTCGTCATGACCTTCATTACTCGCTGAATGGTTCACTGGTCATTGATCTGAGGACTGGTACAGGAACGCAGGCCCTTGACTCCAACGGTTAGGCTGGGATAGCTCGAGGAGGGTCTTCCCACGTGTGATGTCGTCGGCGGGGTTCAGGTCTGTGTTAACATACCTCCATGATTCTGGGGTGGTAAAGTCGAGTATTTCAGTCACTCTTGTGCCAACAAATACCTTGTACTGATTGGACTCTGACTGTATCCAGCCCAGTACAGTTGTTGAATCAGACCACATCACCACAGATTGAATGGGCGAAGTTAACTCCGTCTGAAGAACATTGGCCTATTGAGCCCCTGTGATTGCAGCACATAATTCCAGTCGGGGCATCGTCTGTTGTCGTTTGGGTGCGACACGTGACCTGGCCATAATAAATGACACAGTGATACGTCCCTCTGCATCCTCAGATCGCAAGTAGGCCACTGAGCCGTAGGCCCTCTCGGAGGCGTCGCAGAAGATGTGAATCTGCTTCACTGCTGAGTCGTTGTCAGCAGATTCTGGGACATAACACCTTGGTAAGACGATGTTTTGCAGCTGAGGGAGCTCAAATTCCCATGCCTGCCATACTGGAAGTAGCTCATTGGCGATTGGCTCATCCCACTGTCGTTCTGTAGCCCAAAGAACCTGGACCAGGACTTTGGCTCTGGTGGTGAAGGGGATGATGTAGCCAAGAGGGTCATATTGTGAGGCAAGCACTCTGTAAAGCTTCCGCAAAGTAGGCGGTTTGGGTGCAGCAAGCTGACATTTGTAACCCAGTGTGTCCGTCACACAGTGCCAGATCAGTCCAAGTGTGGACTCTTTGGGCTCAGCTCCCTTCAGCAGTTAGCCACAGTTCAGATATTGCTGATCGTGCAGTGGTTGGAAGATGAGATATTACCTCAGTCTTGTTGGATGCCCACTGTCTGAGCTCGAATCCACCCTTGGCCAGGAATGCACGCAGGCGGTCCAGGAGATCTTTAGCTTGTCGTGGCGAGCGGAGAGATTTCAGACAGTTATCCACATAGAATGAAGTAGTTACCGTCTCTAGCATGTATCATCTTCATTCTGGTGCTCTTGAACGTGGCGCTGTAGAGCATATATGGCACAACAAGGACACACACACACTGTGCCAAATGGCAGAACGTGCCACTCGTAGATGCCAGGTGGTCTGTCTCTGTCCATATCACGCCAGATGAAGCGGACGAGTGGACGATCCTCTGGAAGCAGTCTGACCTGGTGAAACATAGCTCTTATGTCTCCACTGATTGCAACCATATGTTCTCAAAACCGAAGTAGTACTCCCAACAGAGAAGGTCCGAGAGAGGGTCCTGGTAGCAGGTCGTCATTCAGGGCAACATCTTGGTAGCGAAAGGAGCAGTTGAATACCACTCTTGCCTTTTGGTTGTGGTATACTAAGTGATGCGGGATATACCAGGATTCCACAGATCTGGTGGCTTCCTCACTGGTGATCTGCGCTACATACCCAACTTCTACCAGCTTGTGTATTTCTTGATTGTAGATCTTTGCAAGTTCAGGGTTAGCAGCTAGGCGCCGCTCTGTAGCACGCAGGAGAGGCATCACAGCAGAAGGTGATGCACGTGGTAGACCTATCTTCTTCTTTCGAAGGAGAGGCGTTGCGTACCTTGAGACACCTTCCACTGTTACATTGATGCTTGTCTCGTCCAGCATGGTGAGGGCTGTTTTGTCCTGCTTGGATCGTGTCACCTCCCTTTCGGTTTTGTATGGCAAAATGTCGAGCTGCCACAGGCGTTGAACATCCCTATGTATGTCAGGGCATGGTGCCTCAACCGACAGGTGAAGGAAAGAGCTCTCACCAGGTGAATGCTGAAGAAAATTAGTGGGTCCCTGTATTGCCCAGCCGAGCCGAGTGCAAATAGCTACTGGTGCTCCGAGAGGACCTGCACGTACTGGTTGAATTGGAGTTATTAAATGAGGGTGGTCGGACCCGATTAGTATCATGGGCTGCACTTTGGTGAACGTGTGTAGAGGAACCCCTTTCAGGTGGTTGTATTTTCTTGACAACTTGTTTCCTGGACATGACTGCTCTGCTAGCTGGAGCTCAGATGCAGTGAAGGCTTGGCTGATGAGTTGATAGACGCGTGGCTGTATGTTGGCAGATACTTCAAATGACACCATCATTCCTTGGAGCTTCAAGACGTCCTGCCTGATGGTCTTTAGCTGGAGAGACTCCTCTTCTCCACGTAACCCATGATGTTTGGCTGCTGCAGCTAGAATCACTGTGCGCTCGGAGCCGTCGTCTAACACCGCATACGTGTTCAGTGTTCGTTTACCGTGGCGAAGCAGCACTGGTACCACCTTCAGAAGAACACGTCCTGAGTGGCTGGCATGATCCAGGTACACTGCGTTTGTGGGAGTGCTAACAGTGAGGATGTTTAGCTGTGGGTCTTGAGCCACGACGTCATGAAGTATCAGCAGGTGTTGTTTGTTGCACGTGGAACACAGTTTCTTTAGAGTACAACTTTCAGATGAGTGGCCACGCCCACATCGCCAGCATTTACCTATGTCTTTAATCCAAGCTGCTTTCTCTGCCGTAGTGATTTTCTCAAACTCAGGACAACCGTTGAGGTTATGATCCTGGGTGGTCGTGCAATATGGATAATACGGCGTGAAGCGCTCTCTTTTCTTGCCTGTAGGCTGATCTTTCTTTGATCCTGGTTGGGAGTAAGTCTGCTGTCTCTGTGAAGAGGGCTGTTGTTGCTTGACTGTTGACGAGTCACTGCTGAAGTAGACTGAAGCTGGTTTGCTCCACTGTGATTTAGCTGCTTTAGTGTCTTTCTGTGTAGTGCGACTGAACTCGGCTGAGTTGCTGTCTGCAGCACGTCGTGACACCTGGAGCACCTGAACCTTCATATCGAGCCATTCTGCGAGGTCAGGTAGTGTGTATGTTTGGTCGCTTCCACTGCGGATGACCCCTCTTTTAATGCAGTATTCGGCAAAGCTATCTCTGTAGTTAGCAGGCAGTTTAGCAAGGAGAGTGTCAACGTGGGAACCGCACTGCAGCTCAGACTGAGCGGGACCATGCATGCATTCCCACCAGTGTATTTACAGCTGAGGAGAAGTCTTCAAAAGCCTTGAAATCTCCAGGTTTCACCGGTGGGGAGTTCAGTATGGCTTTTTAGTTCTCCCTGGATCAACTGTCTTGGCTGCCCATAACGTTGCTGTAGAGCGTCCATTGCACTACTGTATGGTGTAGGATCATGGATGTACCTCATTGCTATTTGATACGCACTAGGCAGTTTGAGGTGATCAAGTAAAACTTGATATTTATAGTCTTCAGTTAGGTGTCTATGTGGACCAAGTAAGCTATCCAGCCCTTTTTTCAGCATAATAAAGTCACTCTCCCGTCCGGAACTGAAAAATGGCAGCTTGGGTTTAGGAATACCGTATGAAGCTGCGATAGCCATTTCTGTCATGCTTAGTGTTGCAGAATTGTTGTAGGGAGAGTTATTTGCAGCTGTAGTAGGTTGAGCAGCAGAGGGCGCAACCTGTGGGTAATAAAAGGCAGCTGGCTGAGAGGCAGGCTGGTATAACTGTGGTTGACCAGCAGGGGGATATCCAGCTTGTGGAAATGAATAAGATGCTGGATCAGTCGCTGGTTGATGCTGAGGATCTTGTCTTGGAGGAGGTTGGAATCCTAATTGTGGCCCAGGTGAGTAAGTTATCTGCTGCTGGACGTGTTGAGGATAATTCAGCTGTTGAGTAAATGGCTGTAGTGTACCTTGAGGCTGCAGAGATGCAGGCCGAGCAGTATACAGAGCAGGTGGCCTTGTTAGTGGAGCTACAGGCTGGTTTATTATTGGTTGAACTGGGTGATGAGTTGGCTGGATATGCTGGTCAGCTGGCATGATGGGTAGAGATGGTGTAAATATTTTCTGTGGAAGTGGGGTGTGATGAGTAGACTGTGTTAAATATGGCTTTGAAGACTCTAGCCTTGATCCAGTTAGAGCAGCTGAATGATGAGTGAGATCACCGAGATCCAGCGTAGATGCTGCTAGCTGAACTGACGGCTGCAGAGCTTGGAAAGCTTTAGTCGTTGAGCTGATTTCTTGCTGCTGTGTGGACTGTGATGTCGGCGGGCCAAGCTCGTAATTGTCTAGTAGATGACGATGTCCTCCATCAGCTGATGTCGAACTCATCTGATTATCCATAAGTGGGGATGTTCTGGTGGTTCCATTAATGTGAGGAAGGCTAGAAATCCGACGAGGATATGATGAGTCGAACTGATTTCGTGGAGGGTGAGTTTGACCTTTGACACTGTCCATGGCTGACTGTAGCTGTCTCATTTGCCGAGCGATGTCTCTCATACGTGCTTCCATCCCTTCCAGCCTCAATGCTTCTGTCCCAATCAGCGAAGCATCTTCTGCAAATTCCTCTTGTTCAACCTCCATTACCTGGGGTGACTCTCGTCGGGTCAGATAGGATGGGCTGTCTATTACGAAGTCGTGTAGGTGTCTGGGAAGTTGATGAGGCCGAATTGGACGAGATACAACTGCAGGTTGTTCTTCTCCATAGTTGCTAGAAGTTGATCATAGTGCAATTATAAACAGGATCCGGCTCGAAGGACCACTTGTAAGTAATTGGGGTTCGGTGACAAATTTGCCGGCTGTATATAATTGACCTAATCCTCCGGTCAGTGAAGATGCAGCAACTTATACTGATTTGATTAACTTTATTTACAGTTGTTTGCATCCGTTGTGCCTTTGATTGCATCTGGACATTAATGTGAGTGTGTGGTTTGTGTATGGTTATTTATGCGAATGCAGGCACATTAATACTCGGCCGAGGACGAACTTTCTTCCCTCAACCGCGGTCTTTTTAAGAATACTCTGCGCATGCGCAGCAACGCAGTTGTCCCAAAGCGAGGCAGCTCGCTGTCCAGCCCTCACAGCAGGGAATTCACAACAGGTGTTCTACGGGATTTAGGTCTGGAGTCATTGCTGGCCACTTTAGAAGTCTCCAGTGCTTTCTCTCAAACCATTTTCTAGTGCTTTTTGAAGTGTGTTTTGGGTCATTGTTCTGCTGGAAGACCCATGACCTCAGAGGGGGACCCAGCTTTCTCACACTGGGCCCTACGCTGCAAAATATGTTGGTAGTCTTCAGACTTCATAATGCCATGCATACGCTCAAGCAGTCCAGTGCCAGAGGAAGAAAAGCAACCGCAAAACATCAGGCTTGGCGTCCTCCTGGCTCTGTGCTTCCTGTGTTCATGTCACCTGCGCCTTTTATTGACCAGGCTCACAGTTTTGTCCCGCCCCCAACGGCCTCCAATTGGCTTAGTCCTTTCTAATTAGGTTGGCCAGAGTGTTACAGGTGCCCTGCATAAGTGTTCTCATTGGCGTCAGTCACACTGGAAGTTTAACTAAAAACTAGAAACAGTGAATATAAATGCAAACCACGCCGCACAAAATTAAAAACAAATCAAAATAGCGTTAAAACACTTCCACCCTGTGACAATCTGACCAGGGAACATTCTTCCAAAACGTTTTTGGCTTTCTCAGGTAAGTTTTAGCAAACTCCAGCCTGGCTTTTTATATGACTCTGGGTCAGAAGTGGGATCTTCCTGGGTATCCTACCATAGAGTCCCTTTTCATTCAGACGTCGAGCATGGGTACGGGTTGGCACTGTTGTACCCTCGGACTGTAGGACAGCTTGGATGTTAGTCGAGGTTCTTTATCCACCATCCACACAATCTTTCGTTGAGATCTCTCGTCAATTTTTCTTTTTCGTCCACACCTAGGGAGGTTAGCCACAGTGCCATGGGCTTTACACTTATTGATGACACTGCGCACGGTAGACACAGGAACATTCACGTCTTTGGAGATTGACTTGTAGCCTTGGGATTGCCAATGCATCCTCACTATTTTGCTTCTCAAGTCCTCAGACAGTTCTTTGGTCTTCTTTCTTTTCTCCATCCTCAATGTGGAACACACAAGGACACTGGACAGAGGTTGAGTCAACTTTAATCCATTTTAACTGGTTGCAAGTGTGATTTAGTTATGGCCACCACCTGTTATGTGGCACAGGTAAGTAACAGGAGCTGTTAATTACACAAATTAGGGAAGCATCACATGATTTTTCAAAGGGTGCCAATACTTTTGTCCGGCCCATTTTTTGGAGTTTTGTGTAAAATGATTTTTTTTTTTTCATTCCATTTTGTGTTTTTTAATTGCAAGCAAAATAAATGAAGATATTACTACCAAAGCATTTGTAATTGGAGTCATTTTCTGGGAAAAATTGAGCATTATCTAACAGAATTACAGTGGTGCCAATACTTTTGGCCAGCACTGTATTTGTTTTGGAGCATTTGCAGGTCATGTCCTATTGATTTTGTTTCACTTCCTATAATTTTGGGGCATTTGCGAATCACTTCCTGTTTATTTTGGGTCAAATCCTGTTGATTTAGTGGCATTTTTGGGTCCTCTCCTTTTCATTTAAACAGTGTTTGAATGTGAGTTCTGGTAGGACGAGTTGCTAGGCAAAATTCAGAGTGATTCTTTGACTGAATGAATAAATGTTTTAAACGTAGTTTCATTGCTGGCTAACTGCATCAATGTTTTCGTGTGCTGTTATGTATGGGCTATCAGCAAAAAATAATCAAACTGTTGTTTTACTGTATACCCTAATCATATGTAAAGCACATGACAGCTCTGGATGCTAACTGTTTCCACAAAAATATTGGAATAAGTCGGATCACACAATAGTTTACCGTGAAGATCTGCAAACATTTTTTGACATCACTCTCTTGCTCCATCACTAGAGAAGGAGCATGCTCTCACTAGCGAACTTGACACATGAACGATACTCTTCTCATCCTGTCTTTCCTCTTCATCTTGCTTTTGCTGCTCGTTTTGTGAAATATCGACAAGGCTGTCCAACTCATTAATATTCCGCTCGGGTTCAAATTGGAAGGGCAGAACCAACGACATGTTTATGTAGTTAAAGAGTGACACTGTGGAAGTCCCGCAGCGTACCCCTGTGATGTCACCAACAATGGCGACCTACCAGATAAAATAATTTTACAAATTTGATTAAAACCAAAACATTAAAAGGGGTTTGGATATCAAATTAGTATAACTCATTCACAGTTATCTTTTAAGAATTACATGTCTCTCTATCATGTCTTTGAAGACCGGGCACAGACAGTATTTGCGTACCGAATGGCACCAAACTTCACAGGTACAGTGGTATGAAAAAGTATCTGAACCTTTTGGAATTTCTCACATTTCTGAATAAATCACAATTTAATCCAAACCACACAGATGAAAAAACAGTGTCTGTTTTAACTAAAACTCTAAAAAATTTGTACGTTTTCATATTTTAATGAGGATAGTATGCTAACAATGACAGATGGAGGAAAAATAACCAAGTGAACGATCACATTTAATATATTGTGCCGCCCCCCCCTCCCTCCCCTCTGATCTAATCTTGGCCCATCAGTCAGATTCCTGGGATGTCTGGCATGAATGTCTGTCTTTAGGTCATGCCACAGCATCTCAATGGGGTTCAAGTCTGGACTTGGCCACTCCGGAATGTGTATTTTGTTCTTCTGAAACCATTCTAAAGTTAATTTACTTCTGTGTTTTGGATCATTGTCTTTTTGCAGTATCCATCCTCTTTTTAGCTTTAAATGTCTGACAGACGGCCTCAGGTTTTCCTGCAAAACATCCTGATAAACCTTTGAAGTCGTTCTTCCATTAATGATTGCAAGTTGTCCAGGCCCCGAAGTAGAGAAAACAGCCCCAAATCATGATGCTTCCTCCACCATGCGTCACGGTGGGGATGAAGTGTTGATGTTGGTGAGCTGTTCCAGCTGTGTGCATTCCTCCACACATGACGTTGTTTGTTACTTCCAACCAATCCAATTTTGGTTTCATCAGTCCACAAAATATTTTGCCAAAACCTCTGTGGAGTGTCCAAGTTCCTTTTTGCGAACATTAAACGAGCAACAATGTTATTTTTTTTAGACAGCAGTGGGTTCCTCCGTGGAGTTTTCCCATGAACATTATTTTTGGCCCTAGTTTTACATATAGTTGATGAGTGAGATATTTGACTGTGCCAGTGATTTCTGTAAGTGTGTTACTTTTTTTTTTTTTTTTACCTCTTTGAGTATTCTGCGCTGAACTCTTGGCGTCATCTTTGGTGGACGGCCACTCCTTGGGAAAGAAGCAACAGTGCCAAACTCTCTCCATTTGTAGACAACTTCTCTGACTGTCAATTGATGAACAACCAGATTTTTAGAGATGGCTTTGTATCCTTTCCCAGCTATTAAACAAATCAACAATCCTTGATCGCAGGTCTTCAGATAGCTCTTTTGGCCAAGCTATGATGCACTTCAGACAATGCTTCTTATCAAGACATTTCTTACCAGGTGTGTGTTTTATAGTGGGCAGGGCAGCTTTAAACCACTCATCAGTGATTGGGCACACACCTGACTAAAAATGTTTGATAAAAATTGGTTGCTCTTTAAGTCTCCTCAGGCAGAGGGTTCACTTACTTGTTTTTCCCCATTCTTAAATTGTTTGCATGCTATCCTCATTAAAATATAAAAAACTATAAATGGTTGGGTGGTTTTAGTTAAAGCAGACACTGTATTTTCATCTGTGTGATTTTGACAACAATCAGATCACATTTGATGGTGATGCAAAAAATGTGAGAAATTCCAAAAAGTTCAGATACTTTTTCATACCATGTATGTCTAGTACCTAAAGACGAAAAAAAAAAAATAGCCTTGTGGAGGAGAAACTCAAAAACCTATGCGATGGACCAGTCTACTGTGCAGTCTGCAAATTTGGTGGGTTTATTACATGTATGAGGTGAATTCTGCCCAGCAACAAAGCATTTTACCAATGTTCCTGCCAGTGAAAAGAAAAATCTGTTAATTAAAAACATATATATATACTAGGGCTGTCAAAATTATCGCGTTAACGGGCGGTAATTAATTTTTTAAAATTAATCACGTTAAAATATTTTACGCAATTAATGCACATGCCCCGCTCAGACAGATTTAAATGACAGTATTGTGAAATGCCCACTTGTTAATTGTGTTTTATGGAGTTTTGCCGCCCTCTGCTGGCACTCGGGTGCGACTGATTTTATAGGCTTCAGCACTCATGAACATTGTGTAAGTAATTGTTGACATCAACAATGGCGGGCTACTAGTTTATTTTTTGATTCAAAATTTTACAAATTTTATTAAAACGAAAACATTAGGAGGGGTTTTAATATAAAATTTCAATTACTTGTACTAACATTTATCTTTTAAGAACTACAAGTCTTTCTATCCATGGATCGCTTTAACAGAATGTTAATAATGTTAATGCCATCTTGTTATATTAAACAAATACAGCCCTTATTCCATTCCAACAATAATTTATGGAAAAATATGGCATATTTTATAGATGGTTTGAATTGCGATTAATTGCGATTAATTACGATGAATTAATTTTTAAGCTGTAATTAACTCGATTAAAAATTGTACTCGTTTGACAACCCTAATATATACATATATGCATAACTGTGATGCAATGAGTTTAACTGGACGTGTTTGTGTTTTCTCTACATGGTAGGAACATGTCAGATCAGATTCGACACATGATTGAAACTTTTAAGACCTATCCGGTATGTACTACATCTTTTATCTGATTGGTTGAGAAATATGTTTATGAATTGATCTATTGCTTTCTGTTGAGGGTCTGAGTTTGGAAGAGGACTGGAAGGTGGTGACTATGCTGATCGGCATGAACGACATCTGCGACTACTGCAAAAACAAGGCTAGATCATTTATTTCTTTGACATTGAGGTTCAATATGATTGTTTATTAGTCGCTGTTTGCAGCTCCAGTCATTAGTTGTCTCAGTTTAATGCACTGACATATACACTGCTGGCCAAAATTATTGGCACCCCTATCTTGAGTTCCTAAGGAATTTCCTTATTTGGAGTTGACTTGACTTGCCTAGACTCCAAGTAAACAGTATGTGACCCATTAATGCCCTAAAATTAACAGGATGGGAAATGTCCCAAAATTAACAGAAATGGAGCCAATAACAATATCAATTTCAGCTAAAATAAATAGAAAGGGACCCAAAATGCTCCAAAAGCAACCAGAAGTGCACCTTAATCAACAGGAAATGACCCACAAATGCCCCCAATAACCAGGAAGTGACCCGATATTAAGAGGAACTGGCCCAAATCTGTCCAAAAATCAGCCGTAATTGACCCAAAACCAACAAAAGGTGACACATAAGTACCCCAAAATTAAGAGGAAGTATCCCAATATCAGCATGAAGTGACATGCAATTCCACAAAATACAGGAAGTGACCCATAAATGCCCTAAAATTAGGAGGAAGTGGCCTGATACCAACAGGAAATGACCTGGAAATTTCACAAAACCAACAGAAAATGAGCAAATATCATCAAAAAGTAACCAGCAAATGCCCCGAAATCAACAAGTGGTGACCCGATGTCAATAGAAAGTGACCTAAAAATTCCCCAAAATAATAGGAAGTGACCCATAAAATGTCTCAATATTAACAGGAAGTGACCATCCGTTATCAATAGGAAGTGACCTAAAAATGTCCCAAAATTGACAAAAAAAAGTGAGACAATAATTATAGCAAAAGACCCGATATCAACAGGTTATCGAACATTTTTTTTTTAAATAGAGCCAAGAACAACAGCACGTTACCCAATATCAACAAGAAAGCTAACTATAAATTCCCCAAAATTAACAGAAAATGACATAAAATCAATAGGAAGTGACCCGGAAATGTCCCACAATTAACAGGGACTGAGCCAATATCAACAGGAAGTTTCCCAATATTTGCAGTAAATATTCTCTCTCTCGCTTTCTTTTCTGTCTTTTCTTTTTCTTTTTGTTGTTGTTGTTGACTTTTTAGGGGATAAAAATAACAAAAAAGAAAGAACACATTTTTTTGTCTATTTAAAATTTTGATTTTTTTTTTTCTACTTTTATTTTATATTCTTAAAAGAAAAACAGCCAACATTCTCTCATCTATATACAACGATATGAAAAAGTATCTCTACCTTTTGGAATTTTTCCCATTTCTGCATAAAATCACCATCAAATGTAATCTTATCTTTGTCGAAATTGCACAGATGAAAAAACAGTGTCTGCTTTAACTAATACCACCCAAACAATAGGTTTTCCTATTTTAATGAGGATAGTATCCAAACCATGACAGAAGGGGGGAAATAAGTAAGTGAACCATCACATTTAATATTTTGTGGCCCCCCTTTGGCAGCAATAACTTCAACCAGACACTTCCTGTAGCTGCAGATCAGTCTGGCACATCGATCAGGACTAATCTTGGCCCATTCTTCTCTACAAAACTGCTGTAGTTCAGTCAGATTCCTGGGATGTCTGGCATGAATCGCTGTCTAGGTCATGCCACAACATCTCAATTGGGTTCAAGTCTGGACTTTGACTTGGCCACTTCAGAACGTGTATTTTGTTCTTCTGAAACCATTCGGAAGTTGATTTACTTCTGTGTTTTGGATCATTGTTTTGTTGCAGCATCCATTCTCTTTTTAGTCTAGCTTTTAGCTTTTAGTTGTCTGACAGATGGCCTCAGGTTTTCCCGCAAAACATCCTGATAAACTTTCATTCATGGAATTCATTCTTCCATTAATGATTGCAAGTTGTCCAGGCCCTGAGGTAGCAAAACAGCCCCAAATCGTAATGCTCCCTCCACCATGCTTCACGGTGGGGATGAGGTGTTGATGTTGGTGAGCTGTTCCATTTTCCCTCCACATATGACGTTGTGTGTTACTCCATAACAATTCAACTTTGGTTTCATCAGTCCACAAAATATTTTGCCCAACCTTCTGTGGGGTGTCCAAGTGCCTTTTTGCGAACATTAAACGAGCAACAATGTTTTTTTTTTTCTAGACAGCAGGGGCTTCTTCTGTGGAGTCCTCTCATGAACACCATTCTTGGCCATAGTTTTACATATAGTTGATGTGTGCACATAGATATTGGACTGTGCCAGTGATTTCTGTAAGTCTTTAGCAGTGACTCTAGGGTTCTTTTTTTACCTCTCTGAGTATTTTGCGCTGAACTCTTGGCATCATCTTTGGTGGACGGCTGCTCCTTGGGAGATTAGCAACAGTGTCAAACTTTCTTCATTTGTAGACAAATTCTCTGACTGTTCATTGATGAACATCCAGATTTTTAGAGATGGTTTTGTATCCTTTGCCACATTTATACAAATCAGCAATTGCAGGTCTTCTGACAGCTCTTTTGACTGAGCCATGATGCACATGGGACAATGCTTCACATCAAGACAACTCTTACCAGTTGTGTGTTTTATAGTGGGCAGAGCAGCTTTAGACCACTTATCAGTGATTGGGCACACACCTGACTCGAATTGTTTGGTAAAAATTGGTTTCAATTCCTTAGGCAGAGGGTTCACTTACTTATTATTCCCCCATCTGTCATTGTTTGCATACTGTCCTCGTTAAAATATGAAAACCTATAAATGTTTGGGTGGTTTGAGTTAAAGCAGACACTGTTTTTTCATCTGAGTTATTTTGACAAAGATCAGATCACATTTGATGGTGGTTTTATGCAGAAATGTGAGAAATTCCAAAAGGTTCCGATACCTTTTCATACCACTGTATTCTTTGATCTCTCATTGGGGACAACAGAAACATTATTTAAATTTCATATTTTTGTTACCAGCTCTAAAACATGTAATTTATAATACAGACCTTTCACAAGTGTTTTTTAAAAAAAATCAAATTTGTCCACAGAGTCTGTTCTCTGCGGACAATTTTATCTACTATGTGACCGAGGGTCTTGAAATGATGATGAACCAGGTGAGATTTTGAGAAATAAACATAAATCCTATTTTTTACAATTTTTTCTTGTTGCTTGGCAGAATTTCACAAACATCCCTCTAGGAAAGTGAGGCCTTTGACCTTATTTTGTTGTAGACAATTTAGTGACTGCAGATGTGCTCTAGTTTCCACGTTGCTTAATCGTGTTAGTACTAGGGGTGGGAACCTCTGTGTACCACCCGATACAGGCTCACGATATCGATTTCTCACGATATGGCGATACGACAATTATTGAATTTTGGGGCACCGTGGATCAGTGGTAGAGTAGTTGTTCCCTAACTAAGAGGTTGTGGGTTTGATTCCCCGCACTGGTGACATCATCTAAGTACCCTTGAGGATGATACTGAACACCATGTCGCTCCTGATGCTTTTTTAAACAATGCTGACTTTTGTTTTGTGATGCATGCTTTTATTTTGGCACAGGAAGCATAGTGCAGGTAGTACTTCCACACTTGAGTAAAAACACGTGTACACACGAAGTAGAATGCATTTGCGCACAGGAAGAAGAGTGCACACGCGCAAACAAGAAGAGGTTGAGCAGCCGAGTGGGACAGAGAGGGGAAACAAAGCCTGCACACACATTTGTTGCTTGTGAAGCATCCACAGAGGCAACACCTGTATATAACACCTTATGTACTGTTTATTGCGCGTTTTCACTTGCGGTTGAATACTTGGGGCGAGTGTATGTGATTGTTTTTGATGATGTGCGGACTTTAACTGGTACATGTTAATTGTCTCTGTTATTGCTGTATCAGCAGCAAGTTATACTGTAAATGCAAATTTGAATTGCTATTATTGAAGACGAAACTGATTTGATTTCATTTTTATTTTAGTTTCATTCTGCAAGTGTTGATGTCATGAGCAGCTGAATAAAGTCAGCAAACCACACGACCGTCTGACATTGTCATTCCGTAGCTTAGCTCGCTGTCTAGCTAGGACTTAAGGCCGAGTTATACTTCCGCGTCAGACCTGCGCCGTCAAGGAAGACCCGAGTTACGACCCTGCGCCGTAGCCTGACGTGCTCCTCTCGAATTTTCTAACCTTTGCATCGCGTAGACGCGTATGACGTGGCAGAAACGGACTGTGATTGGTCTGCTCAGACTGTTGTTTCCGGTTCAGCGCGAAATCACCGCCATTGTAGAATAGAATCAAACATTATTTTCTTCACGCAAAAATGGACCAAGCCGACGGGAGTATCATCGAAGAGCAAGTCTTGTCAAAACATTATTGTGATTGCCAAATGGCAAGGTCGGCAATTGAAATTAAAAAAAAAAAAAAATGGAAGAACCACCGAGACGTGTGTGTTCGGAATCGAGTGGCCACACAAAGCAGTGACCCAGTCGGCCAAAAACTGCCAAATTTTATCACTTTATGTCGTATTTTTGGTTGGTGCACTTCATCATTTATTGTGTACATATGTTTGTTGTGAGTCTGTGACTTATTTACGTGTCACATATCAAGTATATGAAGAATACAGATTTGGTGTCAAAAGAGTTGTTTTGATCTTTAATTTTCAATAACAGACAGTTCACACACGATACATCATCACTGATTGAGAGTGCCTCGGTGCTTTTTATGATAACGTTAAAATTAAGGCTCCCAACGCAGTTCGGGAAGTTCCATAGACGCCAGAAATCTGCTATGGCTTCCCACTGGCTGGTTGTAGGACACGGCAAACAAATCGGGCTGGAGGGCTTTGCAGACCTTGAACGCAGTGCTCGACGCCAGTTTGAAGCTAGCCGCCACAGCTAGCTCTCTTCACCCGAGTCTAAAACTCTCTGTGCGGCATCAAAAGTCGGCCAGACCACCTCGAAACAGTCTTCTGCGTCGCCTGCCCCTCAACATTTGTATGTTCAATATTTATTCAGTGTTTATGAGCAGAATATTTACTTTCAAGAGTTCCATCTTGCATTGTTTATTTTTTCTCTGTTAAACTAGACTAGCGGAAATCAACAAGCATGCCCCAAAACCGTACAAACATAACGGCACACCCCTCTAGTGGCTTGGCGGTGAATTACAGAAAAACGCGTTCCCTCGCCGCAGAACTATCGAATGTCGAATGACGCCATAGTCGCTGCGTCATCAGCGCAACGCGGGAGTATAACTCAGGCTTTAGTTCCAACGTCTTGGCGAGGATGGTACAATGATGTATATGATACATGTTTTATTATAGTTATTTTGATATTTTGGGGGTATTTAGGTGTATTTAAAGAGTAAATTCCGACTTACGCAGAAATTCGGGTTACGTCGCCAGCGTAGGGACGGAACTGATTCATAACCTGGGACTGTACCAAGTCATGTGAAAAAATTGCGACACCCAATGGAAGTTTGTGTGTTTTCTTACGTTTGGTCATATGGATATTTAATATAAATTTTAACAATCATGAGATATTCAAAGAATAGAACTAAACAATTAAAACTGATCAAAAGATTTTTTATAACTTTCTGTAGAATGTAATTTTCAATAAATGCAAATTTCGTTGAGGAATAAATTAGGACACACCCACATTTAATCCCACTTAAAATGGCTAAAATCAGACACTGGTGTATCACATAAAGTTTACGTGTTTAGAACATCATTACCCAGTGTTTTGATGGAGGCTTGCCTTATTTAAACCTCACATTTAGTTTGGTGTGTCCCTGACTGTTGAAGTGAGAGAAAACACCATGGTGAGATCAAAAGAACTGTCTGAGGCCTTTAGAAAGAAGTTTGTAGTCACTTATGAGTCTGGTAAGGGATTTCAAAATATCTCAAAAGAATATAAAATCAGCCATTCCACTGTCAGGAAAATAGTCAAGTGGAGGACATTTAAAACAACTGCAAACATGCCCAGGTCTGGCCATCCAAGCAAGTTCACTCCGAGAGTAGACCGCCGCAAGATGCTAAGAGAAGTCCAAAACCCTAAAGTGTCATCTTGGGACCTACAGCAGGCTCTAGCTACTGTTGATGTAGCATGCCTCTACAATCAGAAAACTACACAAATTTAACATTCATGGGAGGTGTGCAAGGAGGAAATCTTTGCTATCCAAGAAGAACGTGAAGGCCAGACTGAAGTTTACCAGAGTGAATGCTGACAAAGACCAGGACTTCTGGAATAATGTTCTTTGGACAGAAGAATCTAAAATTGAAATATTTGGACACTAAAACAAAGGACCTGTTTGGAGTAAACAGCATTCCAGGAAAAGAACCTCATACCAACTGTGAAGCAGGAGGTGGAAATGTCATGGTTTGGGTATGCTTTGCTACAGCAGGACCTGGACAGAAAACCATCATAGAATCCACCACGAATTTTATCGCGTATCAGAGGGTGCTTGAGGAACATGTGAGATCAACTGTGAAAAAAATAAAACTGAAGTGAAACTGGACCCTGCAACATTGAAAATGACCAAAAACATACCAGTAATTCCACCAAGGACTGGCTGAAAAGAAATGGAGAGTCCTGGAATGGCCGAGTCAAAGCCCAGATCTTAATCCCATTGAGATGCTTGAAACCGGCTGTAAATGCAAGAAACCCCTCAAACATCTCACTGTTGAAAGTATTCTGCGTTAAGGAGTGGGGCACAACTTCCTCAGACCGAAGTCAAAAACTGGTAGATGGCTATAAAAAGCGTCTCACTGAAGTTAAGGGGGTAACACTAGCTATTAGGTTGTAGGGTGTTCTAACTTTTTCTTCAGTTAGAATATGCATTTTTGTTGATATATTTGGTTTGATTTGTAAAACAATGTTCATTTTTGTTGTTTACCCGCAATTAAATCAATTTCTTTTCCAGAGATAAAGAAAATGTAGATCAGACATTGATATGTTAACTTTTTTTAAATAAAGAACTGAATATTTAATGGGGTGCTATAATTTTTTTCACATGACTGTAAATAGTGTATAGTGTGTGTATTGTATCCCAAAATGAATAGTTGTAAATGCCCTACAATGAAGAGGTAGTGACCCCAAAACTAGAAAGACTGGATGTGAATACTTTGGTTTCCATGCCAATGACGACGCTAGAACGACCTCACAGTCAAAATGAATTGGGACTTCTAGCGCCGTCTTGGGTTGACTCAGGTTTTGTTCCAGCTCCCGAGGACCATCGTCAACGTAGTGCAGATACTCCACATGGAGCCCCTCAGAAATGTCCACAGGCCCACGCTGGGCTGTCAGCTTCAAAAGTGGGTTTGTAGGAATGTAACCTGATAATGTCGATAATGATGTCACCATGCGGTCATTTGCCAACAGGCGTTTCTGTTCATGTCTCGTTCAACCTGAAGACAATTCTGCCGAGCTGAAGGAGCTGCTGGAGCTCAATGCTCTGTTCCAGGTGAACGTCTCACCACACCATTTTGACCTTCCGCAAACTCCGCCTCCAAAATGGCCATTGACCAATTAATTTTCTGTTGTTAAGTGAGCATGATCTGACAAACTGCCTCATTGTTTATATTGGTGGTTCCTGTAATTCTTACCTGACTGCACCTTCCATACAACTTTACTGAAGCCATGGAAAGGATCAACAATCCAAAATGGTGAAGCGGTGTACCTATGATGTGTGTAAATCGAACACAAGGTACCCAAAGAGTTTATCTGGGAGTGTACAGTTCTTTCCCTTCCCAAAGTCGAAAAAAAAACAAAACCAAACAAGGATTCTAAATAGATTAAACAGTCTGGACGTAAGGTGTCCCGCCCAGCTAAATGTCTCCAAAATGAACACACAGACACATGTGTTCTCTTAAGGTAAGATGAAACTAATGCCTTAGAGTAACTAGCAAGCTAACTTGCCTAACTTGCTCGTAGAGGCAAAAAAATTCACAAAAGTGGATATCAAAGTTGTACTTACTGACTGTATATCTGACGAGAATGCAATCACGATAACATTTAAGTATGCTGTTTCATTAGCTCATGTTGGTTAACTTCGTGTCTTTGTTCCAACTTTGCTGTATGCGTTGAACCTGTATGCTTTCCCTTGATAGCTTGCCACAATTTTTTATTTTTTCAATATAACCCTCTGCTGCATATTGTAAACCCTTTTGCATCAATCTGGAGGATGTTGTACTGGTATTGCTCCAAGACAAATCACTTGAAACACTCCTTTAAAATTACTTGAAACACTCCTGTATAGGCCTATATCTGTCTGCGATGGCTCGTGCTGATGGAGTTACAAATCTGGTTGGTTAAGAGGCAGTAACTATGGGGGGGGGAGTGGAGCTTTTTCCAAAGGTCAATTAGGTTTTCTACTGTGTAGGACATTTCTAGAAGGTGACTAATGTGGTTTGACATCTCCAGAGAAAACTCCAGGAACTTCTCCAAGGCGAGCGCTTCTTCAAAACGGACTTTGCCGTCATCCTGCAACCTTTCTTGGAGAAGGCGGGCCCGCCGAGACTTCCTGTACAATATGCACATGCTAACAGGCACGTGTAGTACTACCTTCTGAGTGTTGGCTGCTATTTGCCAGGACGGTTCAGTGGATGTGAGCTTCTTCACGGCCGACTGTTTCCACTTCACCGTCAAAGGACACGAAGAACTGGCCAAGGGGCTGTGGAACAACATGGTGACCTCTCACTTCACAACTCATTGGCTGCCACTGATGACAATGAATCTCCAATATATTCAGATCGGAAGGGCTGGCGGCGATTGGACAGATTGGACGTCTATCAGCATCAATGGCAGCCAATCAGTATTATATTTTTGAACTGATTTTTTTTTTTTTTTTAAATCCATTTAAAATTTACAAAGGGGAAAAACTTTCTTTTTATGTCTTTATATCGTTGAATTTTTAAAATATGTACAGTACTTGGAAAAAGAAAAAAAGTACATTTGAAAATTTTTTTAAAACAATCCATCCATCCATCCATCCATCATCTTCCGCTTGCTCCGGGGTCGGGTCGCGGGGGCAGCAGCTTTGAAAGGGAAGCCCAGACTTTCCTCTCCCCAGCCACTTCAACCAGCTCCTCCAGCAGGATCCCAAGGCGTTCCCAGGCCAGCCGAGAGACATAGTCTCTCCAGCGTGTCCTTTGTCGTCCCCGGGGCCTCCCGCCTGTTTAAAAACAATGTTTTCTTTCAAAAAAAAAAAAACGTAAATGTTTTCTTTTTTCAATACTAAATAAAATCATTTAGATTGTATTGATTAAAAAATAGAAAAAAAAATATTGCTTTTATTGTACTGATTTTTAAAAATATATACTATACAGTATTTGTAGTAAAAACAAAACAAACAAAAAAATAACAAAAATTGTTTTGTTATTTATTTTTCATAAAAAGAAAATCAAAATGGAAACCCAGTCAGTATTTTCTCATTTATACAGTACCTTTATAATTTATTTGAATTTGAGGGAATTTGACCTTTTAGCCGGAATCATGCCAGCCGAACCGCCGGACCCGCGCCAGCGCAGCTCCAGTGACCCGGGCCGGCGAGACTCGACAACCCGGCCAAAAGGCCAAACTCCGTGCGTTCACCTTAGTCTAAACCAGACATGTTCAAAGTCCGGCCCGGGGGCCATATGCGGCCCGTGGTCAAATTTCATCCGGCCCCCAGCCTCTGTCATAAAGTCAATAACGTCTGGCCCGCACACAGACTTAATAAATTGGTCAGCAGTACTGCTACCAGCTTACACACTAAATGCTGCTCCTCATTTACCCACTAAAAGGTGGAAAGAAACATTACCCCGTGTGACCCTTTACTCCCAATATTCTAAGATGGCGACAATCAACAACAACAAAAAAGACGCTTCAAGGATAGGTGGAAATTGGACTATTGCTTCACTAAAATATGCAACAACTATGTCTGCCTCATTTGCAAAGAGACAGTCGGTGTTCTTAAAAAGTTCAATGTGAGGCGATATTACCAAACAAGACATGCTGACATGTACAAGATTACAGGGAAGATACTTAGCTAGAAATTGAAGCAACTTGAAGCTAGTTTAATTTTACAACAGCAGTATTGCACAAGAGCCCGAGATTCGAAAGAGAACGCCACAAAGGCTAGTTGCGATATTGTTGAAATTATTAATTTTAAAAAATAATATAGAAAATGTGACACACAGAATCGCTTGCTAAAATTTGCCTAAATATATTGTTCTACGTAAAGGACGTTAGGCAAGGTCGGGCCCCCATATTTTTATCACACCAAATCTGGCCCACTTTGCAAAAAGTTTGGACACCCCTGGTCTAAACCCTTTGTACTTACTCCATTATGAAAGCTGGAAAAAGGCTTCGAAGCACAAGTTGACAATTTATTCAGGTCGACAGCAATCAAACGGCAAGGCGAAACAGAAACAAACTCAGGTGAGGAGGCAAGTTCACCATATCACAAGTCAACAAAAGGTTCCCGAGGAAAATAGCCATGCTTAGTTAAACATTCAGTCTTTTGAAGGCTCTCGCTGGGCGGGCTGTGGGCAGGAAGAAGGATTATTGTCTGTTTGTGGATTGGACAGCAGTATTCTGGAGTTACTGTTGTCAGGGCAACGGGAGTTGTGGATTTTGCCACCTCAGCGTCAAAGGGGCTCTTGGAGTCTTGTCAGTCGTGTTTTCAGTTTGATATCGGGCATTCTCCAGTGTTCCTTGTGTTAGGACAGGGCATCCCGCCATTTGTTCTGGACTGTCTGGGAGAACTGATTGCGAGAGTTGGTGGTGCAGATGTGGGCTTGTCAGTGTCAATCTTGCTCAGTCAGTTGCATGACGCACATGCTGGGCTTCCGTGATAAGAGGGCGTCATGTATCTTTATGCCCTACATTCTGCTTGTTTTCCTTAAACTATGGTATAAGTTCTATTTATTTCATATTGGGTGTGTTGGAGTAATGCAAACAGTCAAACAGTAAAGACAAGAAACGATACTATTCCCTGATAGATTATATTAAGTGTGTTAGAATAATGCAAACAGTTAGACGGTGCCTATGAGAAAAGGTACTATCTCCTTCAAATTGTATTGATTTTTAAAAATATTTGAATCAAAAACAAGACGAGGAAAACTGAATATTCTATTTTTTCCCTTCAAATTTTCATAAATGCTTTTGTTTTTTAAAAAGGAAAAAAGAAATCAATGCAAGCTTTTTCTATTAATGCACCCTCGATCCCAGACTGTGCATTAAGTCATTGTCTGCCATTGACTGCCACAGAGGTCCAATGACTCCAATCCATTAGAATCTGATAGAATAATATATGTCAATTCCTCTCAGTCCAAATGAATTGAACGTCTATTACCATCAATGATAGTGAATGATTGAAGTAATACAAACAGCATGTATATGTAGTAAGAACAACTCATTTATTCATGTACATTGACCACAATTATGACCGATTTTTTGTTCAGTTTCAGCCCGAAGGTGAGAAGCAGATGATTGATAGCTTCTCAGATCCAATCCGACTTATCTGTCCACCAAAGGTGATAAATGATGTTTAGCAATTTTTGTGTGTGTCTTTTTTGTCTTTTCACCTATTTTACTTGTGATTTTGTAACAGGAGCATCCTTACATTTACACCAGACCTCGTGTCAACAAGTCATCTGCCTCCATCGTCAAGAAATCTACGATGTCAATCATCTTTATTTTTGTCTGTTTTATTTATTAGCATAAATGCTAACAGTATATGTCGCTAAATGGTTGTAATTGGTATAAGTAATACAGTATGTAGAATAAAGTCGAAAAATGTAACAACTCTTGTGTAGTCCAAAGTAGCGGAGTAAGAGTAGTATTTTCTCTTCACAAATCTACTCAAGTAAAAGTAAAAAGTATAGCTTAGTAAAACTACTTTTAAAAGTACATTTTTTTCTTAAAAAGTTACTAAAGTAAATGTGAACACAGTACCCTGTGAAGTATTCCGATCACCTGAGATTGTTAAAATACATGAAGGTCATAATTTCACTATTTAGATGTCTCTATTTTAATAATACATCATTTTTAACATTGTATTTTATCAAGAACATTTCACATTCACGAATCAAAGTTTCTAAATTCAATCCCAAATTTGGAATTATTTTTGATTGAAGTTGATATATATGTTATTATTATATTTCTTTAACAAATAAACATGTGTTTACATTTTCGTTTCCAAGTATTGATTTTTCCCCCCATTGGTTTAAATGTACTGTACTGCATATTTTTGTCCATGTATTTTATTCTAAATTGTCTTGGATATGCATTTGTTGTATTTCATGATAATTGGTTAAACTGGTTAAACATTTTTCTGAATTAGAAATAGCATGGGGAATTTGAAGGATAACATGATTTATAACAAACCAGTAACACCGAGACCGTCATGACATGACACTATCATGGGCATTAATGAATGCTTATGACAGATGTCATTAAGTGTCATCCAGCAAATTATGTCACTAGCTCCATTTATGTCCAGCTCGGTTCTTTAACATCCATACAAAAGTAAGATTATTTGCCGGCATTCATTTATGCACATGGCAATGTCATTTTATAATTATGTTAGTCTTATGACAGTCTTATAGCGCTTTTTTGACAGCAGCATAACACGACTCTCATAAGACCAAATAAACCACCACTTCATTGCTTCAAGAAGCTTCATTTGGCCATCACTGCTCCCTTGAGGAAGACAATCAACCTCTGCTGCCACCTGCTGTAAACACTGTTGTTGTCCAACATGCCTCCTAGCATGCATTGCAGTGCTACAAATGTAAGTAACGGTCAAAATTTGTATTCTTTGCTAATCGTTTCTTCAGTAATTGGTAGTTATGGTATTTGGTAACCCTTTATTTGACAGTGGCGTCATAAAACTGTCACAAGACCGAAAAAATTATGACATCACACTATTATGGACAATACTTATGACAGAAAATTATGTGACTAACTCCATTTATGTTTAGCTCAGATCTTTTGCATTACATAATTTGCGGGATAACACTAAATGACATCAGTTAAAAGCCTTGATTAGTGCTCATGATAGTGTCATGTCATAATTATGATTGTCTAATGACAGTCTTATGTCGCTACTGTCAAATAAAGTGTTACCAAATACCATAACTAACAATTACTGAAGAAATAATTAGTACAGAATACGAATTTTGACAGTTATTTACATCTGTAGCACTGCAATGCATGCTAAGAGGCATATGTTTACCCTTTTAAGCGTTTTTTTTTTCAATTTTTCTTTGTATGGCTCAATCCTCTCAAATATTGGGGAAATCCAAGTTATGAGGTAGATATCCGTGACTTTTTTACAGACGCCAATTTTTTCATTGTGACGTAATTTGTTTAAAAGTTTAAAATATGCGAATGAATATTCTCGTAAAGTTGTATTTTTTTAACTGAATGTTAGATATCAATCAATGATTCTAGGCTTAAAATGACAGACATTTCGAATAATGAATACGATTACTTACCTTCTTTTTATGGCTAGGTTGAAACAAAAGCATTTGAGCAACCTCTGTAAACGGGGTTTTCAGGTTAAAATGGACAAATTAAAAATAGTTCGGGGGCTTATTGCGCCATGAATCTGCTATGGCAGCATATAGACATATTGTTCTATCAAACACAACGGTTCTTTTGGCTCAAAATACAGCAGTTTATTTCAAAGAGGGGTGCAAGAGCAGAAACTGCTTTTTCAGCCTTATCTGTGTTTTCCTCCATAACTTGCATTTCTAATTTTCATGCAAAGATAAAAAAAAATAATGTGACACTAGCTATTGTTGTGCTGTAAGAATTACTTAACAATAATAAACATTGTAATTCTTGTCACACCATCTAAAATAGGGTTATAAACTTTGAGATTTGTCAACAATCATGCACTCTGCCTTCACAACTCTGCTTTGAATGTTAATCTGCTTACTTCAGCAAGTCAGCAAGTCAACACCAAGCCGTTCAATTGTGCCAAAAACAAAACAGTTCACAAGGATGACGGTCTGACAACAGAGGGATCTATCAGCATCACATAAAGTTTTCATTCCTTCGATCACCTTGTAATGTGTTTGGAAGTGAATACACAAACATTTGAGTGGGAATGATAAATTTTCAATGTTGCTGGTCCGTAACTATATACGTACCTACCATTTTTAGATAGCTGACACCTGTGGGTGTTGGTGGTTACAGGGGGAGGAGGAAGAAGACTGAGTGGTGATACCAACACACAAAAAAGTGGAGATGCATTGTTAAAAATAACTCAGTCACACAGCACTGGTCAAACATGGATAAGTTTAATGCAGTTCTAAAGATTGCCAACAAGCAGACTAATCTTGGTTTTGGGCTAGTCTCCTTGCTGACAGCTGGAGGAGAGCAGATCTTCTCTTCAGTGCTCTTTAGGTGTCCCTGCAATGAGCTGAACTTCCTGTACGGCATGGTGTTCCTTCTGGTACCCGCTCTGGCTCTGCTGCTGCTGGCTTACATCTTGAGTAAAAAGATGTGGAAGATGATGACGGGTTTTTGTCAAGACGGGACTAATATTTGCTGCTGGAAGAGGATGCTGCACTTTCTGAAAATAATCTTTCAGATCAGCACCACAGCCTTGGTGGCACCGTCAAGTTGGATAGCCGTAGCTTTGCTAAATGGGAACTACTTTGAGTGCGCAATGACAGGTGTCAATGTGAGTTATTACAGTGAACGTCTCTGCGGCAGTGCTAATTCTCTGGTCGAGTGTCGAAAGGATGTCCCGACATACCCTTGCGGAGGAGGCAGCAGCGGCAATGACAGAGAAGCTGTTCTGCTCACCCTAAGGGCACACTCCCAGGTCAGTAACTTCGTTTCATTCATTTGGATCATTTTTTAATGTATGTATTTTTAACTTGTCCTGTTCAGCTGCTCAGACATGGAGAATGGGAATCTGAGTGTCCTGATAGCCTGAACAGTTTTAATGTTCCTTAAGAGAGTTTTATAGACAGTGATCCTACATGATAAATTTAACTACTGTATTTTTCAGACTATAAACCTTCATTCATTTTGAATCCTACGGCTTATAGTATGTATATATATATATATATATATATATATATATATATATATATATATATATATATATATATATATATATATATATATATATATATATATATATATATATATATATATATATTAGGGCTGTCAAATGATTAAAATTTTTAATCGAGTTAATTACAGCTCAAAAATTAATTAATCGTAATTAATCGCAATTAATCGCAATTCAAACCATCTATAAAATATGCCATATTTTTCTGTAAATTATTGTTGGAATGGAAAGAAAAGACCGAGATGGATATATACATTCAACATACGGTACTTAAGTACTGTATTACTTTATTATAACATGAAAATCAACAAGATGGCATTACCATTATTAACATTCTGTTGAAGCGATCCATGGATAGAAAGACTTGTAGTTCTTAAAAGATAAACAAAAATAATAAAATATATAAATATATAAATGAATAAAATATATAAATATTTATAAAAATGTATAGAAAATAAATAAAAGATAATAAGTAGTTATAGAAATTTTATATTAAAACCCCTCTTCATGTTTTCGTTTTAATAAAATTTGTAAAATTTTCAATCAAAAAATAAACTAGTAGCTCGCCATTGTTGATGTTTATAATAATTATGGTGCTGAAACCCATAAAATAAGTTGCACCCAAGCGCCAGCAGAGGGCGGCAAAACTCCGAAAAACACAACAAGTACACCTTTCACTTTGCTGTCCTTTTAATATGTTTGAGCGGGGCATTTGTGCGTTAATTGCGCACAAATATTTTAACGGGATTAATTAAAAATTTTGATTACCGCTCGTTAACGCGATAATTTTGACAGCCCTAATATATATGTGTGTATATATATATATATATATATATATATATATATATATATATATAGTCGTATATATATTAGGGCTGTCAAAATTATCGCGTTAACGCGATAATTTTGACAGCCCTAATATATATGTGTGTGTGTGTGTGTGTGTGTATATATATATATATATATATATATATATATATATATATATATATATATATATATATATATATATATATATATATATATAGTCGTATATATATTAGGGCTGTCAAAATTATCGCGTTAACGGGCGTTAATTAATTTTTTAAATTAATCACGTTAAAATATTTGACGCAATTAACGCACTAGGCCCGCTCAGACAGATTTAAATGTCAGTACAGTGAAAGGCCAACTTGTTAATTGTGTTTTATGGAGTTTTTCCCCCCTCTGCTGGCGCTTGGGTGTGACTTGCATATGTTATGTGGCGTAATGTCGCCCTCTGCTGGCGATTCAGTGCAGCTGATTATTTGGGTTTCGGCGCGCTTTTCTGACGTGATTATATGTCGACGCGAACTCACACTAATAGACAGTGCTATTCAGACCAACTAACGTCCGCATCCAGTATTCAGTGGCAGTTCTCATAGCCCCATCACACTGTTTGTGTCTAATACATGCACCGCTTGTGAGTTATATTCCTCCTTTGTTTATATTCATGAGCATTAGATAGTTATTGATGATGTGTATTTGAATTTGTTCACATATATGGTGAAATGCAGTTACATTGTTAGATGCTTGTGAGCTAATTGGCTAGTGCTACTGCTCAAATGGACACGTGTGTGGACATTTTATGTTATTTTGTGATTTATGCAAGTTATTGACACATTGCCTTGTTATTTTCAGTTTTACAAAAATACAAAAAACGTGCTCCTGTCAAAAAGAGATGACTTCAGTAAAGCCCATGCAACTTTGCCACACCGTCTGATTTCTTTTTGGAACTTATGTTCGCTATCTGTCAATTTGTGTACTCACACACATTGAGGACAGTATAGGGCTACTAGTTTATTTTTTGATTGAAAATTTTACAAATTTTATTAGAACGAAAACATTAAGAGGCGTTTTAATATAACATTTCTATAACTTGTACTAATATTCATCTTTTAAGAACTACAAGTCTTTTTATCCATGGATCACTTTAACAGAATGTTAATAATGTTAATGCCATCTTGTTGATTTATTGTTATAATAAACAAATACAGTCCTTATGTACCGTATGTTGAATGTATATATCCATCTTGTCTTATCTTTCCATTCCAACAATAATTTACAGAAAAATATGGCATATTTTATAGATGGTTTGAATTGCGATTAATTACGATTAATTACGATTAATTAATTTTTAAGCTGTAATTAACTCGATTAAAAATTTTAATCGTTTGACATCCCTAATATATATATATATATATATATATATATATATATATATATGTATATATATATATATATATGTATATATATATATATATATATATATGTATATATATATATATATATATATATATATATATATATATATATATATATATATATATGTATATACATGTATATATAGCCCTAATATATATATATGTCAAAATTATCGCGTTAACGCGCGGTAATTCATTTTTTTAATTAATCACATTAAAATATTTGACGCAATTAACGCACATGTGCCGCTCAGAAAGTATTCTGCCTTTTGGTAAGTTTTACAGCAAGGCTTTTTTTGCTGTCCAACAGCGAACTCTTGTGGTCGCTTTGCGACATGGTTTATTATTTTCTTGCCAGTTCGTTATGGCTGCACGACGTCTCGGGCTGATAATGTTGTGCTTGTATGATCCTTGGACAAGATTTGTCCGTAAGTATGGTTGTTGTAAAGAATGTACATATTATGTTAGTAAGCGAAATGATATATTTTTTGTATGAGACGCTTTTTGTTTATGTTTAGTGAACCTGTATAGCGTGCTAAGCTAACGTTGTTGCTAATGCAATGCTTGTGTACTTTTATTTTGTAGTTTTACGACGGTCTAAAGAGGACAATGGTTTGAGGCCATTTTATTAATAAATCAGATGAAAAAGGAAGAAGTCTAATTATTAAGGCGTCGTTCACTAGCTGTCTAGCTTTGGAAAAAGTAGACGCTTCGGAGTGAGGACAGCACAGACAGATTTAAATGACAGTAGAGTGAAATGCCCACTACAGTCCTTATGTACCGTATGTTGAATGTATATATCCATCTTGTGTTTTATCTTTCCATTCCAACAATTTATTTTACAGAATATATATATATAATTTACAGAAAAATATGGCATATTTTATAGATGGTTTGAATTGCGATTAATTGGAAAATTAATTAATCGCAATTAATCGCAATTCAAACTATCTGTAAAATATGACATATTTTTCTGTAAATTATTGTTGGAATGGAAAGATAAGACACAAGATGGATATATACATTCAACATACGCTACATAAGGACTGTATTTGTTTACTATAACAATAAATCAACAAGATGGCATTAACATTATTAACATTCTGTTAAAGCGATCCATGGATAGAAAGACTTGTAGTTCTTAAAAGAAAAATGTTAGTACAAGTTATAGAAATTTTATATTAAAACCCCTCTTAATGTTTTTGTTTTAGTAAAATTTGTAAAATTTTCAATCAAAAAATAAACAAGTAGCCCGCCATTGTTGATGTCAATAATTACTTACACAATGCTCATGGGTGCTGAAGCCTATAAAACCAGTTGCACCCAAGCGCCAGCAGAGGGCAGCAAAACTCCATAACAACAAGAGAGCGTTTCACTGTACTGTCATTTAAATCTGTCTGAGCGGGGCATCTGCATTAATTGCGTCAAATATTTTAACGGGATTAATTTTTAAAAAAAATTAACGCCCGTTAACGTGATAATTTTGACAGCCCTAACACTCACCGGCCACTTTATTAGGTACACCTGTCCAACTGCTCGTTAACACTTAATTTCTAATCAGCCAATCACATGGCGGCAACTCAGTGCATTTAGGCATGTAGACATAGTTTAAGACAATCTCCTGCAGTTCAAACCGAGCATCAGTATGGGGAAGAAAGGTGATTTGAGTGACTTTGAATGTGGCATGGTTGTTGGTGCCCGAAAGGCTGGTCTGAGTATTTCAGAAACTGCTGATCTACTGGGATTTTCACGCACAACCATCTCTAGGGTTTACAGAGAATGGTCCGAAAAAGAAAAAATATCCAGTGAGCGGCAGTTCTGTGGGCGGAAATGCCTTGTTGATGCCAGAGGTCAGAGGAGAATGGCCAGACTGGTTCGAGCTGATAGAAAGGCAACAGTGACTCAAATAACCACCCTTTACAACCAAGGTAGGCAGAAGAGCATCTCTGAACGCACAGTACGTCAAACTTTGAGGCAGATGGGCTACAGCAGCAGAAGACCACGCCGGGTGCCACTCCTTTAAGCTAAGAACAGGAAACTGAGGCTACAATTTGCACAAGCTCATCGAAATTGGACAATAGAAATTGGAAAAACGTTGCCTGGTCTGATGAGTCTCGATTTCTGCTGCGACATTTGGATGGTAGGGTCAGAATTTGGCGTCAACAACATGAAAGCATGGGTCCATCCTGCCTTGTATCAACGATTCAGGCTGGTGGTGGTGGTGTAATGATGTGGGGAATATTTTCTTGGCATCGTTGGAACGCCACAGCCTACCTGAGTATTGTTGCTGACCATATCCATCCCTTTATGACCACAATGTACCCAACTTCTGATGGCTACTTTCAGCAGGATAATGCGCCATATCATAAAGCTGGAATCATCTCAGACTGGTTTCTTGAACATGATAATGTACTCAAATGGCCTCACAGTCACTAGATCTCAATCCAATAGAGCATCTTTGGGATGTGGTGGAATGGAAGATTTACATCATGGATGTGCAGCCGACAAATCTGCACCGTGTGATGCCATCATGTCAATATGGACCAAACTCTCTGAGGAATGCTTCCAGCACCTTGTTGAATCTATGCCACGAAGAATTGAGGCAGTTCTGATGGCAAAAGGGGGTCCAACCCGTTACTCGCATGGTGTACCTAATAAAGTGGCCGGTGAGTATATATATATATATATTAGGGCTGTCAAATTTTAATCGAGTTAATTACAGCTTAAAAATTAATTAATTGTAATTAATCGCAATTAATCGCAATTCAAACCATCTATAAAATATGCCATATTTTTCTGTAAATTATTGTTGGAATGGAAAGATAAGACAAGATGGATATATATACATTCAACATACGGTACATAAGGACTGTATTTGTTTATTATAACAATAAATCAACAAGATGGCATTAACATTATTAACATTCTGTTAAAATGATCCATGGATAGAAAGACTTGTAGTTCTTAAAAGATGAATATTAGTACAAGTTATAGAAATGTTATATTAAAACGCCTCTTAATGTTTTCGTTTTAATAAAATTTGTAAAATGTTCAATCAAAAAATATACTAGTAGCCCTATTCTCTCCTCAATGTGTGTGAGTACACAAATTGACAGACAGCGAACATAAGTTCCAAAAAGAAATCAGACGGTGTGGCAAAGTTGCATGGGCTTTACTGAAGTCATCTCTTTTTGACAGGAGCACGTTTCTTGTATTTTTGTAAAACTGAAAATAACAAGTCAATGTGTCAATAACTTGCATAAATCACAAAATAACATAAAATGTACACACACGTGTCCATTTGAGCAGTAGCACTAGCCAATTAGCTCACAAGCATCTAACAATGTAACTGCATTTCACCATATATGTGAACAAATTCAAATACACATCATCAATAACTATCTAATGCTCATGAATATAAACAAAGGAGGAATATAACTCACAAGCGGTGCATGTATTAGACACAAACAGTGTGATGGGGCTATGAGAACTGCCACTGAATACTGGATGCGGACGTTAGCTGGTCTGAATAGCACCGTCTATTAGTGCAGTACTTCTCAAATAGTGGGGCGCGCCCCCCTGGGGGGGCACAGAGCGATGCCAGGGGGGACGCGTGTGACCTCGGGGAACATGCTTTTTTTTTTTTTTTTTCTGCCGTACTGGAATAAAGTGTACTTGCGCATCCACTCAGTGGGTGGCAGTGGCGCTCTCATTTTCAGAGTGCGTGCAGTATTTTTGAACTAAGAAAGAGCACTCATCACACAGAAAACAAATATGAAGAGCAGTGCGCTGCCGCCGTTTTCGAAAGCCGTTTTCCGACCGGACTCACTCACGCAGCGACCCACTGTCTTGTCCGGTTCTCACGCCGCCGCCCGATAAGTGCCATTTTCGGCTTGGGATCGTCACGACGAACGCCCTCACCTACGGTTCTACCTCGGCCGCCGAGAATGCGCTTTGTTCGTGCCGTTTGCCTTTTAGCTTTGACTTTTAATACTGTGGGTGATGAGGAAAGACTGTTTACTTTGTCTAAAAATAATTATAGCGGACCGCCAGAAGCCAAATCAATTAAGACGCCACTTAAAGACATTCGACCCCAATCTCATTGATAAGCCGCTTGCTTGTTTTTCAGCGAAAACGTGCCGAATATTGCCAACAATCGTCCTGCTTTGTCAGTGTTATATCAGTAAACCAGTGAGCATTGTTAGCATGCTCATTGCAATATGACTCCACACCATTGCAAAGGAGGTAATACTGAGTGTGAGCAGCAAAAATAAAAACTGTCCTTCTGTCCAAGGACACTCTTTTTTTCCTTTATTCATTTTTGTTTTTTCGGTCAAATTTTTTGGCATATTGTCCTCATGAGTGAATGTTTCTAATCATTTTGAATTTGTTATTATTTACTGATTTTATTACATTTTATTTTTCTGTATCAAATGGTCAAAAATGTACCTTGAGTGTATTTTTACAGTTTGAATGTGACTTTTTTTTTTTTTTAAATTCAGGCAAATTGATGCAGGTCAAGTCTTCTCTGTTACAAACAAAACAATGTTAATAAAGTTATACTTTATTATAAGTTGATCTATGTTACTTTTTTTCTTTATTAGAAAAAAAGGACACAATATTAGGCAGATGCGTATTTAAAATAGTAATTTTATAGACAAATAATACTATTTACAGTGGCGGCAGAGAGTTTGGGGGGGGCGCAAAACATTTACGTCTTGCTTGGGGGGGCGTAGCAGAAAATAATTGAGAAGCACTGTATTAGTGTGAGTTCGCGTCGACATTTTATCACGTCAGAAAAGCGCGCCGAAACCCAAATAATCAGCTACACTGAATCGCCAGCAGAGGGTGACATTACGCCACATAACATATGCAAGTCACACCCAAGCGCCAGCAGAGGGCGGAAAAACTCCATAAAACACAATTAACAAGTTGGCCTTTCACTGTACTGACATTTAAATCTGTCCGAGCGGGCCTAGTGCGTTAATTGCGTCAAATATTTTAACGTGATTAATTAAAAAAATTAATTAACGCCCGTTAACGCGATAATTTTGACAGCCCTAATATATATATATATATATATATATATATATATATATATATATATATATATATATATATATATATATATATATATATATATATATATATATATACATACATATCAGGGGTCGCATTAACCGAATATTTTCCGTCGTTGACCGGTTTTTTAAAACGGTGACGGAAAAAATTGAAGTCCATCTGTCATTTTGACAGGTTGCAATTCACACCCCAGACCACAGGGTGGCGAGTGAGCATATTAATTAGCTATTGTCTCTCTTGATGCATGACGTCGTTGGCCTTACTCGGAAAAATGTCAAGGCAACTGAGTGTTTGCCTGGCACGGCCAGACTGTTCTCCCTGTATTTTTCAAACACTGAGAGAAAAGTCTGGGACACAGCCTCTCGAGTAGGTACAAAATCAATCGACAAATCAGATTTGTTTATTTGCGTGACGTGTTCTTCACGAGCAACGTCACTCTTGCGCGCCGAAAGTCGTCTCTACAATAACACGGATGGCGAATGGGAGAGCCGAGAATATGTTCCAATCCACGGTAAATTCAGTTTTAAATGAGCTAAAACACATCGACATGAGTCATTGACAACAGTCTGTCTCGCGCTAGCCATGTTGAATAAACTCCGTTCTCCTCGTATGTTTACTTCCGCTCGCAAGTCCCTCGTCCTGCCCTCGTTGCTTTGCTAACGGCACGCCTGCCCGTCGCTGATTGGTGCACTCCGCTGTCTGTTTGCCTTTTGTTAAGCTTGTTCGGACAGAATATTAATTAAAAATGAATGAAAACTAAATACTATTGAATATGTCATTATTATCATTTTTAAAATGTAAGTGACGGGTAAAAATAGATTATGACCGGATTTTTATGACACTGTCAGTCAAAATGACAGACAACGAAAAAGTCTAGCACAATCTCTGATACATATATATATATATATATATATATATATATATATATATATATATGTATATACAG
This sequence comes from Corythoichthys intestinalis, assembly GCF_030265065.1. Taxonomy (NCBI): domain Eukaryota; kingdom Metazoa; phylum Chordata; class Actinopteri; order Syngnathiformes; family Syngnathidae; genus Corythoichthys; species Corythoichthys intestinalis. The sequence goes on along the minus strand of NC_080398.1, from coordinate 58,828,424 downwards.
TGCCTTGCAAAAGTATTCGGCCCCCTTGAACCTTGCAACCTTTCGCCACATTTCAGGCTTCAAACATAAAGATATAAAATTTTAATTTTTGTCAAGAATCAACAAGTGGGACACAATCGTGAAGTGGAACAAAATTTATTGGATAATTTAAACTTTTTTAACAAATAAAAAACTGAAAAGTGGGGCGTGCAATATTATTCGGCCCCCTTGCGTTAATACTTTGTAGCGCCACCTTTTGCTCCAATTACAACTGCAAGTCGCTTGGGGTATGTTTCTATCAGTTTTGCACATCGAGAGACTGACATTCTTGCCCATTCTTCCTTGCAAAACAGCTCGAGCTCAGTGAGGTTGGATGGAGAGTGTTTGTGAACAGCAGTCTTCAGCTCTTTCCACAGATTCTCGATTGGATTCAGGTCTGGACTTTGACTTGGCCATTCTAACACCTGGATACGTTTATTTTTGAACCATTCCATTGTAGATTTGGCTTTATGTTTTGGATCATTGTCCTGTTGGAAGATAAATCTCCGTCCCAGTCTCAGGTCTTGTGCAGATACCAACAGGTTTTCTTCCAGAATGTTCCTGTATTTGGCTGCATCCATCTTCCCGTCAATTTTAACCATCTTCCCTGTCCCTGCTGAAGAAAAGCAGGCCCAAACCATGATGCTGCCACCACCATGTTTGACAGTGGGCATGGTGTGTTCAGGGTGATGAGCTGTGTTGCTTTTACGCCAAACATATCGTTTTGCATTATGGCCAAAAAGTTCAATTTTGGTTTCATCTGACCAGAGCACCTTCTTCCACATGTTTGGTGTGTCTCCCAGGTGGCTTATGGCAAACTTTAAACAAGACTTTTTATGGATATCTTTGAGAAATGGCTTTCTTCTTGCCACTCTTCCATAAAGGCCAGATTTGTGCAGTGTACGACTGATTGTTGTCCTATGGACAGACTCTCCCACCTCAGCTGTAGATCTCTGCAGTTCATCCAGAGTGATCATGGGCCTATTGGCTGCATCTCTGATCAGTTTTCTCCTTGTTTGAGAAGAAAGTTTGGAAGGACGGCCGGGTCTTGGTAGATTTGCAGTGGTCTGATGCTCCTTCCATTTCAATATGATGGCTTGCACGGTGCTCCTTGAGATGTTTAAAGCTTGGGAAATCTTTTTGTATCCAAATCCGGCTTTAAACTTCTCCACAACAGTATCTCGGACCTGCCTGGTGTGTTCCTTGGTTTTCATAATGCTCTCTGCACTTTAAACAGAACCCTGAGACCAGGGCCGGAGTGGAACTCATTTTCGGCCCTGGAATTTCATGCCTCAGACCGGCCCACTCATTTAAAATTATGTCATTATGCATAGACGTGTTAAGTTCAGTGTTCTCTAAAGCCGTGCACTGTAATTCTGTGTATTCCAATTCAGTGCAGGTAATGGTTGTTTAACAAGGTGGCTTTATTTTAACAAGTGCAACACAACATATTTTGAACAAATTTAAAAATTGATTTAAAAAAAAACTATATTAAATGATACATTTGGAAAATAAATTAGGCCTGTCAAACGATTAAAATTTTTGATCGAGTTAATTACAGCTTGAAAATTAATCGTAATTAATCGCAATTCAAACCATCTATAAAATATGCCATAGTTTTCTGTAAATTATTGTTGGTATGGAAAGATAAGACACAAGATGGATATATACATTCAACATAAGGTACATAAGGACTGTATTTGTTTATTATAACAATAAATCAACAAGATGGCATTAACATTATTAACATTCTGTTAAAGCGATCCATGGATAGAAAGACTTGTAGTTCTTAAAAGATAAATGTTAGTACAAGTTATAGAAATTTTATATTAAAACCCCTCTTAATGTTTTCGTTTTATTAAAATTTGTAAAATTTTCAATCAAAAAATAAACTAGTAGCCCGCCATTGTTGATGTCAATAATTACTTACACAATGCTCATGGGTGCTGAAGCCTATAAAATCAGTCGCACCCAAGCGCCAGCGGAGGGCGGCAAAACTCCATAAAGCACAATTAACAAGTGGGCATGTCATTGTACTGTCATTTAAATCTGTCTGAGCAGGGCATGTGCGTTAATTGCGTCAAATATTTTAACGTGATTCATTAAAAAAATTAATTACCGCCCGTTAACGCATTAATTTTGACAGCCCTAAAATAAATGAATAAATAAGACCTTTTCTGCAACATCAAATATTAACAAAATGAGTGTTTACAGATAAAACAAACATAGCAACATAACAATATGAAAAATAAAGAATACGTATTGCACATTGTAACAACTTCTAATGATACTATTATCCATTTTCCATTTCCACTTTAAAAACGCCACGTAATTGAATATATTCATTCTAATGTTCACTCGCTGAACGACATGGCAATCCTACCTTCCAGCTCTGCACCTGTGGTGTGTTCATTATGGCTAATGCTTGCTGCTACATATCCCTTGTGAGGTGCTACAAGAAGCCAAAGTTTCCACAATTACATATTGTCGTATCACACGGTGCAAGTTGCATTTTATTCGCCATCCGGCCTTACCACTTTCGTTGTAATCCTCTGTAGTTTGAGGCCGCAAGGTCGTTGCATGAAAAAAATTAGCTATTTTCGCGCATTTTGCCGATTCTTTCACGAGTGCTTTTCTCTTTTTAATTCTTAATTTTCAGCGCCACCTTTTTATCCATTTTTATATTTATACTATTTTATACATATTTATACTCTTTTTATCCATCCGAGCACCGAGATAGCAGCTAATTTGGCTCAATACAGACTACAATTAGGGGGCGGAGCTGCATGCTGTATTTTTCGTCTGCACACGTGAGGATGAGTCTGGGGGAAAAAAAAATAGTTTTTTTTTTTTTTAAGACTGCCCACAGGGACAGCGGTAACAGAATGTAAGTTATACTCAGTGACACTGTCATAAATAAATACCAAACAAAAAATGATAACAGTGTAATTTTTTTTTTTTTTTTAATAAAACCCAGACCGGCCCATCTGGCCAGCCGGCCCTTCTGGAATCGTCCAGAAGCTCCCGATTAGTCACTTCGGGCCTGCCTGAGACTATCACAGAGCAGGTGCATTTATACGGAGACTTGATTACACACAGGTGGATTCTATTTATCATCATCGGTCATTTAGGACAACATTGGATCATTCAGAGATGTGAGATGTGAGAATGTGGCGAAAGGTTGCAAGATTCAAGGGGGCCGAATACTTTTGCAAGGCACTGTATATATATATATATAGTGGAAAACACTCAGGTGACTTGAAGTTCCGCTCTCAGACCCCCAATTTGGCCAATTTTCAAAATTGTCCTATATGCATGTGTGATACACCGTTGGAAAGCTTAAAATCTCAATTTTCTGGGGGAAGAAAAGTTTTAAACAGGAGGTTATTTCTAAAAATTTCTTTTAAACAGCAAAACCCTAACTGGAGGCGAGAGCAGAATTAAAGACGCCACGATTTTAACGAGATATTATCGCCTACCTACCTCTTTTCGATCCAAAAACTCCATGTAGCATGTATCACCAAGTGTCAAAACACAGCTGTGAATGGCCACAGCCGGATTTTTATGTATGTATGTATATTCTTTTTCTATTCATAGAAATGAAACTTCATCGTCTGTATCCGGTAGGGGTCTGTTAAACCCCGGTTCTTCTTCATGGGGATCTCAGGGGCTGTCCCAAATGATTAATCTGACTTTTTTAACGATTAGTCGACTGGTCTAATAACCTTTTTTAATGATTTTTTTTTTTAACTAGACTTGCAATAAACTTTTTGCTGACGGTTATTATTCACAAAAACATTTTGGAAAACAAATTCTTTATTATAGTACAAATAAACACATAAATAACAATAATAAATCACAAATACATAATGACGTCAAATGCTGATGGCATTAACTAGTGTAAAAGAATGGAATATAAACTGATCCAGAACACTGTGACTTAACTTTTCCAACAGGATTCAAAACAATCCTTAATTTCTCTTTTTGTGGTATGTCTATATTGTTTTCAGCATTTAGAGTGAGCACCAGCTGAGTAGGTAAATAAAAAATCACGTATCTCTGGTGTGAAGTACGTGAAAAAGACTTGATGATGCACGTTGATATGATTAAGTATTAGGGCCCCAAAAAAAAAAAGAAAAAAAAAGAACGAGATTAAAGTCGAAATATTGCTACGAGAGCCAAAAGTCGCTTTTTTGCAAAGGGGTAATGTAGCCGTGAGCCGCTATGCACTTTACATTCAAGATACACGATAATATCAGTCACCGATAATTATCGGCCGATAATGGCAATTATGACATCACACAGATAATCCAGATAATAAAAAAATTCAACCGATAATGCAATCTGATAATTATATACTTGATTTAGCCTCCATATGTGCGCAACCGAAGAATTCAGCACGCCGCCTCCTCAACCCCTCCCCTCTCTGAAACCCCTGAGGGAGGAGGGGTTGAGGAGGCGGAGTTACATGACAAGAAGTAGTTGAATATTATGGCAGCTGTTACTAAAAAAAAAAAACGACGCTCTCGCTATCTGCGAAATATGTACCTCAGAAGTTCCACGAGGCGGAAAGAAAGCGTCCTCATTCAAAACCACTAACCCAGCATCCATTTAAAACTGCATCACAAAGATTTTTGGGACAAATACGAGACTGCTGCTAGCGGGAATGCTAAAGCTATTGTAAACACAAACTAAGTTAAACTACGGGGCTTGTGACGATACAGAGTCGAGTTGTTTGGGAATGCAGCCCAAGGCGGGTAGTAAACTCGTATCGAAGGCCCAAAACCGGCACGACTGGAGACCGATAGTTAGCATTTAGCCGTCTTCTGATGGAGCCCGCCACTCTGGCCGGTCCGGCAGGCCGCCACCGCCTCGCCGTTGGCGGGGCGGGCCAAGCCCGTGGCGAACCGCCCGGTGCGGGCGGATTATCTGGTACGAACGTAAGCTGCCGCCGCCGAAATTAAACACGATTTTATTTTTACCGAAATGACCCGAGAGCCAAAGCCCTAGATAAAAAAATAATGCAGTTTATACGACCACCATTCTTCATGAAAAACATGCCAATCACATTTTCACCACGGACATTTGGAAAAGTGATGTCCAATAAGCAAGCTTATCATGACGGCACAGTGGTTAGATGATAATTTAAACATGGAGAAAACGAAGTCAGCCAGTCAATAATGCATTCAGTACGTAAAATGACTTTGTAACGCTGCCTTTATTTTCGACTCAACAAAACTCAGGCACAAAACAACACGCACTGGGATGCGAGCTCAAACTCCGTCCAAATAGTACTGCCGTGTATCAGTTTAGCTGCTGTAAAGCAAATGTCGTGTGTGCCGCAAATGTAAACAAAGCGCTGCAGAATGGGTACATGACATCTCGCTCTTTTGATTTAATCATTTTCACAGTGTGCAACAAAGCATATAACATTAGCAATCACTTTTCAAATTAATTTAACTTATTTGTCTGCTCAATTACAGTCACAGTAGATAATCAAAACTTATTGGGACTTATTAACACTTATCAATTTTCATATGAACATTCCTGTTGTAATAAAATAACAATAATATTCTGTAGCCAAAAATATTATTCAAAATCTTTCTTTCTTCCAAGTTTTTTTAGGATTAAGTATAATAATGTATTGCTTAAAATAAGGCTGTTAAGATTATTTTCAATTAGCTATTTTTCCTCCAAGAAATCTGAAAGAAATACACTTGAAGCGCTGGCAGATAATTTCACTTATTTCCAGGGGTGAAAGTGGCTAGAATTTCTTGCAGGAACTCCCCAACGTGAAGGTCGCCACGGAGCCAGACATTTTGTTTATTTATTTTCTTTTTTTTATTTGGGGGGGGGGGGGGGGGGGGGGGGGAGCAGAGCAAACCTCCTAAAACTATTGAAATGCATAGAAAACTGTTTTGGCACAGTTAATTCTATAACACATACAAAAACTGATTTTCATTCAAAATAGTATTTTTTCAATTATTTGTAAAATAAAACTTAACAAAATCAGGAATAACCCCAACCTCCATCTCCTAATTTTTATTTTCCCTCATTTCCTCACATACTAAATGCCAAATCTAAATTTTAACTGCTTAAGAACACATGATGTGTATTAAAAGTTAATGTCAACATTTACATTTGCTTTCTTTTTAAAAATAATAAAGATATAAGTAACATGCATTCAGAAAAATACAAATGACTTCTATCATGCAGAGTGAAATGGAATATATTTTGAAGATCGCGCAAACATTTACTTTTTTAAATCATAAGGAAATGAATAAGTAGCCTAACATAAATGAACAAATAAAGTCCAAAGTGCACTTTGACAGCTAAGGTGTTCTGAACCTCCCCATCACAGCAAATAAAACTAAATATGATAAATAAGCCTCCTCAACTCTTTCTTTGCTCTTAAATATTTGATTCATTTTCTGTTGCATTCTTTTTTTGTCGCATCAATTCAAAAAACTTTTTGTTGTTGTTGTTGCTGTTCCAGAAAACATGCACTAGCTCGCTATCTCTGCTGATCACATGTCAGTATGTCAGCCAATTGAACGGATAAATGAGTCCAGGCGTTTGGCTTTGCTGCGGGCATTCACACATTGACATGACTCATCATCGTCAGACTCGGATAACTGCAGCAGCTAGGGAAACCTCCATGCTGTCCGTGGAATAAAATAAATAATAAATATCTGGCGAAACAGATTACGCTACACAAGCACTTTATTATGCTTATTGTTAACACTTGTGTATGTAAATCTGATGTTGGTAGATTGTTTTCTTCTTGGAGATGCATGTGTGGCAGCGGGGCTTTTGTTTTTTCTTACATAACGTTTTGAAAGTTGCCGTCATATTTTTGAAATCAAAGCACCGTGTACCGGAAACACATTCCGGCCCTGAATCTTATACTGGAACTGCGTTCCTGCCCTGAACCTTATACCGGAACTGTGTTCCTGACCGTTCTGGCCCACTTTCATCCCTGCTTATTTCCAATAGATTTACACTTAAAACTGACTAGTTTTAAGGAGGTGTGTTTTGCAGTGTATTAATGTTATATATGTTAGGAATGGCTTACTTTTAAAGGCATGTTTGTGCAACTTGTGCAAATTGTCCGACAATCTGTCATTATTTAGATATTGGAATTGAATACTTGTTCATATTTTATGTTGAAAAAAAAAGAGCAATAAATGATATTTTTGCACAGTAATATTTTTTTTTTTGTATATACTTTCAAATTTTACATAAATCTTTTAATAGAATTATCGGCTTGACATTATCGGTTATCGGTTGGAATGAGGAGGAAATTATTGGTTAAATGTATTATCGTGCATCACTACTTTACATACATGTACCCTCGCTGGGAGCTACGACGAAGCATTAATATAAATGTTTCTATTGATAATAATTTGATGTAGATGAAGCAAAATAATAAGGATTTCCTTGTTTATAAAACCGATTAAAAAACACAAGAGGCTTTCAATATTGTTGATTTTAACGGAGGCCGCAACGCGTTATGTAAAGTACGTAGCCGCTTATTCAGCTGCAATAGCCCCTAATACTCTGTCGTACGACCCACATAAAGGAAACTTCAATAGTAATGCCGTTATATGGATTCACGATCCGCCAGCTTGTTGTCTCCTGTCGTCTTCCAAAATTATACCTGGGTGACGGCGATTCAGGCCGACGTGCTGCCGTGGTATGTAAACTTGCCATTGCAGAGACTGCAAACAACAGTGTATGGTCCTTTGTTTTGTTGAAATAAATTTATGCTTTGGTCACTCTGGTGAGCTTTTTTGGATTTTTGTCGCTTTCTCCGCTTGAATCCTGAGCGTCCGCTATTCTTAACTTTCCATGCATATATTTTTTAAACCCTTTATCAAACGTCGACGGGATGATGTGCTCGTCGACGCATTTACGTAATTGGTGACGTCGACTACGTCGACTAGTTGGTACAACGCTAGAATAGATCAATGGCATTGTTTATCAATCCCTCTTCCCTCTGGGATGGTCTTCTCCTGGTATTCCATACCTTCTTCTACCCCTGCCTTGTCGTTGTGATGCTATATTTCTAACATAATTTTGATGAAAATGGATTATTCCTGGATGAGAGAGGGTATAACACTTCGCGGACATAAGATGCCGGCCACTTACATGAACATCGAATGGATTTTTCCAGTCGGCTCGGCAAAACTTGTTTAGTTATGATGCAACAGTGCTGCCATCTTGTGTTGAATGAAAGAGCTACTGTTCGTCTATTCATTGGTCAAAAAGGACGTCTTTATGACGAGTACAACAGACGTTAAGGCCCAGAGAAGGGGACGCCGGTGTCCTTATTTGTACAGCACGGAGTGTATAGGGTTAAAGTAATGGGAAAATCCTTTTTCTAAATCTTAAAAGTTCATGTCAAATGCTTCAAATTTGAAAAATACACAAACTCTGTAGTAAAAATACAAAATACTACAATATGCAGCCATGTAAAGTACCGGGATTTTTACGATAACACCGACAGCTCAGTTTTAACATTTCAATTTCATCTTGTCCTACATTACAGATCCTTGGTTGGCTGTTGATCGCCTTCGTCATGTTGTCCAACCTCTTGCTGACCTGTCTGGCTCGGTGCAGCTCGCCCGTCAGCTACTTGCAGCTCAAGTTCTGGAAGGTTTATTCTCAGGAGGAGAGCAACCTAATGGACTCCTATACCTCAATTCATGCCAAGGAACTTGCTGAGAGAAACATTGAAAGCTTCTTCAAACAGACAAGTCCACAACATATCATTACTCCCTCCAACAAAGATTGGGAAAAAATCTCCACACTTTACAAGTTCAGCACCAAAGACCACTACTACAGTACATTACACAAGTATGTAGAGACCGGGATGATGCGAATGGCCTCATTTAAATCAGCTGAGTCACCTTCAGACAATCCCGCTGTTCTGAATTTTGTGGATGAAGGCGGAATGTGTTTGTAAGGAACGATATCAGCAGTGCGGTCTATTTTCAACAGTACATTTGCCAAAATATTTATTGTGTTTGTAAGCCAGTAAGAAAACAACAATAAACATTTTGAAAAGCGTTCACTTCTTTTCTGAAAAGTCTGACATTTACTTGGTGATTAACCAAAATGCAAAGAACACATCCGCTGAAATGTTTTTCTTTCTGATTGTCCATTCTGTACAAAATCAAGAAACTGATTCTGTTTAAATATTCAATCAGCACAGGTAAATGGTCTATGGTGAGTCTATAATGGTCAGTCTATACCAGGGGTGTCCAAACTTTTTGCAAAGGGGGCCAGATTTGGTGTCGTAAAAATTTGTGGCGCCGACCTTGGCTGACGTTTTTTACGTAAAACAATTAGGGCTGTCAAAATTATCGCATTAACGGGCGTTAATTTTTTTAAATTAATCACATTAAACTATTTGACGCATTTAACACACACGCCCCGCTCAAATAGATTAAAATGACAGCAAAGTGTCATTTCCACTTGTTACTTGTGTTCTTTGGTGTTTTTCTGCCCTCTGCTGGCGCTTGGGTGCGACTGATTTTATGGGTTTCAGGCTTCAGCACCATACAGTAATATTGACATCAACAATGGCGAGCTACTAGTTTATTTTTTTGATTGAAAATTTTACAAACTTTATTAAAACGAAAACATTAAGAGGGGTTTTAATATAAAATTTCTATAACTTGTACTAACATTTATCTTTTAAGAACTACAAGTCTTTCTATCCATGGATCGCTTTAACAAAATGTTAATCATGTTAATGCCATCTTGTTGATTTATTGTTATAATAAACAAATACAGTACTTATGTACCGTATGTTGAATGTATATCTCCGTCTTGTGTCTTATCTTTTCATTCCAACAATAATTTACAGAAAAATATGGCATATTTTATAGATGGTTTGAATTGTGATTAATTACGATTAATAAATTTTTAAGCTGTGATCAATAAAAATTTTACTCGTTTGACAGCCCTAAGAATATATTTAAACAAATTTTAGCAAGCCATTCTGTGCGTCACATTTGCTTTATTATGTTTTTTAAAGAATAATTTCAACAATCTCACAGCTAGCCTTTGTGGCGTTCTCTTTCGACTCTCGGGCTCTTGCAAAATACTACTGTGAAATACACTAGCTTCAAGTTGCTTCAATTTCTCACAACGTATCTTCCCTGTAATCTTGTCGTACATGTTAGCGTGTCTTGTTTGGTAATATCGCTTCACATTAAACTCTTTAAAAACAGTGACTGTCTCTTTGCAAATGAGGCGGACACAGTTGTTGCGTATTTTAGTGAAGAAATAGTCCAATTTCCACCTATCCTTGATGCGTCGGCCGTCACAGTCAACTTTCTTTTTTTTTTGTTGAATGTCGTCATTTTAGAAAATTGGGAGTAAAGGGTCACACGAGGTAATGTTGCTTAGAGTGCTGCTGCCTTTGAGTGGGTAAATGAGGAGCAGCATTTAGTGTGTAAGCTACTTGATATGCTGGTAGCAGTACTGCTGACCAATTTATTAAGTCTGTGTGCGGGCCAGACGTTATTGATTTTAGGACAGAGGCTGGGGGCCGGATGAAATTTGACCACGGGCCGCATTTGGCCCCCGGGCCGCACTTTGGACATGTCTGCTCTATACCCTATGTCTATTATTTTTGCGTTATTTTTTGTACACAATACTTGAGATAAGGACCATCGTACATTAAACCTGCTATTTCCACCTCCTTACCTCTAGCTAGTCCACAGATCATATTTGATTTTTTTCAAATCTCCCCGCAACTTACATCTCTTAAAGGAATCCTAGATCTTAAAGACATGTAGGCTCTAATAAACCACAATTGTTTTCTTGTACTAAAACATGTTGTTATGAACACATTGAAGGTAAATCAATGGCAATATTTTAAAATATTTAGTACATATTTTGAACAATAGTTGGCGCCATGTTTTGCGGGCTTGGAGTAATGACGTAAATGGGACATTTCCAATTGTGTACAACAATTGTGTATTGCTGTCTAAACTCGCTAAGTAAAATGCCACGATGTGCTGCTTTTGGATGAAATTTCCAGTCAAATGGAAACAAGGGGAGTGATGTGAGTCTCACAGATTTCTTATTGACAAGAAGAGGAGAAAAGTTTGGGAAAATGCCTGTAGACTGACAAAACTTCCCCAAAACCCAATGCTTTGTTCTCGCCATTTTTCTCCTACCGCGTTCGAGGCTTTTAGTCGACAACAACTTATGAAAGAGCTCACCGGAGCGGCTGGATATAAGCGGAGACTAAAATCAAATGCTGCTCCAACTATTTTCCCTCACAAGGAGCCTCAGTGCATTCAGATAGTAAGTGAAATGTGCGCAATAAAGCGCCAAAGACAAGAAACTCTGGCCACTCTCTTCAGCAGGCAAGCCGCTCCTGTCCCTACAGCGGTGGGCGAACCTTCGGGCGTACCGCTAGTCACAGAGGAAGCTAATAATTCAACTCTACCTTCAGTTCATCAAGCAGTAAGTATGTCTGTTCAGTATTCATCTTAATATGAGTGATGCTGTCACTCAAACTGATCCAGACACGTCCGATGCAGTGGTACAGTGGCCAGCTGATGCGCGCCATGCACTTAATATGGACGACCCTTACGTAGCTAAACGTGAGTTGGATGTACAAGAAATGGAGGACGCTCGATCCCAGGATTTGTTCCCGTCAGATGACGTATGTAATGAGGACAGTCAGCCACGACACAATTCCGATCCTGACTATCACAAGTCTGCATTCATAGTTCTATTACCTTCAGTGAGAGTTTATAATGTCAATAGTCATGAAAATAAAAATGCGCGAATGACAAGGTGTGTTCAAACTTTTGGCCTGCACTGTACGTAAAGCACACGACAGCTCTGGATGCTAAAAATCTACATAATTATATTGGAATAAGTTTGATCACGCAATAGCTCACCTTGAAGTATTACACTCTCTCGCTCCGTTGTCATTGAGACGCACTTGCCACAAGTACACCACCAGTTTTGCCCAACTCTTGTCTCATCAGGTATTTCCTGCTCTGCAGTTTGCCTGTGCTGCTCGTCTTGTGATAGTGCTGTCCTGCTCGTCACTTTTCCGCTCTGGTTCAAATTGGAAGGGCAGAACCGACAACATGTTGGGGTAGCTAACGAGTGACACGCTGGAAGTTCGGCAGCGGGCCATGTGACGTCATCGCCAGTGTAATCTGATTACTTTCTTTCAGTAACGAGCAATCTAACGCGTTAGTTTTTCCAAATTTCAATTTCCAAACGCGATTGATTTATATATTCAATTTTTTGAATCCCAAGCCGTGACAAGAGCGACTTTCTGGATTGAGGAAGAATTCGAATGTGGCGTCACTCGCGTCAGCATCTCACAATACAACATTGCTTTATAGCATGCAGATGGACTGCGGATTCATCTGATTTTGCGAATTAATTCATTTATTTTTTGCATCACAGCAGCCAAATGTGCTGCAGGTTTTTGTTGCTGCACCAGGGAGAGGCATGTGAGCCTTTTTGGGTTTCAAAAAGCTACCGTTCACCGCAGATTTTGGCCACAACAAGTCCAACAACTGTGGGACCATTGGACTTACGAGGAAGGGAGTAAACTACATGTTTGATATCATGTCAAATACTGGAATCGAGCCACACGCTTTAATAAGGAGGTGGCTTGCATTTTGTGGCTAATAATGCTCCTCTTCTACCGAGAAGGCCGCTCGGCCGACGACCGGTGGCTTGTTGCACACCCCGCTTGGTCCTCGAGCGCGCTATACTCGGCTTATGCTCATGCAGACCCCCCCACCCCACCCACTCTAGTCTGAGGTTCTCCATATCGTCCAGACTTCCAGCCCCCTCTGCCCTCTTCGTGTGTCCGGCAATAGACCACTATCCTCGGGTTGGGCTCGGGCAGCCACGCGCAAAGGGGAACGACGAGCTGTAACTTGCTCGCCGCCGGGGGGGTTTGCCGATTGGTGAAGACAATCAACCCCGCCGCCGTGTGACAAGTTCCGAGGTAGTTTTATATGATTTTTCGTTTTCGAAAGGCGAGAATAAAAAGTCGGCTAGCTGTCACCTCTCCTGTTTTGTTTACATTCTTTCCTTTGTCTCGGAAGCCGGGGCAGGGAAATGACAAAAGCTGGACTAACGCCAGTGGAATAAAATACCGTTCGGGAGGTGCGAGAAGATGACAGTTTTGACCATTATGCAGTAATTTTGCCATGTCGTACTGAATAAATACATTTGTAGTATTTCATATTTCATTTCGCACAAAACTGTTATTTGTCATGACCATACCATTTATTTAGCAAGTAGGGGAAAAATACTTCAAATATTCTGTAAAAATATTGGAGTAGAGAGATTGAAATGATGACATTTTGCTTCTCACTTCATTGCATTTTCCCTTGTTCTGAATCTTCCCCCTCAATGAGCTGAATTCTAAATCAGAAGAAATCGTGACCCTGCTGACGTCATCCTCCAGCTGGGGACACTTGAGCGCTATAAAGACAGGCGAGGCTAAACGGCATATTAAAAGACTAATTTCTCGTCATTTGCGCTTTGCCAAATTTTTGTATATAGTCAAATCGTCTCAAAATATGATTCTAATTCGCAAAATACTATTTAAGATTTTTTTTTAATGCTATCAGAGGAACTTTAATTCCATGTAATCATAATTTAAGGACTACAATGTGATTTTTTTAAAAGGACAAGATCCCGGATACAAGCAGCTGAAGTGAGTTTCCTCCGCAGGGTGTCAGGGCTCTCCCTTAGAGACAAGGTGAGAAGCTCGGTCATCCAGGAGGGACTCGGTGTCGAGCTGCTACTCCTCTACATTGAGAGGAACCAGATCAGGTGGCTCGGCCATCTGGTCCGGATGCCTTTTGGACTCCTCCCTGGAGAGGTGTTCCAGGCATGTCCCACCGGCGGGAGGCCACGGGAATAACCCAGGACAAGATGGAGGACCATGTCTCTTGGCTGGCCTGGGAACGTCTTGGGATCCCGCTGGAGGAGCTGGTTGAAGTCTGGGCTTCCCTGCTAAAGCTGCTGCCTACGTGACCCGACCCCGGATTAAGCGGTAAATGATTGATGAATGTTGTGATTTTTTTCATATGAGAAATATTTGTTGAAGCTTTGGAAAACAGTTGACTAATTAAATTCTTATATTCCTCATTATACATACTTAACATTGCTAGGTAGCTGACACCTGTTTGTGTTGGTGGTTATAGGGGGAGGAGGAAGAAGATTGTGGTGACACCACACTAGAAAAGTGGAGATGCATTGTTGAAAACAACTACACACACAGCACAAGTCAAACATGGAGAAGTTAAATGCACTTCTGAAAATTGCCAACAAGCAGACTAATCTTGCCTTTGGGTTAGTCTCCTTGCTGACGGCTGGAGGAGAGCAGATCTTCTCTTCAGTGCTCTTCAGGTGTCCCTGCAATGAGCTGAACTTCATGTACGGCATGGTGTTCCTTCTGTTACCCGCTGTGGCTCTGCTACTGCTGGCCTACATCTTGAGTCAGAAGATGTGGAAGATGATGACGGGTTTTTGTCGAAATAGGACTAATTTTTGCTGCTGGAAGAAGATGTTGCACTTTCTGAAAACAGTCTTGAAGATCAGCACCACAGCCTTGGTGGCACCCTCAAGTTGGATAGCTTTGGCTTTGCTAAAAGGGAACTACTTTGAGTGCGCGATGACAAATGCCAATGTGACTTACTACAAAGAGCGTTTCTGCGGTGGTGCCAACTCTCTGGTCGAGTGCCAAACGGAAGTTCAAACGTTCCCTTGCGGAGGAGGCAGCAGTGCCAACGACAGAGAAGCTGTTCTGCTCACCCTAAGGGCTCACTCGCAGGTCAGTACTATATTAGTGTATTTTTTGTAACTTGACAAAGCAAAACTGAAGGTCCTCGAACAAATAAAGCCAATTGTCTTAGTGTGTTTTGGACAATAACATTTTGCCTTGCATCAGATATGGAATAAAACAATTGAAGTTCAAACTTTCAACTTGAAAACGAATTAAAGGGTATGTAGCGGCAAAGGGGGTGTGAGACATCAATAGAACCGTTTTGTGCATAGATAACAAATATTGATAAAGTTAACAAAAAAATCAATCACATTAATGAGCAATTATCGAAAATAGATACAAAATGACGAACATTTCCGAAAGTGTTCCGGAAACAGCCGAATGGAGCGGCGACGTCACGACAAGTGAATGAAAGTCGAGGCGGAGCCAGGTGCCATTGTTTTTTATCGACGAGAGAGTAGCGTTCGGGTTTGTTTGACCAAAACATCACTAGAATGGTTCAAAACTGCTGTGCTATGCGGTGTACAAATAGCTATTTATCGGAATATAGTATCCATGAGTTCCTGAACGCGAAAAAAAAGCTGGACTACGCAGACAATGGGTAAAGTTCGTCCGTGCAAAGAGGGCTAATTTTCTAGACACAGCCTCCGGCACGGTTTTCTATGGTACGCATTTTCCACCTGAAAGCTTCTCGAACTATGGACAAGTGAAATCGGGTTTTGCTAAAAGATTGCTGCTCAAAGGAGATGCGGTGCTGACCATACACGCGCAGCCACCTAAATGTCCCGAGATATCAAGAAAGAGGACGATGACTGGCAAAGGAGGCTAAGGCTAAGCAAAGGAGGGGAGCAGCCAAGCTCGAAATGGCCAGAGTGAGTACTCTTTTATAATATAAAAATGTCACGCATTGGAAACAGGACTGGACACATGTATAAATTATCGTTCGTAAAATATATAGAACAAATCCTCTGATCCCATTCATATTTGTGTCTGTTGGCAGAGCGAAAAGCTATGATAGCGCAATAAATGATAATTATTTTATACATTACTTTATTTTGCGGTCACGTTGTATCAGCTTCACAAAAAGAAATGCAAAAAATATCATTCGTTGTTTCCCACACGATCTGCTGCCGATGTTTCATCAGTGTCATTGCTCCCCTCAATGACCGTTTCATTACGCTGCATTGGCGTTCGTTTGGGCTCAAATTGGTAACCTAAAACACCGATTAAAGCTTCGTAACTCTCCTCGTCACCATTAGATGAACATTCGTTATGTCCTTCTACGTCGGATTCGTCGCTGAAACTAGAAACGAAATTGTCTGCCATCATCGCCGCCATTCAGTATTAAAGCACTGAGCCTTTTTCTTGTTGAAGAAACACCCCTCACTGTCAATTCTGAATTCTCATTTATTGACAACGAGGGGTGTTTCTTCATGAGGGGACTCGGAATATGTGCAGGACGAACACAATGCATCAGCATAAACAGCTCAAAACACCCCTAATTCTCCCCTCACTAGAAGGAATTATATTGATGCAGACAGGCGCTGCCCCCCTAGTGGCCGGTGGCACTCTCTTCACTTGTCGTGACGTCACGCACACAATCTGCCAGATCTCGGGCGCCGGTCGTCTTAGCTTGACAATCGAGCCAAATTTCTCTCATTTTCTTGTGTGTAATTACACGAAGTGGCATGATATGAATGCAAAAGGCATGCGTTTATGGATAAATGATGGAATATTAACATTTTCCCAGGGCATGACATACCATATAAAGAACTCAACTTTACTTTTGCTTTAGGTTTAACAAAGTGGTGTCCATAGAAAGTAAACAATTACGAGGAATTACAGTACTTTATTGCGTACTGCATTCGCTTCCCACTGCAAAGACTAATGCGGAAAAGTCAAGTAATTTTTTTTTTCATCATATCATCATTATCATCTGACCGGCTTTATTCGGAGACTACAAAAGTTTGTGTTTTAGTACTTTATCATCATCTACATTTGAACCATTCACTTTTATCTGTAGTTGTTTATCTTCCCAAGTTTGAGGGAAGTTGTATTTCTTTCCTCAATAAGAGAAGCTTTGCTTTCGCTTGGGTAAAAAAAAAAAAGTGACACAGACAAGAACTGGTTGTGCGACTAAAGTATTGTACTGAACCACAGCGTATGTGTAGATTTAAATGATGCTTTATCGATAAACTGTAAGTTTAATATGGCACATTTTAGAATCAGGAAGTTGCAACCTCCAGGCGGCTTTTCTCAGCAAGTCCGGTATTAGTGCCCGTGAAGGAAGAATTGAGAGGGCAGGTACTCTCATCATAAGGCACGATGTGACATCACAATATACAAATATTGGAAAATGATTTGAAGGCCTAATTAATATTTCTACGACAAACTTAAAGCAACACTAGGGAACTTTTAGTTTTGGTCGATTTTAGCGGCGCAGGTGGACAAAAGCGGAAGTGTTTTGCCTTAAGGAAGACCCCGTCACCCTCAAAGCCTCTGCAGCATTCTTGCTGGCTGACAGTGGGGGATGGGAACGAGGCTAGCATTCAGGTGTAGCAAAAACAGAAACGTTAGCAAGCTTTGGAAAGCATTGTCTAATTGAATGAGCAGGGACAAACAGCCTGGAGTCATAAGAAGGACGTGCTGTAATACTCTGATACAGAATTATTCAAGGCACCAATATTGTTTTGCTCACATGACGCGGGAGTGAGTTAGAGACACGGCCTGCCGAGAGCTGTACGTTTGTGTTAATGTTGAAGTTATATGTGCTATTTAAGAAACAGAGTACCAGCACTTCCTATGTTGTATATCTTTGCTAAGAAAATGCACACAAAAAAACACGTGTGCTATTCTCGAACCTGAACGCACCCCAAGTCTTGGATGACAAATAAACAGAGCAGAGTAGACTCGCTACGGCTGTTAGTTTCTTCAGTTTATTCAGAGTAAGTAACGCACTGCTTTTGACCGTCAGTAACGGTATCGGCGTTATAACGGCGGAAAAAATAATTAGTTAGATTACCCCGTTACTGAAAAAATAATGCCGTTATGTAACATTGTTATTTGTAACGGCGTTATTCCCAACACTGGCCGTATAGCAGTCAGCACAATCGTAAGTTTTTTTTTTTGTGTGACAGGGTTCCTGCCACCCTCCTCAAAGTTAATTAATGCTGGCCTGGTGAAAGCAATACAGAACCTCAGAGGCCATAACAGAGGTGTCATTCAACTAATTGTCAGTTGGCATACCATGTTTTATATAATGTTTTATAAAGGCTGAAAAGATCCCTAGTGTGGCTTTAAAATCATGGGAAAATCATTTTCTAAATCTTCAAAGTTCATCTAAAATCCTTCAAAGTTAAAAAATACTCAAACTGTGGAGTAAAAATACAAAATGCTACTATATGACGTAACCGGGATGTTTACAATAACACCAACAGCTCTAATTTTGTCATTTCAATTTCATTTTGTCCTACATTACAGATCCTTGGTTGGCTGTTGATTGCTTTGGTCATGTTGTCCAACCTCTTGCTGAACTGTCTGGCTCGGTGCACCTCGCCCGTCAACTACCTGCAGCTCAAGTTCTGGAGGATCTATTCTCATGAGGAGAGCAAACTAATGGACTCCTACACCTTGATTCATGCCAAGGAACTCGCCGAGAGAAACATTGAAAGTTTCTTCAAACATTCAAGTCCCAAACATATCATCACTCCCTCCAACAAAGATTGGGATAAAATCTCCACCCTCTACAAGTTCAGCACCAAAGACCACTACTACAGTACATTACACAAGTATGTAGATACCGGGATGATTCAAATGGCCGCCTTTAAATCAGCTGAGTCAATGTCAGACAATCCTGCGGTTCTGAATTTTGTGGATAAAGGCAGAATGTGTCTGTAAGGAGTGATATCAGTAGTGCGGTCTATTTTCGACTACATTTGCCAGAATACTCAGTGTTTATGAAAGTCAGCAAGGAAACAAGAGTTAACATGATGTAAAGTCTGTTCATTATATTTGTGAAAAGGAAGTCTGACATTTGCTTGGTGGTTAACCAAAATGCAAGGAATACATGCGCATGCAACATGTTTTTCTTTCTGATTGTGTCCTCTGTATGAACCCAAGGAGCTGTTGGTAGCAGAGCTGTTAAATGGTATGCACAACTAATTTAGTAAATGAATCTTTATATTTGCTTTCATCTTTTTGTGACGTGGCTGAAGTGCAGCTGGTACTTTCCCACAAAATCAGTCTATATGTCCGTTATTTTTGCATTAACATTTTGTACACACTGATTAAGATAAAGATCATACATTGAACCTGCTATTTCCATGCCATTAACCCTGTTAGTTCACTGATGGTATTTGATTTTTTTCCAATTCCCACGCAAGTTACTGTACATCTGTGCATTGCGCTGCAGATATTGTCATACAATTCTTGTCCTGTGCAGCTGCTTTGACACGGAGAATGGGAATCTGAGTGTCCTTATGGTCTGAACAGTTAGATGTATCACATGCAGGGCTGTCAACAGACTTGCAGGGGCCCAGGGACAAGAGACCATTATAGGGCCCCCCTATCCCACCCCTGCCACCGGCTTTTCACGACAACTTTAACGCTTTGCAAGCAATGGCATTATTTGAGATGGACAATTAAATTTAACAGACCGTAATGTGACGTGACACAATATAAACAAACAATTTCCATCTATTGTCCCATGTATGCTACAATACAATACAACTGGGAGTGCTATACCTGCCTGCTAAGCAAAAAAACAGTATAACTAAACATCCTGTGCCTTCACATCCCTGGAGTTATCAAGCCCTTAAGCAGTGATGCGCCTATTTTTTTTTTTTTTAACAGCAAAGTAATTTATAACATCAGTGAAATCCAGTTTTTGAGCAAGCTCACGCTCAATGGAGAGCATGGTGTTGCCGGCATCCCCAAGGGGCCGCCGTCCCCTACAATATGTCGTTTACTAATTTGGCGAAACGAAGAGGTGGGCGAGCGTCAGGGGGTGAGATAGATGTTGTTGAGAGTGGTTGTGCAGTAGCGCTGAGTTGAGTGGCTGTGAGTCCCCCATTGTTGATAAAAGTTCTACCAAAAAGCTATCTGACGTGTCTCTGCATTTTAATGCACATCGCCACCTTCCTGAAGGAAGACCCGGAAGAACTGACGACAAACGAGCCGTCCACCCACTCCCACCCGGCACCCACTCCACATTACGGTGCGGAGTTGAGAGCACCGCAACTTGCCATAAAGTGCAGTTTGGTAACAATGGGTAGGTTGTTTGGCGTACCCTGTGATATTGTAGTGAGGTATTTTTTAAAATTTTCATTTTATTGAAGGCTCGCTCTCCTCCAGCTACAGTCACTGGCAAACTCAAGAAAATGCGGAGCACTTGAGTGCGCCGGAGCGGGGTCAAACCATTCTCTCCTAAGACGGGGGGTTGTGCAAAAAAAGGAAAAAATATATATTTGAAATATGTAATATGTTAAAGTTTTTAAGTATATATCGAGTAGAACATGATATTTAATCAGACAATGATTTAAATAAAAAAGAAATATGTGAGTGTAAAGTAAAATAAATTAAGGGTCATTCAGAGGCCCCTATGGTCCTGAGGCCCGGAACAACATACCCGGTTGCCCCCCCCGTCGACGGGCTTGATTACATGGGAGTATGATATTCTCCCATTGTGATTATTCATTGTGTTTCGTTTATTTGGAGAAAGCAGCGAGGAGAAAGGAGTTATGGCGGGACAGAAGGGAAAATAGAAGAGGAGAGACGGAGACTAAAGAAGAGAAGAACAGACAACAACAAGAAATACACTACCGATGAATATAGCGGTGCTATCGTTAGCTAATTGTATTTCTCGTAAACACCATGTGGGGGGGCAAAGGAGAAAGATGAGGGGGTGTGAGTCAAAAAGAGATGTAATTAGGCGTGGTAGAGCGTACAAAAATCAGCAATGTGACGTGTAGAACTAAGTAATATGTGAATCACTTGTACGTGTGGATATGTTGACATTCTATTCTATCCCGCCTGATCGCTAAACCTGGCATTGACATTCTCTCTACTTGAGTGTGTCTAATTGCACCCAGTAATGTGTGAATCCCATCAGATGTATGACAGTCCTGCAGACAAGTGGAATTGGTGCGTGGGAGCTGCCCCAGGGCCATGGACCCTCCACAGCCAATCGAGGGGGTGCGTCCTAATCTTCATCCCGCAGCTCCAGCAAGGGGGCTACCGCCACACCTCTGGGACGCAGGGTGGTCACCAGGACCATCCGCACCCCCATTGGGAAAGGGATGAGGGGATGCGCCACTGCCCCAGACGCCCACCCCCACCATTGGCCGCCTACCTGGCCCACAAGCCACCGCCACAAACCCCAACTGACATGGCACACTGTGGAACGCCCTACGGCCCACTAGGCCTGGGGCAGGACAGGATTCCCACTCAGAACGGGCGACACCCCACCAACCCTCAGCCAGTGACCCTCGCCGGGGCCCAAGAAGGTTACCAATCTAGAAAAGAGGGAGGAAGGCAGAAGAAGGAGAGCGTCGAGAAGCCGTTACAAGGCGGCACGGGACCGGAGCCATGACCCCAATCCCCCTCCCCCTTGCAAACGGCAGCCCAGGCGAAGAGGAGGGCACACCCCGGGAGCCACACCATAAAAAAACACACACACACGTTTTATAAAGTAACAGAATAGGCTCAATGACGAAATTAAATCCCACTTATTTTTCCTTTCTCAGCTTCTTTGGCCTGCCCACTAAAAAATCTCTCAACAGAAGATGATGTCACACCCAGAATGAGTTGCAGATTTTTGCAGTCTGTGCACACTAGTGTAAAGTATAGAGCCCACGGGCCGGAAATGGCCTACCACCAGCGGGTCCAATCCAGCCTATGGAGTTGTTCTGCTTGGCAAGCATGTTGTGGCTCATTCATAATGTCCATACTAAATCACATGCTTTTACTTTGACATGTGTGCCATAAAACCGTAGATTTATGTGATTGGGCACGTGCAGTACTGCACTTGGCTCACTTTCATGCCAGCAGTTACATTCGTTCATTCGCAGCCTCCCGGTCAAAATGGATTGGACGTCCAGTACTGTCATTAACAGGCAATGAGTTAACAAGGAAGACATCCCAAAATGCCGCAAAACCAGCAGGAAACAGCCCAGAAATGCCTGAAAAATCACAGGAAATTGTCCAAAATTCATTGGAAGTGACCCGTAAGCGTTTTAAAATTTCATGGAAATGACCTAAAATTAACTAATTGCTTGACATTGACAACGATGGACGTCCAGTTCACTTATACTGAAAGAGCTGGTTGTGAATGCTCATCTTCCAGTGCCGTTGACGGTGCTCAATGTCCAATTCGTTTTGATTGGGAGGGTCTCCCAGTCAAAATGGAGTGGTCGTCGAGCGCTGTCAGTCAGCCACTGAGTTAACCAATGACTAAATCTAATCCTTGAATACCGTATTGGCCCGAATATAAGACGGTGTTTTTTGCATTGAAACAAGACTGAAAAAAGCAGGAGTCGTTTTATATTCAGGGTCTAGACATTATACCCATTCACGACGCTAGATGGTGGCAGATATCATTGAACCGAATGCTGAATTTGACTCCACAGGCTAAAGCGAACCCCTTATGGTTAATGCAGTTATTGCAATTTTGTTGTTTTATCACAATAGATTGATTTACATTTCAAAAACCAAAAGCCATTCATTTACGAATGTGATTGCACTTTAGTTTACATATTTAAATGTTCAGATATTAGGATTTGAATGAGGCAAAATAACATGTTTTTTTTTATCACAAATATATTGTTATAATCATTTGTTTCAGATGTACTGTAATTATTTTCTGTATAAAATTTAATTTGGTGTTCAAAAAGTCTTTTTTCAAACTTGAGTCTTGAAAAAGAGAGGGTCGTCTTAGAATCAGGGCCGTCTTATATTCGGGCCAATACGGTATATAACATTAGAGAAAATATCTGCAAAACAGACAAATAAAATGGACAACTACGAACAACAGTGGGAATCAGTTGCTAGAATGATGGACATAGAATAAGGATTCTCTCATGCCTGAGAAGGAATGCCACAACAACAATAAAAATGTATACATAAATAGATCTATGTGGGGTGTCCCGGGAAGTTGTATGCATCCTTTAACAGCTGATAACTTGTTCACACCTGAACTGCATTTTCACACTTTCACACCAGTAGCATTTGATAAATAATTTTCTTCCTTCAAGTTTAGTCAGGCTGCCATCATTGATTCAATAGATCCAATACTGGGGGTGCCGCGTGGGTGCCGCCCGGAGCCGCGGCCCTTCCCTGGCCGGCCCGGGGAGGAGGGGGGGTTGTATGCGGCGGCCACAGTTCCCTCCTGGGTCAGCCTGGCCGGAGCTGCGTCTCCTCGTACCAGGTACCGGAGAGGTGCTTCCTGGTGTCGTACTGCTCCCCCCTCTCAGCCCAGGGCTGGGAGTCGCGCCTCCATCCCCTTGGTTGGTCTCCGGCCCAGTCCGCCTCTCCAGGACCGCGGCGGCTGCTGCTGCTTTTCTCTCAGAGGGTTCGTCGGTGGGGCCTCCTGGGGCCCATGGGGCCTCGAGTGGGGTTTGTTGTCCCCTGTTGGTGGGGTGGATATGCCATGGACGCTTGGTGTGGCGCTGGTACGTAGTGCGGGGTGGGTCCTCAGGCGGCGGGGTGGGCGGATGCGGGGGGTGCTGGGGGAGGTCTGGGGCAGGTGTTGATCAGGGCCTTGGTGCTTCCCCCGCTGGTGGTTCTGGCGGACGGGTTCTGCCTCTTAATTCACGCACTCCTCACTTTGCACAGTAAACACCTCTCACCCTGGCACCTACAGTACATACTCATTCATTCCTTCGAGGAGAGTTCGGACAGGGCCCTGCCCTGGGCTCGGTGGGCCGTTGGGGGTCCCGTGATGTGCCGTGCCGGTTGGGGGGCTGTGGCTCGTGGGCTGGGGGGGGGGGGGGGGGGGGGGGTATGAGGGGGTTGGGGACGGGCGTTGGGGTTGGTGGTGTGTTACTTCTCCCCATCCCTAAAGGCTGGTTGATGGGGGCGTGGGTGGCCTGGGGAACAACCCTGGATCCCTGTGGGGTGACGATGGCCCCTTTGCTGGGCTGTGGGAGGAGGAATGGGCTGTATTGCCCAACCCCCCGGGCCACGGCCCCCCCAACAGGTTGGCTGTGGGCTGGGGGGGAGCCCCTGGGGTGGCGCCCCAGGGGCCCACCCGCCGGCGTCTCTGCTCGTCTGCGTGGCTATCGCATGTTCGATGGGATTCGCACATGTGGGTTGCCGGTGGGCTCACACTCACAAGGGATTCGCACGATTACTGGGTTGTAGATCACAGGGCTGATTTGTGTACACTCCACCCCTACCAATCACTTATCTTCTACACTCCTCCCCCTTTCCTTAGTTAACAGGCCCCCACATGGTGTCAACCAGAAATACATCTAGGTAACCATAACACCAACATATTCATAGTTAGTGTAGGCGTTCACTGTATTTTTTGTTGTTGTGTTTATTATGTCTCTCCTTATTTTCTTCTTTTCCACATTACCTCTTCCTATTCGCGTCTTTGTCTTAATAAACGAGATATGTTGAAAGATCACATTGGGAGTATGTCATACTCCAATATGAAACATTAAAACTGTTCGGATCAACCAGACACTCAGGCTTCAAACAGCTGAACAGGACAGGTTAAAAAAATAAATAAATAAAAGCCAGTAAGTTCACTTATTCGGTCAAATATAAACTAGTCCGGCCCACATGAGATCTAATAGCCATTATTGTGGTCCGTCAATCAAAGTGATTTGACATACACTACAGGGTACAATTTTCATTGGGAAGTTAATGAGATTAAAATGAAGTAGATAGAAATACAAAATTAGTAAATTGTTGGAGATATTTACGAATTAACACAAAAAGAAGAATAAATAAAAGTGCATTTGGGACCGTGTCTGAGCGATTTACAGTACTGGCACAACTCTAATGAATGTTTGTTCCAGCATTAGTGTAGATACTGTAGAGTAGATGATTCTAGTGTTGCTCGCAGTTCACATTAGCAGTCTTTTACAGGGCACTTAGTCTGAGTAGTCGCTTTTGAGAGGCTGAAACACACAAAGCACTGAGAAGATGTGACTCTGTCTTCATTCTGCTCATCTGCTGATGATGACTGGCTGCGTTCCTGGAACAATGGTATGTTCTGTATGGAAACATTCAAAAGAAGATGGCGTGTCATTCTGCATGAATTGTTATTTGCAAGTATTGCCTTCTTCCATGTCTTGTTGCAAAATGTGATTTTAATCATATTATTCAAGATGTGAGGGTTGCTGCCAACATGAAAGGGTGCGTTATATGAGTACACCCTAGAATGTGCATGATCATTTACTTAAATGGACGGAGTGAAGTGTTAGACTGGTTGGATTGAGCAGCTTCTGTGTGTTTACCCAAAATGTGATCAGGGCACTACTGTACGCCTCCAAGCCTGCGTTACTGTCAAGGGAGCCAGCGTAGTAATCGGCAAAACAGGATATACAGGATTTTTGTGGCAACGTTAAAGCTGAAGACCAAAACAGATAAAGGGAGGTTGTAATCATTTGTATCCTATTCCAGTGTTTTTTTTTTGTTTTACTGATAGCTAATTTGTAACTGGCCTTTGGATATGCGTATAAAACAAGGAATTGGGTGGAGTAGCCAAGGGACTGAGGGAGGAGTCTGAAAGGAAGGGCACAGACTGAAGGGAGGGGTTGTGTTTTTGTCTTCAGCTGGAATGAGACAAGACTGAGCAAATGCCTCGAGCTTGATAGTACACTTTTTAATTCTGCTGTCTTTTTTTACCTTGGTTTATTACTTGCGGAGGGCATTGAAACTCTAACACTGCTACAATGGATAAATTCCAGAATGTCCTGCGTTTCTTCATGAACCAGAAAGCCACAATTGGCTACAGTTTTATGGCTCTCCTGACGATAGGCGGGGAGAGAGTCTTCTCCATGGTCTCCTTTCAGTGTCCATGCAACCACGACCAGAACTTTGCCTATGGAATCACATTCCTGCTCGGACCCGCTGCTGTGCTTCTGGTTTTGGGTCTGTTCTTCAGTGCTAGGTTGTGGAGGCTTTACACTGGTTGCTGCCTCAATCCCATGAAACTGTGTCCGCGCGGAAGATGCTTCGGATGTGTTCGAGTGTTGATGAGCATCTTTACAGGGGCTTGTGTAGCTCCTATTATGTGGCTCTCCGTTGCCCTGCTCAACGGGACATTTTATGAGTGCGCTGTCAGCGGTCTCAATGACAACCTGGTGGTGGATCTGTTCTGTAAGAACAAGACCATGAAGTGTCGGGAGGAGTTAGCCAGAGTTCCCTGTGGCAGGTCCAAGCTAACTGAAGAAGACCGCATGGATCTGCTGCTGATGTTCAGGGCCCAATCTCAGGTAAGATTAATCCTTGACAGGGCAAATGATTATTCTAGATCATTAAAGAACAAAACCTTAGCTAACGTAATAAAGTCCTGGCGCACATTTTGGGTCATGTGCACAAAATTTTTATGATCATTAATCCTTATTGTATTCTAAGAAAAAGAGAAAAAAAAACATATACAGTGCTGGCCAAAAGTATTGGCACCCCTGCAATTCTGTCAGATAATGCTCAATTTCACCCAGAAAATGATTGCAATTACAAATGCTTTGGTAGTAATATCTTCATTTATTTTGCTTGCAATGAAAAAACTCAAAAGAGAATTAAAACATTTTTAAATCATAATGATTTTACACGAAACTCCAAAAATGGGCCAGACAAAAGTACTGGAACCCTCAGCCTAATACTTACTTACTTCTCACACTGGGCTCCACATTATGCTGCAACATTTGTTGGTAGTCTTCAGACTTCATAATGCCATGCACACAGTCAAGCAGTCCAGTGCCAGAGTTAGCAGAGCAACCCCAAAACATCAGGGAACCTCCGCCTTGTTTGACTGTGGGGACCATGTTCTTTTCTTTGAAGGCCTCGTTTTTTTCCCTGTGAACTCTATGTTGAGGCCTTTTCCCAAAAACCTCTACTTTTGTCTCATCTGACCAGAGAATAATCTTCCAAAACGTTTTTGGCTTTCTTAGGTAAGTTTTGGCAAACACCAGCCTGGCTTATTTATGTCTCTGGGTCAGAAGTGGGGTCTTCCTGGGTATCCTACCATAGAGTCCCTTTTCATTTAGACGCCGACGGATAGTACGGATTGACACTGTTGTACCCTCGGACTGCAGGACAGCTTGAACTTGTTGGGATGTTAGTCGAGGTTCTTTGTCCACCATCCGCACAATCTTTCATTGAAATCTCTCGTCAAGTTTCTTTTCTGTCCACATCTACGGATGCCCATGCTTCCTCACAATTTTGCTTCTCAGGTCCTCAGACAGTTCTTTGGTCTTCTTTCTTTTCTCCATGCTCAATGTGGTACACACAAGGACACAGGACAGAGGTTGCGTCAACTTTAATCCATTTTAACTGGATGCAAGTGTGATTTAGTTACTGCCACCACCTGTTATGTGCCACAGGTAAGTAACAGGTGCTGTTAATTACACAAATTAGAGAAGCATCATATGATTTTTTCAAAGGGGGCCAATACTTTTGTCCGGCCCATTTTTTGAGTTTTGTGTAAAATGATAATGATTTCATATTTTTTTCTCCTCCATTTTCTAATGTGTTTTTTCATTGCAAGTAAAATAAATGAAGATATTACTACCAAAGCATTTGTAATTGCAATTATTTTCTGGGAGAAATTGAGCATTATCTGACAGAATTGCCGGGGTACCAATACTTTTGGCCAGCACTGTATTTTTTATGAATGAATACAATTAATAAAATGTTAGCAAAACCATATAAATTAAATTAATTCAAAATAAAGTACTAAAAAAAAAATAATAATAATAATAATAATAATAAAATAAATAAATAAATAAAAGAAATACACTGGTTATGGCCAGCAATAACAATGTTAGGTTGATTTAAAAAAAATGTAGAATTTAACTAATTGCCTGCCATTGGTAACAATAGACATCCAATTCATTTAAACTGGGAGGACTGGCTCTGAATGCTCATCTTTCAGTGGCATTAGACTTCCAATCCACTTTAACTGGGAGGGTTGTCTGTGATGCCAACGTCTCCCAATCCAGGATTTGATGCTTAGTGCTGTTAATGGCAGCAAATGAATTAAATGAGTAAAGGTATATAGATGGATGTTTATCCATAGACTTCATAATACATTGACGGGACTCGGGGTGCAGGGCCGATTAAAAGGGCGCCTATCTCCGTCAAAGCTGACAGAGTGGAAACCTAGACAAAGAGCTTTTTATGTTGAAAATTCTTGTGAATAAATGCCTAAATCCCTGAATTCTTTACAGATATGGACGTAAAACAGTCTCAGTTCTTGGTTAAAAGCAAAAAAAAAGGAGCAGTTAGCATTTATTTTACGTTCATATGTCAAATGTGCTACTAGTCCTTAAGCCACTATGGCGCCGCCTTATCACCACAAAGAGCTTTTCACGTTGAAAATTCTTGTGAATAAATGCTTAAATCCCTGAATTCTTTATAGATATGGACCTAAAACAGTCTTGATTATTTGTTAAAAGCAAAAAACCCGGCAGTAAGCATTTATTTTACGGAAATATTGCGAATTATGATGCCAATGCCGTAGCGGTTAATTTCTCCTATTGATTTTTTTCTCAACATTCCAAACTGCATGCATGGTACGAAAAATATATTAATTACCTTGAATCCTCGAACAAATCACTCCTGAGACAATCCTTCCTGTTTTTATGCGTTACAGCTTTCGTACTTTTTCAACCTAAATCCGGCGTTGGATCGCTGCCTGTGTTTGAGAATAACTGCGACCGACTGAAGCAAAGTGTGGGACGGCCCCCTAATTGAAGGCTTGGCACAGTATCTGGGGATGTGTCCCGTCAATATCATTATGAAATGGTTTTTCGAATTTAGACCATCGGCTAATCAAAAAAAAAAAAAAGCCGATTAAAAAGGGTTGTATCAGGCATCATGTGAGCAACTGTGGATGCCGCTGATTGACGGTAGGAACCCGGATGGACCCTGCAGCAGCTTGAAGGCAGGCTGCCCTAGGAAGCTTCGGGCTTGCCTGTTTTGTAAATACTTTAAGATTTTTTTTCTTGCATGAGAGGATATGCAATGTTGGTTTAACCATTTAAGGTGTTTATTGAGTGATCCTTACACTCTAAATGTTACTCATAGCGTTAGCGAAGCATTCACGTTAGCATTAGCATGGCGAGTATCCTCTAAAACTCTCACTCTCACTTGTTTAAATCTCGTCGTGACGTCCTGGTAGGTTTAATTATTTTTGGGGAAATTATGTACTGTTCTTGCTGTGTGTATAATCATAATTAGAAGTGATACATTCATTGGTTTAGTAGCACTAAACTGAATTAATCCTTAAAGTCTCAGTTCATCATTGTAAATTTGAAGCTGTTGAAGCAATTTTCTAAAAAAAAAAAAAAAAAAAGCCTTTCATAATCTATGTGGTTTAAAAGAGAAATATCAGCCTCAATTATCAGCTTACAAAATCAGCTTTGAATATCGGCAAACGGCTGAAAACTTTTTTAGATATTGGTCTCAGCATCAGCATTTGAAAATCCCATATCAGTCGACCTCTAAAATTGAGTGCCCTATGAAGGGGTTAATGTGTTGTATGTGTGTCTTTCTGGGTGTTTGAGAGAGCGAGAGGGAGACCTACTGTATATTTTCCATAGTGCTGCAGAAGCAAGCCCCAACTTGTAATATGATACTTGTTAAACCTGCTGTTACATAATATAGTTTAGGCAATGTCATTAATAATCATGCATTTTTATTTGTTTTTTTTTTTTTAAATAATCATACTTTTTGTACCATTTTTACTTGAAGGCCCCCCCCCCCCCCCCCCCACACACACACCCTTTGAATACTGCACCTTTTAATTGTGGCTTACAAAGTATACACATTTGGTCAAAAGTTTTACAACAATTTTTCATTCAACTGAAAAGTCTTAAAACATATGTGTGTGTAAAACATAGTATGTGTACAGTATGAACAAATACCATTTTTCCTATAACATTTTGGTGAATGCATGTTATATTCAGGTGTGTCAAAAAAAAAAAGTTAATTTTGGTGAATAAGCAGTAGTGGATGAAGTACTCACTTTTTTTTTTTAACTGAGTAAAAGTACAGATACAGGGGCAAAAAAATACGTAAGTAAAAGTATAAATATCTCAGAAAAAATTACTCAGGGAAAAGTACATAAGTACTTGTTTTCAAATTTACTTTACAAGTGAAAAGTAAAAGTATTTTCTCCCAGTGAAAATATGTAATATACGTACAGTGGTATGAAAAAGTATCGGAACCTTTGGAATTTATCACATTTCTGCATAAAATCACCATCAAATGTGCTCTGATCTTTGTCAAAATCACACAGATAAAAAAAACAGTGTCTCCTATAACTAAAACCACCCAAACATTTATAGCTTTTCATATTTCAAAGTATGCAAACAAAGACAGAAGGGGGAAAAATAGGTAAGTGAACCATCACATTTAATATTTTGTGGACCCCTTTGGCAGCAGTAACTTCAACCAGACGCTTCCTGTAGCTGCAGATCAGTCTGGCAAATCGATCAGGACTAATCTTGGCCCATTCTTCTCAACAAAACTTCTGTAGTTCAATCAGATTCCTGGGATGTCTGGCATGAATCGCTGTCTTTAGGTCATGCCATAGCATCTCAATGGGATTCAAGTCTTGACTTTGACTTGGACACTCCAGAACGTGTATTTTGTTATTCTGAAATAATTCTGAAGTTGATTTACTTCTGTGTTTTGGATCATTGTCTTGTTACAGCATCCATCCTTTTTTTTAGCTTCAACTGTCTAATAGACAGCCTCAGGTTTTCCTGCAAAACATCCTGATAAACCTTTGAATTCATTCTTCCATTAATGATTGGAAGCAAAACAGCCCCAAATCATGATGCTCCATTCTTCACGGTGGGGATGAGGTGTTGATGTTGGTGTGCTGCTCCATTTTTCCACCACAAATGACGTTGTGTGTTACTCACAAACAATTCAACTTTGGTTTCATCAGTCCACAAAATATTTTGCCAAAACCTCTGTGGAGTGTCCAAGTGCCTTTTTGCGAACATTAAACGAGCAACAATTTTTTTTTTTAGACAGCAGTGGCTTCCTCCGTCGAGTCCTCCCATGAACACCATTCTTGGCTATAGTTTTACAAATAGTTGAAGTGTGCACAGAGGTATCGGACTGTGCCAGTCATTTCTGTAAGTCTTTAGCAGACACTCTAAGGTTCTTTTTTACCTCTCTGAGTATTCTGCGCTGAACTCTTAGTGTCATCTTTCGTGCACAGCCACTCCATGGGAGAGAAGCAACAGCGCCAAACTCTCTCCGTTTGTAGACAATTTCTCTGACTGTTGATTGATGTACATCCAGACTTTTAGCGATGGTTTTGTATGCTCTCCCAGCTTTGTACAAATCAACAATCCTTGATCGCAGGTTGTCAGACAGCTCTTTTGACCGAGCCATGATGCACATCAGACAATGCTTCTTATCAAGACAATTCTTACCCGGTGTGTGTTTTATAGTGGGCAGGGCGGCTTTAAACCACTCATCACTGATTGGCACACCTGACATAAAATATTTGGTAAAAATTGGGTTCAATTGCTCTTTAAGTCTCCTTGCGCCATGGGTGGGCAAACCGGTCCTCAAGGGCCGCAGTGGGTCCTGGTCTTTTTTCCAACTGATTCAGCACAAACAGTTTTACCAATGAGATTTGAGCTGAAACAAGAAGCAACTGACTGCAATTACCTGATTGTGCTTGTAAGAAATCTGATTGGTGAAAGGCTGTCCTCATAATGCGTATGGACAAATAACCTGCACCCACTGCGGCCCTTTGTGGAATAGTTTGCTCACCGCTGCCTTAAGCAGAGGGTTCATTTACTTATTTTCCCCCCTTCTGTCATTGTTTGCATGCTATCCTCATTAAAATATGAAAACCTATAAATGTTTGGGTGGTTTTAGTTAAAGCAGACACTGTATTTTCATCTGTGTGATTTTGACAAAGATTAAATAACATCTGATGGTGATTTTATTCAGGAATGTGAGAAATTCAAAAAGGTTCAGATACTTTTAGTACCACTGTATTTCTCCCGACACCGGCCCATCAGCACACCAGGGAAATCCCAAGTATCCCTGTATGCCATCCGCCCTTGTTACCCATAGGTTCCCACCCCTAGTATGTAGTATTGTCATAATCATGTTGAACATCATTTGGTCTTGTTCATGTGTGCAGATTCTGGGCTGGTGGATCATCATCATCGCAGCCACGTTTGGGCTCATTGGTACTTGCTACACCAACTGCCGTTCCCAAGTCAGCTACTTGCAGCTCACATTCTGGAAACGCTACGTGGAAAAAGAAAGAGAGCACTTTGACACCTACAGTGTGGAGTATGCCTCCAAACTGGCTGAAAGAAACCTAAAAAGTTTCTTTGAGAACAAGGATCCTGAACTGTTCCCTTTCCCCAACCACAAGGCATGGGAGGAGATTTCTACACTCTACACCTTTTCAAGGAGCGAACAATATTACAGTACCCTACACCATTACGTGGAGAGAGTAGACAGGGACTTTGCACCAGAGAAGAGACCTGTCATGGACATGGAGCATGGAATTGAAATGACATAGAAATGTTCATTTTATTTTATTAAGTTTATTTATATGAGTCTTTCATAACAGTTTGTTATGAAGTGTGACTAACGGAGCTGACTGGGAGAGGTCACAACCACTTACTTCTTTAATGTTTGTTTTTTAGTCTAAAAAATCGATACTTAGAATACAAACATAAATACACCGTAGTATATAACATTATATAACCTAATAGGTTGTGAATTGTATTTATTTATTCTACGACTGACAATACTGTGTTTCTGGTTTTCATTGACACCTCTACATTCCAAGTGTGGATAATTATCTTAAAGAATTTGTTCCTGCTTTTGTACAAAAAAAGTAATTAAATTTAAAAACTTTAATTTGCACAAGGTCAACAGAACACTTCATTTTTAACTCGGTAGTATTTAAAGTAGTTCAACATACATTCGTAAATCTGTGTGAGCAGATGTGTATGTATTTTGTTTGTGTAATAATATATACAGTAGTTACTTGATTTGTATTAGTTGGGATTCCCAAAGTTCAAAATCCAAGTTAAAATGCATTTTTGAATGCCTTTGCTAAAGCTGCATTAAAGATAAATGCATTTTTTTTTTTGCATATAATTATGCGTGTGTCCATTTCTACAGTGAAAAATATGACAAGATGATGGTTTTTACACCAATGAAATAGTCCCCGCTTTACTTGAACGAATGGATATACTAGGCCTTCTAAAAAAATTTGCATATTGTGATAAAGTTCATTATTTTCTGAAATGTACTAATAAACATTAGAATTTCATACATTTTAGATTCATTACACACAACTGAAGTAGTTCAAGCCTTTTATTGTTTTAATATTGATGATTTTGGCAAAAAAGTCAAGAAAAACCAATCCCTAGCCCAAAGAATTAGCATATTTCATCCTTCCAATACAAAAAAGTGTTTTTAAATACAAAAAAAGTCAACCTTAAATTAATGATATCAGCTATGCACTCAATACTTGGTTGGGAATCCTTTTGCAGAAATGACTGCTTAAATGCGGCGTGGCATTAAGGCAATCAGCCTGTGGCACTGCTGAGGTGTTATGGAGGCCCTGGATGCTTCGATAGCGGCCTTAAGCTCATCCACAGTGTTGGGTCTGGTGTCTCTCAACTTCCTCTTCACAATATCCCACAGATTCTCTATGGGGTTCAGAGCAGGAGAGTCGGCAGGCCAATTGAGCACAGTAATGCCATGGTCAGTAAAGCTTCTGTCATTTCCAGCACACGCCTTTGCACGGTGGCTCTGGATGTTTCTACTCCAGACTCAGTCTACTGTTTCTGCAGGTCCCCCAAGGTCTGGAATCGGCCCTTCTCTACAAGCTTTCTCAGGGTGCGGTCCCTTCTTCTGATTGTGCAGCGTTTCCTGCCACACTTTTTCTTTCCCACTGAGGTGCCTTGATACAGCACTCTGGGAACAGCCTATTCACTCAGAAATTTCTTTCTGTGTCTTAGCCTCTTGCTTGAGGGCGTCAATGATGTCCTTCTGGACAGCAGTCAGGTTGGCAGTCTTGCCCATGACTGTGGTTTTGAGTAATGAACCAGGCTGGGAGTTTTTAAAAGCCTCAGGAACCTTTCACAGGTGTTTTGAGTTAATTTGTTTATTCAGATGATTAGGTTAGTAGCTTCTTTAGAGTACCTTTTCATGATATGCAAATTTTTTGAGATAGGGATTTTTGGGTTTTCTTGACTTTTTTGCCAAAATAGGCTTGAACTACTTCAGTTGTGTGTAATGAATCTAAAATGTATGAAATTCTAATGTTTATCAGTACATTACAGAAAATAATGAACTTGATCACAATATGTTAATTTTTTGAGAAGGACTAGTACTGTCCTCTTTTCCAAAAGTTTAAAACAAATGTCAAAATAACACATACGGTAGGTACCCAATATTTTGTGTTGCTGAAATTAGCTCATATTCAGGGGGCTGTCTTGTTTCAAGTATGTGAGCAACACCATTTTATATACTTGTCTACCAATGTGCTGCTTCTTTTCGGTTGGAACAAGAAAGAAATATATATTTTTTTCTTAAATATTTTTATTACATTCATGTAGAAAACGTGCAGCCCCCATTTAACATGTACATTGTTGTACTAGCAATGCCTATGTGTATTTTGCGCTGAGCAATTAAAAATAAAAATATATAAATAATTTAAAATAAATTTAATTAAATGACTGAGGGATCCATTTCAGAAAAAAAATCCATTATTTAAATAGTAATAAATAAAAATGAATTTAAAAAAGATCACAAGTAAAAAAAAAAAAAAAAAAAAGCAATGAGTAATACAAAATATAAATAATTCTTAATAGAGTAAAATTAATAATAAATTAAAATATTCCAAAAATAAGTGAAAACAAATTGCAATAAATGCTTTTTTGTTTTGTGACCTTACATAGCTTAACTCTTTGGATGCCACTGACGATAATAGATGTCCAATACATTCTAACTAGGAGGGCCAGTCATGAGACAGCGCTGAATGTGACGGTGGTTTGAACAGTCCAGTGAACCCAATTCATGATTAATAAGAGCATGACACCAATTTGTAAGGGCCTGTTGAAAAAGGACACAAAAGATGTCTCGCTTGGACCTGCCAGAAGTGAGCAAGATATTATCAGGCTCAACAGTAGTAGAGTATGTGGTATTCCTTGTCTGGATGATAGAACCTATAATAATGAGTATCCTGGGAAAAACCAGTTGCAGGCAAGGTATTATTATGCACATATTTGGCAAAACAGATACACGTCATGAACAATAGGAAATAGTCAATACTGTAGAATACTGTAGAATTAGGGATTATTTGTTACTACGTTTACCCCAGGGATAATAGTTTTGAATACTTAATCAATGTTATGTTACCTGACAAAAATTTTTTTGACACATATGGATGAAATCAACACGGTTACATTATTCTTGCAAAAATAAAAGACAGTAATACACAAACACATATATAGTTTGTAAAAACGTATATAGAAAAAATATGTAAAAATAATATATACATTTTCACCAAAAACATCAGCGGGGAAAAACATATATTTTTATTAGTTGATTACCCTTTTTTTTTTTTTTTTTTTTTTTTGCTAGTCTTATTGGTTTCAGTGTATAATCTATTTCTGATTGGAAAAATGCAATTTTAGGAGGTTTCTTTGTGAACTTTTGTTTCTGAATAAAAAAACAGCATAAATCACATGAAAAATAAAAAAATTGGGGGGGGGGCTGTTTTTTGATATATATATTTTTTCAAGTTCGAATTTCAAAAAAAATGTTGAGATGAAGAATAGTTTTAAATATTTAATAAATTTTATATCTAAAAACATTCAGAATTTGGCAAACCAAACCCCTGTCGAATTAGGGGATATTATAACATATATAAAGCTAGATGTATACTTGCGGCGCAGCGGCCGTCATGAGTCGGGATTTTTCTCTGGACGGTTCTTTTTAGCGGACATAAAGTGAGTGATTTTCCCCACTAAAATAGGCCGACCTCGCTGAATTCTTGAAGAATTTGCAAACGTTTTGTCTATGATAAACTATGGGAATGTTGGCTTGAATACAGGCTTGATTTTGAGAAAATGTTATTTATAAGTTCTCAGTTGCATTACTTTACCTCGAGCGTTCATGAAAAACCAAGACGTTTGAATTTCGGAATTTTTAAATCTATAGCTATTTGACCATGCCGTTAAATTTCGTATATGTTGCTGACGCAAAATGGCCGACATTCAATTACGCCTGTCTCCATTGTCTCGCTCAGCGCACTAGACTTCTATCTTGATGCAATGCGATGTCTATGGCATAGTATGCGCTAAACACCATAGAAGAAAAAGAAGACGAAGAAGAACAAGAGGAGGAGGCGCGTCAGTTACATATGCAGACAAAAATAATGGATAAAAACTAAACCGATTGCAATTGTGTTGCCAATATAATAATGCTTCTGTCGCTAAAAAGGGACAAAAATACAAATTAAAGTATATAGAATTGTCATCTGTAGATTTAAACACGTCAGGACAAGGGACATCTCCAATGTTTGGTTATTTGAAAAACAGGAGGGGATGGAATCGATCGTTTGAACGCATGCACGCACTAGTCTCGCACTCGCAGTCTCGCAGTGCATGGTGGCCGCACGGCGAACCGCTGTGATGATTTTGCAAACCTTTAGATTTAGATAATTTGCAGCAACGCGAAAATGACAGACTATAACGAAGAGCAAAGAAATGAACTAGAAGCAATTGAGTCGATATACCCAGACTCGTTCACAGGTAAGAATTTCTTCATGTTGAAATATGAGTGAAAGACAGCTAACACTTGAGTAGCCACGCTTAGCAATGGCCAAAAAACAACCAAGTTCGTGTTATTATGAACAATACTCGTGTTAGGATAAGACAACAACTGTATGTAGAATATCTGTACTACAATTAGACGTTGTTAAAAAAAATATTGCACGCACAAAACTATTATATTGTAACATGTACCTGGCCACACAGCTGGGATGATAATATCTGGTAGAAAAAGTAGAAGGGTGGATTTACTCCTGTGAATTCTGGTAGAAAAAGTAGAAGGGTGGATTTACTCCTGTGAATTCCTTAAAATTGCAGTGCTTTCGGAGGATCCCATCAGCTTCACTATTACTGTAACGTCAGACGCGGGGGAAAATGGTGAAAGTGAGTATGTTGGTCGAATGTACCTTGATAGAACAGTACACCTCTTGGCACTTCATAAAACTTGACATTATCCATTGTGATTGTTTCTCCTCGCAGCTGTAGAAGCCACTTTAAAGTTTACATATGTAGAAAAATACCCTGATGACCCCCCACTGTGGGAGGTCCACTCCCAAGAGAACCTGGAAAACAGTGATATGGAGGACATTCTCACAATACTAAAGCAACAGGTCGGAACATCGTATTACAACTATTGCTACCATTGGAATTCGTGTCAACAATGGGTATGTCTTTCCATTTTCTATGCAGGCAGAAGAAAACCTGGGAATGGTGATGATTTTTACCTTGGTGACAGCTGTGCAGGAAAAACTCAACGAAATTGTGGACCTGATGAAGACCAGACGAGAAGAGGAGAAACTGCGGAAAGAGAGGGAGGCGGAGGAAGCAGAGAAGGTAGGACACTACACAACGGTACATACATAAGTACATAAAAGTATATAAAACTTGTTAGTTTTTAATAAAGGTTCTGAGTAAGAAACATAAAGAATTTCTCATTATTCAAATCAGACAAAAATCCTGTTCATTCAAACTGAAAGAACTGCTGCTGATTGACATTTATTTTTGTTGGCAAAGCGCTGCTATAAATTGTTTCGATGACTCATTTTCTTTCAACAAACTAAACAACAAAATCCAATAATGAGGAGGCAGACTGTAATGAATTAGTTATCCTTATCAGACAGTTGTTCATTAATACAATCCAAATCCAATTTGAAAACACACTCTCTTGTATAATAATTTACAGTTTGAATGGGAGTTTGTGTTGAAAGCTGTTATATGAATGGGTTTGTGTGTCGTTTCTAGGGCTGTCAAACGATCAAAATTTTTAATCGAGTTAATCACAGCTTAAAAATTGATTAATCATAATTAATCGCAATTCAAACCATCTATAAAATATGCCATATTTTTCTGTAAATTATTGTTGGAATGGAAAGATAAGACCCAAGACGGATATATACATTCAACATAATGCACATAAGTACTGTATTTGTTTATTATAACAATAAATCAACGAGATGGCATTAACATTATTAACATTCTGTTAAAGCGATCCATGGATAGAAAGACTTGTAGTTCTTAAAAGATAAATGTTAGTACAAGTTATAGAAATTTTATATCAAAACCCCTCTTAATGTTTTCGTTTTAATAAAATTTGTAAAATTTTCAATCTAAACTAGTAGCTCGCCATTATTGATGTCAATAATTACACAATGCTCATGGTGCTGAAACCCATAAAATCAGTCGCACCCAAGCGCCAGCAGAGGGCGACAAAACACCAAAAAACACAAGTAACAGTGGACATGACACTGTGCTGTCATTTTAATCTGTTTGAGCGGGGCATGTGCGTTAAATGCGTCAAATATTTTAACGTCATTAATTTAAAAAAATAATTACCGCCTGTTAATGCGATAATTTTGACAGCCCTAGTCATTTCCTTGTAAAAAGAAACAAGGCAACTTTACTTTCCAATAATAACGCAAGTGCTAATATGCTTCTCCAAAACACAATACAGACAATGATTACCATAATCGCCAACTAGCTTAGCGCTCCATGCTAAGGAGTAACCTCTCATCAACAAAGAATACAAACAATATTTTACTCACTCTAACGAAGGTACACTGGATCTAATAACACAAAAGACAATCTAACTCTCGACACTTTGTAATACTGCATTATTGATTCAGCAACCCAACCTGAGTGTAGCAGTGAAGTCTCTCTCTCTTGCTCTAATCACTGGCGCGCGCAGCCTCACATTACACACAAACAAGGACCCAATGGGACTGGTCATACCCGCCAAAAATTGATGATCAAATTCGTTGTCAACTACTTTATTGATCGATTTTAATCGATACGTTTTTGCAGCCTTGGTCTATACACTGCTGGCCAGAAGTATTGGCACCCCTGCAATTCTGTCAGATAATACTCAAGTCTCCCAGAAAATGATTGCAATCACAAATGCTTTGGTAGTAATATCTTCATTTTTTTTTGCTTGCAATGAAAAAGCACAGAATGAGGGGGGGGGATTTTTTTTTCCACAAAAGAATGGGAAGAATGGGCCGGACAAAAGTATTGGCACCCTTTGAAAAATCATGTGATGCTTCTCTAATTTGTGTAATTAACAGCACCTGTTACCTGTGGCACATAACAGGTGGTGGCAAAAACTAAATCGCACCTGCAGCCAGTTAAAATGGATTAAAGTTGACTCAACCTCTGTCATGTGTCCTTGTGTGTACCACATTGAGCATGGAGAAAAGAAAGAAGACCATAGAACTGTCTGAGGACTTGAGAAGCAAAATTGTGAGGAAGCACGGGCAATCTCAAGGCTACAAGTTCATCTACAAAGACCTGAATGTTCCTATGTCTACCGTGCGCAGTGTCATCAATAAGTGTAAAGCTCATGGCACTGTGGCTACACTCCCTAGATGTGGACGGAAAGGAAAAATTGACAAGAGATTTCAACGAACGATTGTGCGGATGGTGGATAAAGAACCTCGACTAACATCCAAACAAGTTCAAGCTGTCCTGCAGTCCGAGGATACAACAGTGTCAACCCGTACTATCCGTCGGCATTTGAATGAAAAGGGACTCTATGGTAGGATACCCAGGAAGACCCCACTTTTGAATTTCGTTGTTATCCTGACAATGACAAATAAACACTGAATCTGAATCGGAGACATTAAAAAGCCAGGCTGGAGTTGTCCAAAAACGTTTTGGAAGAATGTTCTCTGGTCAGATGAGACAAAATTAGAGCTTTTTCGGGAAAAGGCATCAACATAGAGTTTACAGGGGGGAAAAAACGTGGCCTTCAAAGAAAATAACATGGTCCCCACAGTAAAACATGGCCCGAGGCATTATGAAGTTTGAAGACTACCAACAAGTTTTGCAGCATAATGTAGGGCCCAGTGTGAGAAAGCTGGGTCTCCCTCAGAGGTCATGGGTCTTCCAGCAGGACAATGACCCAAAACACACTTCAAAAAGCACTAGAAAATGGTTTGAGAGAAAGTGTTGGAGACTTCTAAAGTGACCAGCAATGAGTCCAGACCTTGATCCCATAGAACACCTGTGGAGAGATCTGAAAATGTCAGTTTGGAGAAGGCACCCAGAGACCTGGAGCAGTTGGCCAAAGAAGAATGGTCTAAAATTTCAGCAGAGCATTGTAAGCAACTAATTGATGGAGTTATTTTGTCTAAAGGCTGTGGTACCAAGTATTAGGCAGAAGGTGCCAATACTTTTGTCCAGCCCATTTTTGGAGTTTTGTGTAAAATGATAATGACTTAATTTTTTTTCATTCTCTTTTGTGGGTTTACATCGCAAGCGAAATAAATGAAGACATTACCACCAAAGCATTTGTAGTTGCAATCATTTTCTGGGAGAAATTGAGCATTATCTGACAGAATTGCAGGGGTGCCAATACTCTTGGCCAGCAGTGTATGTCTTCATTTAAAGGAGCAATATGTAAGATTTGTACCGATGCTACTATTTTTCATTAAATGGCTATAATATTAACTTGTAATGAGTTCTCAATGGTTTAAACCAAGATTTTCCCATTTTTAAAGTTGATTGTTAGCCTGGAAAAGTTATTGTTTTGATTCTGTGTTCACAACAGGTGGCCTGCCCTCCACCAATTTGCCAATTACATCCTTTGCAAATAAGTCCTTTGCCTTCTACCAAGCTGCCAAAGCTCTATAAGCTTCGTAAACTAAGGTTGCAGAAATAAGGCAAGGATATGCATAAATGTGATGCACTTGTAATACAAGTGCGTGTACATGTAACACACTTGCGTGTACTTAAGCCTGTCGCGATATGCAATAAGTCAATTAATCGAACGGTAATTAAAAATGAGGGCGTTAATTTTCCCGACTGCGATTTAGCAACCCGTGCGTGCATACATTTGTGCGTGTATGTGCTGCGCGCACTCGGCACATGTGCCGGTTGATTGCATATGAGACAGCAGTTCCTTTCACAGATGTTTATTGGTCAAC
The DNA here is from genome assembly GCF_030265065.1 of Corythoichthys intestinalis. Lineage (NCBI taxonomy): Eukaryota > Metazoa > Chordata > Actinopteri > Syngnathiformes > Syngnathidae > Corythoichthys > Corythoichthys intestinalis. The sequence continues at coordinate 58,787,175 of NC_080398.1, read as the reverse complement.
ACGCCGTAGAATGAAAGTTCAGATATACAAAATAAGGAAACATATCTATATTTAACATTGGAAAACGTTAGCATTGCCACATTGAAGCTAATGGCGAAAAAGACAATGTACTAACCATTTTAGCCTGTTATAAGACATCAGAGTCTTCTCCAAAACGCAAACTTGTGGTTAAAAGGTACACTTCAAACATGAAAATTTGCTGTTTACAGCATTTGCAACAGTGCAAAAAAAAGAAAAGCATTTTACTGACACCACTTGCATGATGAAAAGAGAAGTGCCCTCTTTTTTTTTTTGTAAAGCTTATGGTTAGGGGCTTGGTGAACGTACTTCCGGTAAACATTTCAAAATAAAAGCAGATCATATTCAACATGTAAACTTGGAGTGGGAACCTCTTGGTACCTCACAATACGATATGATTTGCGATACAGAGCTTACAATTACGATGATATGACAATATGGCCATACAACAATTATCGATACATTGGTCAAGAAATCATTCAATGATATTCTACAAACGACTAATAAACAGAAAAACAAGCTTCTGCTGTGAATTGGAATGAGTTTATCACTAGTAGAAGTCCAATCCATTTGAAGTGGGAGGGATGGCAGCGAATGAACGAATGTTCAGCGGATGAACATTTGTTCATTCGCTGCCACCCTCCCACTTCAAATGGATTGAATGTCTATGGCCGTCAGTGGCAGCTAATGCAAGGCAATGAGGTAATATTGGGCCATTTAAGGTCATTTACCTGTTGATTTTCAGTTACTTCCTGTTGATTTTGGGGTATTTTATGGGTCACTTCCTTTTTATTTTGAGTTACATAACAGGAAGTGACCTGGGAATCACGCAAATGAATAGAGTAGACTAGAGTGACTCAAACTCAACAGGAAATGACCTGTAAATGCCCTAAAATGAACAGCAAGTGACCTGTAAATGCCCTGAAAATCGGACAGAATGACTGCAAATGCTCTGGTTTCGAATGAACGAACATTCCTAGTCTAAATGGATTGGGCGTCAAGCACTGCCAATGCAACCTTAGAGTTAACTGAGACACTATTATAGTGGAAGATTTTGGTAGCAACTTGTTAGTTCATTTTTATTTTATTTTTTTTTAAGACATTTTTTAAAACGATATCTCGATTCTTGCCAGGAGCATATCGATAATCTCTGGGGATAGAAAGTATCACAATATATCACCATTTCGATATTTTGTCACACCCCTAATGTAAACAGTAGATTTCTGGAGTTATTGTCACAGATTTCAGATTCTACACTAAGAATAGCTTTAAAATGACACTGTATATGTGCTTAACAGGTAGCATTTCAGGGCACAGTGGTAACAATTGAGAACTTCCTGGCATGGAAAGCCAAGTTCGAGCTAGAAGTGGCTGAAATCCGACGGAAAAAACAGAAAGAGGAAGAGCAATCGGGCAAAGCAAAACTCACAGGTAAATACTTAATTTTCCACCGCCGCAAGTCCGGTTGCTACCTTTTTTGGTCTCTTTCAAAGATATGTTTGATTTTCAGCATTACATTGACAGACAGTGGACAGAAACGTGACGGGCTAAACTACTGCAAGCATTAAAAACTAAACTGCTGTCAAGTGAAAAAATATTGCATATGGAAAGTAATGCTTTGTACAAATATTTTTACACAGGCAAACAACTGTTTGAGAGGGACCACAATCTGGACACGTCAGACATCCAATTCCTTGAAGACGGTAATGTTAAAGTCTGAATCCTGAATTCAAATTAGATTAATTTGAAACATTAAATAAGCTCCTCCAATTACGACAGCCCATCATGAAACATTTTGGGTCTGCCAATGCCAAAAAGATTTCTACTGGTAGTCATGTGGCCCAAAAAGTTACTGTCATTCTATTTTTTTTTTTTTTAATTTAAGGTTTAGACAGAGATGGGTTGAGTAGCCAAAAATTTTGACTCAAGTAAGAGTAGCTTTACTTCAAAATAGGATTATTCAGACAAAAGTTATAGTCTTCCAAAGCATTTATTCAAGTAAAAGGCAAAAGATACAGGCAGTTTCCGGGTTACGACGTACCCGAATTATGATATTTCAACTTTATGACACTTTTTAAAAAAATTATTTATTTTTTTATTAATAGCCTAGGACGTGTTCTGTTCTCACTAAACGTGAAGTTGGTCAGCTTGATAGACGACAAACAAGGCAAATGCTGTTTTTGAAGCTTTTTACTTTTGACAATTTGTAAAGCTGTAACACATAAAAGTACATTATCTTGAAAACAACACCCATTTCTAACAATAAAAAACTTGAAACAAATCAATTGGTGTTCAAACAGCCAACTAGTCTGATCAATATGTAAAATTAGTAGATTAAATTAGACTAATTTGCGTAGCAAAAGTCCACTAGCTTAAATGATACGAATGCTAACGTATTTACAATTTTCATAGCTGCTATGACATTGCAAATTGCTTCCAAAAACTGTAGCTCTAATTACAAATGCATAGACAAACATATATTAGCTGAAACAATGTACAGCCTTATGTGGGCCAAACCAGAGAGCAGCTGTCCTTATAGCCATGTCAGACGAGTCTGCTCCTCAGTCAATACAAGGCAAGAGTCCTGCCAGACCCAACGCTGCCACCAGAGTGCAGTATATCCTCCATCATTAAACAAAATACAACACAGTACTTTCAAACACAGTTATTTTGAGATTTTTTTTGGGGGGGGGGGGGGGGGGGCTAAAAGGGTTAATTGCGATTTGCTCGGAAATTCGGGTCAGGTAGCCAGCATGGGAACGGAACCTGTTCGTAACCCAGGGACTACCTGTATTAGGTGAAAAGAATACTCAAGTAATGAGTTACTGCTTACAGTGTCTGATTTCTTTTTAAACAATATTATTTCTTTTTCTCAACAAAACTGGTATTATACTGTACCTTTTACGTGACCATATTAGGCTGAAAAAATACACAAAAATCAGGGAATTCTGACTACAAAAATCTAATGCAGTGGTGTCCAAACTATTCCACATAGGGCTGCAGTGGGTGCGGGTTTTTGTTCAAACCCTTAATGAGGACAACCTTTCACCAATCTGGTGTCTCACAAGTGTAATCAGTTGATTGCAGTCAGGTGCTGCTTGTTTTAGCACAAACTTCATTGGTTAAATTGTCTGTGCTCGATTGGTAGGAACAAAAACCAGGACCTACAGCGGCCCTTGAGGACAGGTTTGGACACCCATGATTAATGGAAATGAAACGTCACCCATCCAAAAAAGCATGAGTGCCCTCTAGTGGAGAAAACTTACTTCCTGCCATGAAAATAAAACGATCATATCTCCGCTTTTCCATGGTCTGTCGTTGCCAAATAAAAACTGGGAGAGACGTTGAAATCTGCGCTTTCAAGTAATGTTGACGGCAGCACTCTATGTCAAATAGTTTATTTTTTACAGGCGTTTAAAGACGCCAAGTAAGTGAACAGGCCAGCGTGATAATAGGACTTCCGACTGTAAGCTTATGTGTGATCATGTGACTAATGTTATTAGATTTCGACCGATATGGGATTTTCAAATGCGATACCAAAATCTAAAAAAATTTCAGCCGACTGCCGATATCCAAAGCCGATTTTGGAAGCCTTTTTTTTTTTTTTTTTTTTTTAAAGCTCGTAGATTATAAAAGGCAATTTAAAAAAAAAAAACAGCGTCAAATTTACAACGATGACTTGAGACTTAAAGGATTAATTCGGTCTAGAGCAGACATGTCCAAAGTGCGGCCCGGGGGCCAAATGCGGCCCGTGGTCAAATTTCATCCGGCCCCCAGCCTCTGTCCTAAAATCAATAACGTCTGGCCCGCACACAGACTTAATAAATTGGTCAGCAGTACTGCTACCAGCATATCAAGTAGCTTACACACTAAATGCTGCTCCTCATTTACCCACTCAAAGGCAGCAGCACTCTAAGCAACATTACCTCGTGTGACCCTTTACTCCCAATTTTCTAAAATGACGACATTCAACAAAAAAAAAAGAAAGTTGACTGTGACGGCCGACGCATCAAGGATAGGTGGAAATTGGACTATTTCTTCACTAAAATACGCAACAACTGTGTCCGCCTCATTTGCAAAGAGACAGTCACTGTTTTTAAAGAGTTTAATGTGAAGCGATATTACCAAACAAGACACGCTAACATGTACGACAAGATTACAGGGAAGATACGTTGTGAGAAATTGAAGCAACTTGAAGCTAGTGTATTTCACAGTAGTATTTTGCAAGAGCCCGAGAGTCGAAAGAGAACGCCACAAAGGCTAGCTGTGAGATTGTTGAAATTATTCTTTAAAAAACATAATAAAGCAAATGTGACGCACAGAATGGCTTGCTAAAATTTGTTTAAATATATTCTTAGGGCTGTCAAACGAATAAAATTTTTAATCGAGTTGATCACAGCTTAAAAATTTATTAATCGTAATTAATCAGAATTCAAACCATCTATAAAATATGCCATATTTTTCTGTAAATTATTGTTGGAATGAAAAGATAAGACACAAGACGGAGATATACATTCAACATACGGTACATAAGTACTGTATTTGTTTATTATAACAATAAATCAACAAGATGGCATTAACATTATTAACATTTTGTTAAAGCGATCCATGGATAGAAAGACTTGTAGTTCTTAAAAGATAAATGTTAGTACAAGTTATAGAAATTTTATATTAAAACCCCTCTTAATGTTTTCGTTTTAATAAAGTTTGTAAAATTTTCAATCAAAAAAATAAACTAGTAGCTCGCCATTGTTGATGTCAATATTACTGTATGTTGCTGAAGCCTGAAACCCATAAAATCAGTCGCACCCAAGCGCCAGCAGAGGGCAGAAAAACACCAAAGAACACAAGTAACAAGTGGAAATGACACTTTGCTGTCATTTTAATCTATTTGAGCGGGGCATGTGCGTTAAATGCGTCAAATAGTTTAATGTGATTAATTTTAAAAAATTAACGCCCGTTAATGCGATAATTTTGACAGCCCTAATTGTTTTACGTAAAAAACGTCAGCCAAGGTCGGCCCCACAAATTTTTACGACACCAAATCTGGCCCCCTTTGCAAAAAGTTTGGACACCCCTGGTCTAGAGCTACCAAACCAACAAACGCAACATTTAGAGTGTAAGGATCACCCAATAAACGCCTTAAAAGGCTAAAGCAACACTGCATATTGTCGCATGCTAAATTTTAACAAAATCTTATCATATTTACAAAACAGGCAAGCCTGAAGCTTCCTATGCCAGCCTGCCTTCAAGCTACTGGAGGGTCCTTCCGGGGTCCTACAGACAGTCAGCGGCGGCCACAGTTGCCCACACAGATGCCTGATCAAAATCCTTTATCGGCTTTATTATTCCTCGGCCGATGTTGGAAAAAACTCCATATATCGGCTGACCTCTAACTGTTATGTCTGATTGATATAACGGAGTCGTGATTATTATTGAGACGTCTCATTGGTGAAACCGGTAGAGCCACTGTGGGCATCGCTGGCAAAAATAATAACAATGATGATAATAATGACAGAAAAATAAGTCAAAAAATTAAATCCAATATGTAGAATAAGAGGAAAAAATGTGAGGTCTTAAGTGTTCCCAAATCTACTCAACGAAAAGTAAAAAGTGGTAAAAATACTGTTAGAATTCAATCTTCTCAAAAAGTTACTCAATTAAATGTAAGGGAGTAAATGTTTAGAAGTGTTTTTGGACCATTCAGAACACAGCAATTTCCATCTTAAATATAAATTACAGCATAGTAAACCTTGTATTTATCATGAAATGGCTCTATTAATTTCTTAACCTCTACTCTTTCTTCCTTTTTAGCTGGAAACAGTGTTGAGGTGGATGAATCATTGTTCCAGGACATCGACGACTTGGATTTGGAGGATGACGACCCAGACTTTGACCCTTTGGAAATGGGCAGTGATGAGGATTAAAACAGTTGTATAAAAGAATGGACATGGAAATTGGCGATGAATGAAACTTGATCAGACACATGAAGATTCAGTAATAAGACTTTTCAGTAGTTACAAGGGGAATACTTGTCATACGGTCATAATTTTGTTTTTATTAATTCTTCTAGTTTATATTAGCTTTCCAGATACATGACTTCTTAAGTTCTGGTGCTGGCCACAAGTTTGTACTACGAACTAATTATGGCCAGTGTACGGTATATGTCATAAATGTACTTGTTGAATTGAAAATCTTGAGCATGAAAAAGTACAAATAAAAGTTGATCTACTCCATTTATAACCAGTGGTGAAAAGTACAATTAAAAGTTGATCTACTCCATTTATAACCAGTGGTGGAATGTGATGAAGTAAAAGTACTCTGTTACTGTAGTTAGGAGTGCACTTGATTCAAGTTTTTATACATTATTTTACATGACATCAGACGCCGTTTAACAAGGTTGGCACCACAATTTGCGTCAAAAGTGCCCAGAATGTCATTATCTAAGCCAGTGTTTTTAAACCTTTTTTTAACTCACGGCACATTTTTACATTGGAAAAAATCTCCCGGCACACCACAAACCAAAAATGTTCTTAAATTATTTTCTGTACGGTATATTTAATTATAAAATGATTTCTCAGAATGTATACTTACTCAGTGTGAAAGGTGAGCCTGTTTAGATGAACACAAAGTCGATATCCTTATTCTTCAACAGCTCTCAGACTTTCTCTGTATTTGTTTGTTTTTATAGCAGTTAGGCTTGAAAAAGCTCAGAATTATCAGACGGGGGACTTGAGCAAATGTCTTTAACCACATCAGGGCCGAGCATCTCGCAGACAATGGCTTTGCAGGCAGGTAGTATTAAATGTCTCTGTCACGGTGTGGGACTTTTTGGATTTAGCAGCAATGTAACTGGCTTTGAGGGCTTTCTCATTTACCTTCGTAGTTTTTGTCAAAAAAGTTGCCAGTTTCTCTGTGTTTTCACGAAGGCGAACCAAATAGTCCATCGACTTGTTTTGAAGCGACGGGTGTTTCGTTTGGAGATGACGTTTAAACTTGCTTGGCACTGTGGCTCTGTTGGATAGCTGCTCGTGTCGTGTTCAAGAACTGCTCGGATTTCTAGCCATTAGCCCCACCTTGCTGTGTCATAATAATAATAATACATACATATACGTAGTGTATAATTATATATATGGCGGAAAACACTCAGGTGACTTGAACTTCTGCTATGAGACCCCCGATTTGGCCAACTTTGAAAATTGTCCGATATGCATGTGTTATACACAGTGTTGGGCACGTTACTTTAAAAAAGTAATTAGTTACATTACTCACTACTTCTTCCAAAAAGTAACTGAGTTAGTAACTGAATTACTCTATAGTAATAGTAACTAGTTACCAGGGAAAGTAACTATTTCCGTTTAAAAAGAACTTGTTGTATGTCAAAGAATTTGAAATTTTCTGAGCAGTATTCGAGTCAGTGGAATAGAGAAGAACAGACAGGTAGTTAACTTGTTAGGTGCTTCAGCAGATTTGAATTGCTTACAATAGATGTTGACAAAAGCTTTGCCCCGGGACATAAATTACACATTACATGCAGGTTCTTTCCTTTAATTTCGACAAACTTGAGATAGTGTCTATATCTCCACCTCTTAAAGGACAATTTTTATTCTGAATGCTCTGCCATCCCGACCCTGTGCATCTGTTTTGCGTGTGTTTGCCGCACCCGCTGTTCCGGTTTGCTTGTGAAATCACCGGCTCTGATTGGCTTATCACGACACATGACTCTAACCCTCAGCCAATCACAATCACTTCTATCGCATCTCTCGAGGGGCATTCAGGTAGGTTCGTTTCCCGACAATTCACGTCACCTTCAAAGCGTCTGCCGTCCTCAAGAATCTTGAGGACTGCTTCCATCTTGACTCAAGAATTATTGCTGGCTGACAGTGGGAGATGGGAACGTGGCTAGCATCAGGTGTAGCAAACACAGAAACGTTACCAAACTTCGGATAGCATTGTCTAATTGAATGAGCAGGGACAAACAGCTTTAAGTCAGAAGTACGTGCGCTGTTCACGAACATGAACGCACCCCAAGTCTTGGATGACAAATCAACAGACAAAGTCGACTCGACACGGCTGGTAGTTTCTTCAATATATTCTGAGTAAGTAACGCACCACTTTTGACTGTCAGTAACGGTAACGGCGTTGTAACGGCGGAAAAGTAATTAGTTAGATTACCCCGTTACTGAAAAAATAACGCCGTTACGTAACGACGTTATTTATAACGGCGTTACTCCCAACACTGGTTATACATCATTGGAAAGCTTAAAATCTCAATTTTCTGGGGAAAGAATTTTGAACAGGAGGGAATTTTTAAAAACAAAATATTTTTTAAACAGCAAAACCCTATCTGGAGGTGAGAGCACGCGAGAGCAGAATTACAGACGGCATGACTTTAACGAGATATTATCGCATACTTGTTTTGTTTGAAAAACTCCATGTAGCATGTATCACTGAGTGTCAAGACACAGCTGTGAATGGCAACAACTGGATTTTTGGGGGATTTTATGGGTGAAACATGGTAAAATAACAAAGGTCGCGATGCAGAAATCGCAGACATCAAAGAGTGGTCGAGATTTTCATATATTTACCCTTTTAAACGTTTTTTTTTTTTTTTTTTTCTCCAATTTTTCTTTGTTTGAATTGATTATCATCTAATATATTGTAGAAAATGCGACGGTAACAAAAAAATAAATAAAAAAAATTAAGCGATAGTTATGAGGTAGGTATCCGTGACTTTTTTACAGATGCCATTTTTTTCATTGTGACACTTTGTTTAAAAGTGGTTTAAAAATATGTGAGTGAATAGTTTTTTTAAGTCTTTTTTTTTTTTTTTTTAAACGAAATATGAGACATTAGTTAATGATTCTAAGCCAAAAATGACAGACATTTTGAATAATAAATATCATTAATTACCTTCGTTTTATGGCTGGGTTGAAACAAGCGGTTGCGCGACGTCTGTAAACGAGGGTTTTCAGGGTAAAACAGACAAATTAAAAATAGTTTGGGAGCTTAATGCGCCATGAATGTGCTATGGCAGCATATAGACATTGTTCTATCAAACACAACAGTTCTTTTGTCTGAAAATACAGCAGTTTCTTTTAAAGAGGAGTGCAAGAGCAGAAACAGCTTTTTCAGTTTTGTCTGTTTTCCGCCATAAATAAATAAATAAATAAATAAATAAATATATTTGTGTTTTCCGCCATAAATAAATAAATAAATATATTTGTCTGTGTTTTCTGCCATAAATAAATAAATAAATATATATATATATATAGAAAAAGCTGTTTCTGCTCTTGCACTCCTCTTTTTCATACCACTGTAGCTGAAAATAAGCTTAACGGTCTTATTTTAAGCAAAAAATATTTTTATTTTTAAAAAAGCGTGTTTGTAAGAAATTTTCTTACTTCAAGAATCAATATTGTTCAAAACATTATTTGAAAGCATGTTTTTTTACTTCGGTAAAATATGAACAACTTTTAGATGTATGGGCTTAAGACCAAATAGTAATATTTACTTCAGTGGAATATGACACATTAATCTGTTAACTAGACTCAAAACAAGATGGAAAAAATTATTTGACAAGATTCATAAATATTTATTTATATATTAATATTTATAAATTATCTGACTAAGATGCTATAAATTTGCAGTGTAAAAATGTACATAGGTAGCGAAAAATTGTACTCAAGATTGCATATAAATCAGCCGTTCACTTTGACATTTGAACCTTAATATCAGTGATGAAAATTCAACACCTAAAACATTATCGACTGAAAATTTGAAAAAAAAAAAAAAACTTATTTTACAACATTTTAAAATCCACTATCACTCATCCTTATTTGGATCACAAAAGGTAATGGGCTTTATCCTTGTGTCAATGGGCCAAATAATTAGTGCACTAACCCCCCCAGACCCATAACTTTTTTATTTACACTGCACATTTTGAAATCTGAGCGTCAGTAGCCAGTAGGTCGGTAGTCATATGCATGAAATAGTTCAAAATATTGGAAAATGAGTAGAGTGCCTCTCCAAACTTTGTCAGGTGGGGTCATAGGTGGTCCTAGGTTGAATAGGACCCTATTTTTTAAAAACATTTTCTCCATCAATCAATTTCTTCCTATTTATGCTGTCAAGACACTTGCACAGACATTTTTGTGGGCAGGTGGTCGGGCAGTGGTTATAGGGCACGAGAATTACCTTATATTCCACACATTACACTTTTCACTCCTCTAAAACATAACTTGACCAACAGTGGTGGAATGTAAAAGTACTTTGTTACTGTACTAAGTACACTTTTGTGTATCTCTACTTGAGTACAAATATATAGCACTTTTACTTCACTATTATTATATCAGCACATATCTACTTTTTACTCAACTACTTTTCAAATTGTCAACTGTGTAAAACGTTACTTTTGTTTTTCTTTGATAGTTTCGTTTTCATGGCTCCAGCGAAATCGATTAGCCCCATGCAACTATACCGTTATTGAACATAGAGGGAGCAACACGGGTACAAGCAAGATTAGGCAGGTGAACAAGATATTGACCAATAATAAATAAAAAAAACAGAGAGACCAACGCACCTTCAAATGGGTGCTGCACTCTTGTACAGTAGGTGAAGGGTGGAACCTGATAGTTGCTTGCAATCAGCCAATAACCCTTTACACTCTGAGCATTTTTTTGTGAAATTAAGGGTGGATTTTTCTATGAGCATTTATAAACTTAAGTTTAAACATGCCGTGTTGCACATGTTTTTCTTCCTAAATCATCAAAGGATCATGTCATTAACTTTTTTTTTTTTTTTTTACAAAATTTTTACATTTTTGAAAGTGTCACAACCAGCTAAAGTTGAAAAATTTCAAATGGAAACACACACATAACTTGATTACTGATAACTATAAATCTCAGTAAAGTTGTGACAACTAATCATATAAAATTAACAGCTTTAATTTGACTTTTATCAAGGTTCAGCAAATGAGAACGGAGCAATTTACAATCCAAAAAGGGCACTTTATGACAATAGTTTATAAACAATAGACAATATTGTCACGAAACTTGAAAAATTAAATTTCCTATTCATTTCAATGTAATGAAACTTTTTTTTTTACAGCTGGGAGGGGTCTGTTCATGCCTCTTCCAATGGAATTTCGCAGCTTACAAACAGAATAAATACATTTTTTGTCGTTGTTTACATGGCCAATAACACAAGATGTTATTGATTCAGCAGTGAGGGTCACTCTGTTCAAGGTAGGTCTGGAGGGCTCAAATCTTATCCAATTTAACTGGATCTTTCATGTGGTCATGATAAATGGCTATATTTTTTTCATGTTAGTACCTTCTTTGAGGGGATCAATGCCATTGTTCATCAACTCCTCTTCGAATCCATGTCCCTTCTTTCTGGAGACTCATCAGACTGCATAATTTACTGCTTGTGCTCGCCTGTACGGAATGGATGGTCTTCTTCTTCTACCCCTGCCTTGTCGTTGTGATGCCATATTTCCAATATAATTGTGATTAAAATGGACCAGAACTGCGACTGGATTTTTTTCAGTCACCTCGGGAAAATTCAATTAGTTACGATGCAACAATACTGCCATCTGGTGTTGAGTGAAAGAGCTACTATATGTCTATATATTGGCCAAAAATGACATCTTTATGACGAGTACAAAAGATGTTATGGCCCACATAAATCACGCCAGCGTCCCCTGCATGTACAGCGTGAAGTGTAACAGCAGACTACAGTGATTTCCCTGGAATTAAACGCATTGTCTTGAAATTTAATACCTACTGCAATTTTTCATTGAAGACAATTTAAAGTGCATACGACAGGAGAAAAAAACTCCTAAATAGGATTATTATGTGAATTAGAATCATATTTTGAGACAATTGGACTATATACAACAATTTAGCAAAGCGCAGATGACGAGAAATTTGTTTTTTAATCTGCCGGTTAACCACGCCTACCACTATAGGGCTCTAGCGTCCCCAACAGGTGGATGACGTCAGCGGGACAATGGGCTCATCGATTTTACTATTCAGCCCATTGAGGGGGAATTATTCACAACGAGGAAAACGCGACGAAGAGAGCCGCAAAATGTCAATGTTTCAGTCTCTCTACGCCAATATTTTTACAGGATATTCTTTTTATCCAAGTACTTTTCCCCAATAGCTAAATAAATGGCATGGTCATTACAAATAACAGTCTTGTGCTAAATGGAATATGAAATTATAAAAATGCATTTATTCAAGACGACATGGCAAAATTACTCCATAATGATCAAAACTGTCGACTTCACCTTTACTGTGAAATCGGGCTTATGTCATTTCCCTTCCCCGGCTTCGGAGAATGTAAACAAACCAAGAGGCGTGACAGCTAGCCAACATGCTAACCCAAACCGAGTGATGCTTCGAAGTCTTCGAAGCAGAAAATCACACATAACTAACCCGGATCATTTCACATAAGTACTGGGTTGTCGATTGTTTTCGCCGATCGGCAAACCACCCGGCGGTAGAGCTGAAACGAATACTCGAGCAACTCGAGTAAGTCGAGTTTAAAAACTGATCAGAGTAATTTTATTCACCTCGAGGAATCGTTTCATTTTGCCAGCTCTAAGCATCACGTTTTGCCCGGACTACTTTTAATGCGGGACAACGCGCTGACATCACGTGCGTCGAGGAAGAAGCAATAAAAAAATACCTTACTGCAGCCTACACCCGTTACAAACTGCGCCGACGTTGCTAAAAACTACTCCCGCATGTTGCTACGCTGGTAGCAGGTAGCATCTGATGCATGTCATAGATATCACATGTACTTAGAACTAGATGCGAAATGACCGACTCGGCAGTGTTAATAAAACAGCCGCCATCTTAAAGCAGTACACTTCTCAGCACTCATAAATAAGATTAACGTTACTGTCACTCGCTCACGTAACGTTATCCCTGCGGAGGGCTAGGTTTCTATTCATTATGACCACTGTTGATGCGAGGCTAACTCTTACATACAGGCTTTATTTAATCTGCGAAAACAGCGCTGTAGAGTGATTATGGGGTAAAATACAAACTTAAGAATGCTGTCAATTTTAGCCCAGTAGTCATTGCTGGATAAAAGACCAAGTAGCACTGAAGCCTAATGTGCTCCAATACAGCACAGCATTTATTTTGAACACTGCAAAAACTCAAAATCCTATCAGGACTTACAGTTTAGACTAACTTAAAACTTAACTAGAATTTATAGCTTGACACAAGTGGAAATTCAGTTGAAACACGTGGGAAAAGCACCTACCTAACTTTTAAGTGATGTGTGTTATCAAGCGTTATGACATTTTTAGGTAAGAAATATATATATTTTTTATAAGATCTAAAAGTTTTTTGCGTGAAAGCAGTGAATTAGTCTTTTTTTTTCACATTTGAGATGCAATTGTTGGCTGTTTTCAACAATGTACATCGAAAATAAAGACATTGATTGACTGAAAATGGTTAAATATTAGATGAAATGTCATTTTCTCATCTGCAATTATAATTGTTCTTTGGCTGAGGTCGGAGGAGCATGTAGCTGCTAAACAGTCAACACGAATATGGCAAAATAATGTTGTACTACATGGTGAAGTCCTAAACAGCCAGAGTAGTCCTAGGCGAGCGGCTGCAGTTGTTGTGCAGCTAACATGTGCAGCTAATGTGTATGACGAGAGCTTTTTACATGCCCATCCATGATCAAACGTAAGTAGTCCTTTATTGAAAGAAAGTTTGTAGTGTTTGCTTTGTAACCGCTGTATTCGTGGCTATTTTTAACTCAAAGTTGCTATTTCTGATCGGTCGGAAAATTTGAAAGAACGCCAGGCACTTGAAGAGGGGAATAAGCCGAGTATAGTGCTCTCCCGGCTGGGGGATGTGTGACAAGCCGCCGGTCGTCGGCCAAGGGGACAAGGAGCATGTCACAAAATGCAAGCCACCTACATATTAAAATTATCCCCGTATTTGACATAATACACAACACGATGTTAACTCACTTCCTCGTAAGTCCCATGGTCCAAGAGTAGTAGGGCTTGTTTTGGCCAATATCCAACGGTGAATGGGAACCTTTTGAAACCCCAAAAAAGCGCACACGCCTTTCCTTCGTACAGCAAGATTTTTTTGCAGCCGTTTGGCTGGCGTGATGCAAAAAAATAAACGTCTTAGTCCTTCTCATATAACAGTACAGCTGTATAGTGAAGAGGACTCCTTCCTCCGTACACGTCGCAGCGCCCTTTCTCAACACGAGACTGTTGCCGGAAGTCACTCATTTTGATGGCGCAGGATTAAAAAAACTAAGTAAATATAGCGATTGCTTCCACACACATCCAAGCGGTCCATTTTATTCAGGAGCATAAAATACTGCGTGCATTATGGAATAAACATGCTTTTTCGTGTCACAGGCACTTTAAGACCTTGATTATCTGGATTTTAAATATAAGACATTTTAAGACTTAGGGATCCACGGGAGCCCTGTTGTAAGAACCTTGATGCAATTGCACTTGCACCATCAATGAGTAGGAACTGCCTGCAAGTTAGATGATTAATTCTGAACATTTATTAGCAAATAGGTGCAGCACACTGTACATTCTGAAATGATAAAATCATATTCACATTAAAAGCAAAGAGAGGTAGAGGAGTTAAAAAAAAGGTTTCAGTTCATGGAATCCTTTCAGCACACAGAGTCCTTGAGTTCAAGATACGGCTCTGTTAATGGAAAAGGAAAACAGAACACGGTTCAGATCCTTTAAGTCACGAGCAAATTACACAACATATTTCGTGAATGCCCGTTTTCAGTTAATTTGACACAAAAAAACATTAAATACAGTAATGGGGATGAATTGATTTCAAAATTTGGCGAGTTAAGCTAAAAGGCCAATGAAACACTCAAAACAATAAGTTTTGGTCAGGAATTTTACAAAGGTAAAAAACCATGAATTCATTTTCATTCCCTGCATCCCACATCAACCATGTTCAAACTATATTAAATTGAATACAGTAAAAAGACGAAGACATTCAATGTTCAAAGTGACACTTTGTTTTCAGAAAATACTCATTAACTTAAGAATTTTATCGCAGTACAAAAGAGTGGGGAAGAGTGGTGTTTAACCTTGTCTAACATCAACTTTTGTTTGAATAAAATTCAACAAACAATTGGCAACTGAGGACAATAATTGTTGAAGCTCTGTGGGTGGAATTCTATCCCATTCTTGCTTGACGTACAGCTTCCGCTGTCTAACACTCTGGGTTCTCTGTTGTTGTGTTTTACACTCATAATGCGCCACAAATTTTCAATGGGAGACAGTTCTGGACTCCAGGCAAAACCAGTCTACTAACAAACGTTGATGTTGCTTGGATGGCAGCATTATGTTTCTCCAAATCCTGTATTTTTTACACAGATGTGTAATTTACTAATGCCATTGGTACTGACACATTACAGAAGGTGGCTTTTGGAGTGAGTGCTGATAAACACCTTCAGGTGTTCCAGTTTTTCCATAAACAACTTCAAATCATGATTTGTCTCCGACCACAGAAAGGTTTTCCAGTTTGCCACTCTCCATTTTATCCAACACAACACCTGTGCGTGTGTACTGTTTAAAAATGGCTTCTTTGCAGTGTAGTTTCATCCAGCAATTGCGGATGGCAGGGGCGTCACTAAACCAAGTACAACACTGGGAGACTGGCGAGCGAACAAATTTTTTTTAGCACTTTAAACTATATATCGTGTTTTTCGGACTATAAGTCACAGTTTTTTCACAGCTTGGCTGGGGGTGCGACTTATACTCCGGAGCAACTTATGTGTGAGATTATTAACACATTATTATATCATTTCACATGTTATTTTGGTGTTTTGGAGTGACACTGATGGTTTGGTAAACTTGTTAGCATGTTCTTTATGCTATAGTTATCTGAATAACTCTTAATAGCTATATTACGTTAACATACCGGCCACGTTCGCATTTCGTTGTTCATGCATCATGTTACATTATCATACTGTACACTCATTCAGAATGTTGTTCTCTATTTTATTTTTATTTTAAATTGCCTTTCAAGATGACATATCTGTTCTATCTGTTCTAAAATGCGACTCATACTCCAGTGCGACTTATGGTTTTTTTTCCTCTTCGTTGGGCATTTTATGTCTGATGCGACTTATACTCAGGTGTGACTTATAGTCCGAAAAATATGGTACATGCAAACCAAAATGTTTCTGTAAAAAAAGTGACTTTTTTTTTTGTTTTTCAGCCATCAGTATTCAACATCAAAATTGGGACATCCCTTGTTGATAGTCCATTCACCTCTGTTCATTCTCATCGACTTCCATCTCTCCTTCACCTCTTCCTACACTCTGCTGTTCTACTTTGTGTGGACAGAAATGGGGATATATCACTAAATTTTAAGCAATTAATAGGTGTTTCTTTTAGATTGTGACCTAAAAGTGATTTATGTTGCCTATGTGGGTTACCTAGCCTACCTCTTTCATACCTCCATACTTATTTATCCTTGCTGCGAGCAAATGACTTTCTAAATCAATTTACAAGAGCAATGCTGTTTGAGTCAAATAGAAATAAAAAATAAGACATTTTTTTTTACAGATTACAGGGATCTCAGTAAAAAATAAAATGTTTGTAAAACAGGTGGAAATTATGATGAGCACACATACCAAATTGTTCGAGGTTATAGCCCAAAGAAAGGCAATTCATTCATGCACATGGATTCTATGCATTTTGATCATATAAACAAATAGCAATAAATAGCATCAGTACTGATACAGTTCAAATACCACATATCATATCAACCCAATATTAGACAAAGCTCTTGAGTGAGAGCCTCTCACTCAAATCAATTTAATTGTCGATGTATTCATAGCCAGTTAGCTAAATGTCGGCAGATAATTTGATATTTCAATTTGCGAACAGAGTACCGTAATTTCCCGAATATAACGCGCACTTTTTTTCCCCAAAATCAACTTGTGAAATCATGGTACGCATTAAAAACGGGTACATGGGGATGGAGACAGAAATATATATATATATATATATATATATATATATATATATATACATACATACACCGATTTTTTTCTTTTATTGACACGGCCACGTTGTGTTAAAGAAACGTATGCGGCGACCTGCTGCCGACCATTATGGTACGTGACGTCACCATATTGTTTCGGTAATATTTCATTCTAATCGGCCGAATGATTTCGTCTGTGTTAAATTCTGCTTTTTTCACTCTTCATAAAGCACAGAATTTAGTTTCTTGAACTCATTTGAGTCAACGTTTATTGCAGATCTGCAACTCGGACCATAACAAACGTAAACACACAGACTTCCTGTGTCCGTCAACTATATCTGTCCCTCGGGAAACTCAAACCTAAATAACAATAGTTCCTATTGTTACTGTCGTGTTGACAGCGATGAGCTTTCACGGATTTCCGACTTACGTTCTCACTTTCATTTTACTGTATCAATCCATGGAAGAAACATTTATTCATCATGATGAAACGAGCAAGCTATACAGCAGCCTTTAAAAGAAAAGTCACATCTGTTTTGTTTTCTCCTAGATTCTGATAAGTTGGAGAAGTTGTCAAATCATATTATTACCGTAAATACTGTCGGTTTATGGTAATATTTTGAACTACCAATGTGCTATGCTTGTGCTGTGTTTCACCAGTCAGTAAAATGACATTTCTGTAGGCTTTAGGGTTTATTACATGGTGTCTATAAAAAGCACAAACAGTCATTCAACTCATGATGTATCACTGGAGCATTAAATAAGCTGCCCTTCTTTGTAGCAACCATGTTCTTATCCCACATTACGATTTTGCAACACATCAGAACAATTTTCCAACTTGGGAACTCAGATCTCCCGACATACATGAACGTAGCATATCTCCCAAACGTGTTACTTAAATCTTGCTGTTTTTTGCCATTTCCCAAAACAATACATCGGGTAATGCCCACTTTTTTCCCAAACAATTCTGAGTGTGACATCATAACCAGAATTGCTGATCTATTTAGCTTTCTACTGCTGCTCTAGCTAGTACATGTCGATAGAATGACGGTTAAACGGCAACAACAGAATAAAAAGCCTTTGTCTAGCATGCTAGCAGACAGCAAAAATCCGCAACTTATTCTAGGTGTGATATCATCATCTGTGTGTAGATTTTTTCGTGGGCGGGGCCAAGGTAGCTGAGAAATGAAGACTAATTAGAACTAATTTCATTATTAAGCCATTGTTGGATGGATTTATGCCCAAAGTATTGTCTGCTATCATTTTAAAGTCACGAGCTGTAGTATTTCATACCACCTTTAAACTGTTGGACTATTTTCTCACGCACTTGTTCACAAAGAGGTGAACCTCACTCCATCTTTGCTTGTGAATGAGCAATTCAGGGAAGCTCCTTTTATACCTAATCATGGCACCCACTGGTTCCCAATTAGCCTGTTCACCTGTGGGATGTTTCATATTGGTGTTTGAAAAGCATTTTTCGACTTTTAGTTTTTTGCCACTTGTCCCAGCCATTTTGAAATGTGTTTCAGATATAAAATTCTGAATTAATGATTTGCTAAAAACAGTAAAGTCTATCAGGTAAAAACATTAAACATCTTGTGGAGTTTTCAATTAAATATAGGTTGAACATGGATTTGCAAACATACATTGTTGTGGAATTTTTTTTTTTTTTTTCACGTTTAACACATTCTAATTTCATTGGAATTGGGGTCAGTTAGAATTCTAAATAGGGTGGGCGATGACGTCATTGAACAATGGATTAGAATAGCCCATGGCAAAATACCAATACCGAGAATATTCCCAGGCGTCATAACATGACAAATATCAAATAACATAAAGAAACTGACCTGTTTTTCCTCAGCAGACAACACACCCTCTGCTCCCACTATCTGGTACTGTTTATGTTTAAGGCTGCCAGGCATTTTTCGGAAATGCCGGATGGCTATTGACGCAGTGTTTTTACTCATTAACATCAAGATATCTGATGATGAAGAAACAGGATCCAAAAGAAGAAGGCACATGTTTCCATTCTTTCGCTGCTCCAAACCCACTATGGAGCGGCTATGCCCTACAGGACACAGTCAGGAGGAAACAGTTGATGTATTAAGTCTGAGCACTATTTTTGATCCTGTAAATACTGTGGCTGTTCGCCAAATGAGTAGTGAGGAATTTAAAAAATATATAATTAAGCATGTTTTTGCTGTTCCCAGTTGAAATTTACTTTCAATCTAAGGATAAAATGAAAAAAAATGATACCTGTAATTAAAAAAACAATATGTGGCATAGTGTTTCAGTCCGCTAGAGTAATGGTAAATCTAAATAGCAATAATGCAGAGGTGGGTAGAGTGTCCAAAAACTTAAAAGTATGAGTCACGTTACTTAAAATAATATTACTCAACTTACAATGTTATTGTTTTTCTCAGCACAATGTCATCTATATGAACTGTTATTGTGATTAATACTATAACCTTTTACATGACCACATTATTAGACAAAAAACAAAACACAAAAGTAATCGAATTCCGACAACAAAAATCTACAGAAATGTAACATCATCGATCTTAAGAGCATGAGTGCCCTCTCATGTAAAAAAACCTACCATGAAATTAAAACGATCATATCTCCAGTTTTATGTGGTGTATCAGTGCCAAATCAAAACTGGGAGAGAGGTTCAAATCAAGGTTGGAGTAATGTTGATGTGAAATAGTTAATTTTTTCCGGCGCTTTAAAGACGCCACATGATTGAACAGGCTGGCGTGATCATTGAACGAATTTAGTGTATAGCTCAAAGCAGCGGAGTAAGAGTAATGTTTCTTCTATGTAAAAAGTATGGCATGGAACTTTTAGAAATACATTTTTCTCAACAAGTTACTCACATAAATGTAATCAAGTAAATCTTTTATGCTGCGTTACTTACTCAAAGTACTCAGTGTCAGTACTCAGAATGAACATAAATAGTGCAGTAATACATACAGATTAAAATAGTACTCAGCCCTTTAAATCAGAATTTACATAAAAACATTTTTCACTAGAGAATTTCTGGCCCAGTTTACCCAAGTCAAGTCCATTGTTCCATGTCACTTTATTCTTTCCCCTAATGCTGCCTTTCTACAATAGTGTTAGAATCATTGACTTTTTATGGAGATATTCCAGCCCAAACCCCACCATGGCGCAATGTATTTTTAAGTGGTGTTGCTGGGTGCGCACCTTGATGCTGCAGGTAAAGCGGCGGGAGGGAGGTCTGGGTGAGTCTAGGTGGTAATCTGCTACTGCTGGTCTGACTGAAGTATTGTTTGACCCAATCAAAGAGCAGGGGATGGGTGCCTCCTGGGCCTGTTGGCTGGTGAAAGTCAATGATGCGGCCACTGCAAGGGGGGCAGAGATGGGAAATGTTATCATTTAAAGCTGGTATTCAAATCAATCCACTGCTGCATTCTTTCTTGACCGATATATTGGCCTGCCAATATATGGACTTTTTTTTTCCAAGATCGACAACAACAAACAAAAAAAATAAACCAATAAAAAAGGATTTTGATCAGGCGGTAGGACCCTGGAAGGACCCTGCAGCAGCATGAAGGCAGGCTGCAACAGTAAGCTTCACGGTTGCCTACTCTGTGAGATTTTTTTTAATCTTGCATGAGAGAATATACAATGTTGATTTAGCCTTTTAAGGTGTTTACTGAGTGATCCTTACACTTTTAAATGTTTTTTTTTTTTTTTTTTTTTCCTCCTCAATAGAGTTATTTATTTCCTGGCTTTTTTCTGTGAAGAACCGCGCAATGGTTATTTGGTTATTATCTATTTAATTAATACAGTATTATTATATTATATTATATTATATTATATTATATTATATTATATTATATTATATTATATTATATTATATTCAGGGGTGCACATAAGTGGTCCGCACATGCGTACTGGACGTAGACAAACGCGCTGGCCCTCAACGGCTTCCATACGCTTTTGCGTACCGATGGCTGACCACTCTATTTGCGGCGGACACGAGAAAATAACTTCTCAAAATGTCGAAGAGGCAGGCCACACTGAGTAATTACTTCCGTGTTCCCCCACCCCGTCAAAAGACAGACAGACGGCAGAGACGTCACCGGAGCTACCGAAAAAAAGGACTTTTGCTGAAAAGTGGCTACAGGAGGTACCATGGCTAGAAGCGAATGATGCTCGCACGGAAATGCGGTACAAAATGTGCCGTGAGAATCCCAATGTCGCCGATTAGAGAAACGCATTTTATGTAGGGTCAAAGAATTTCAGCCATCCAAACTTTGAAAAGCACGAAAAAAACAGAGCATGTGGCAATTAAGCAAACTATCGATGTCAAACAGGACCCCACTCGCCCTATGGACATGTGGCGGAATAGGGCGGAATAAAGGTAATGAACAGCGACATGCACTGACAAACGTGTTTTTGCTCGCATTTTACAAAGCTAAACATGCACGTTCAATGAGGTCTTATGAGGAGGACATCCCACTTTTAAAAAGGCTTGGAGTTAATGTGGGAGCCGCATAATGCCCTTTATTTTGAATTGGTGCTTTTATGTTTATTTCTTTACATTTCACTTCAAAGTAATGGCAATTTTGTTGTGCCAGTTGATGTTAATCAAGCATTAACTGTTAATATAATTAATCAAAGTTAATTGGCTCTAAGTAAAGCTTGTCATAAATTTATCGCATCAGGTGGGTCGGCTCTCAAGCTCAATGAGGACCAAGTCACATCTCCAGGTCCTCCTCTGAGAACCTGGGCAAAAAAATTATGTGCACCCCTGATTATATTATATTATATTATATTATATTATATTATATTATATTATATTATTTTATATTAAGGGCTGTCAAAGTTATCACGTTAACGGGCGGTAATTAATTTTTTTCATTAATCACGTTAAAATATTTGACGCAATTAACGCATATGCCCCGCTCAAACAGATTAAAATGACAGCAGTGTCATGTCCACTTGTTACTTGTGTTTTTTGTCTCCCTCTGCTGGCGCTTGGGTGCAACTGATTTTATGCACCATGAGCATTGTGTAATTCTTGACATCAACAATGGTGAGCTACTAGTTAATTTTTTTGATTGAAAATTTTACCAATTTTATTCAAACGAAAACATTAAGAGGGGTTTTAACATAAAATTTCTATAATTTGTACAAAAATCTATCTTTTAAGAACTACAAGTCTTTCTACCCATGGATTGCTTTGACAGAATATTAATGTTAATGCCATCTTGTTGATTTATTGTTATGATAAACAAATACAGTACTTATGTACAGTATGTTGAATGTATATATCAGTCTTGTGTCTTATCTTTCCATTCCAACAATAATTTACAGAAAAATAAGGCATATTTTAGAGATGTTTGAATTGCGATTAATTACGATTAATTTTTAAGCTGTGATTAACTCGCTTAAAAATTTTAATCGTTTGACAGCCCGAATTACATTATATTATATTATATTATATTACATTATACTATATTATATTAAATCATTTTTATTTTATTTACTTTGGTTCCGTGAAGAATCCAGAAAGGGTTATTTGATTGTGGCTTTCTGAAAAACAATAAATTTTTACATTTAGGCACTCCTGCATTCGTCACACTTTTTCTGTTACAAACTGACCCCGGCCCCTCATCAGAGAAGAGAAGGGTTATGTGGCCCTCACAGGAAAAAGTTTGGTGACCCCTGTTTTAAACTCTCACTTGAATAAAAAAAGTAATTTAATTGATCTTTCATGACTCGACCGAAAAACTATATGACCAAATTGAACAATAAAAACATGAGTGGTAGACACCTAATTCCTAGAGAAGTAAGCAGGACATAGATCTCTGTGGCACCAATCCAGGCTCGAGTTCCCTGTAGATGATGGTTAAAGTGGGATGCACCTTGAGGATCCAGTCCTGAGTTCCATGCATCCTCAATCATACTCTGCACTTTTGGGATACTTGGCACTGCTTTATCTGTGGGAGAAAGTGAGCATTGAATAAAAAAATGTCTATAAAACAAGACTTTAAAAATAAATCATCTTTCATTTCCGATGATAGATGTTCAACTAGTTAAACAAGGATATAGTGTGACCAGATTCATGGTAATTACATTGCACTAAATTGTTCCTTCACCTTACTATGTCACAGTAGTAGTATCCAGAAAAGTCCGAAAGTGCCCAAATATGACATTGTAGCGGGAAAGAAATTCTGGAAGTGGTACGTTTGCTGAATTTATATCGGCACCTGTTCCTCTGGTTCCCTTTGTTGAGGCAGAAATTTGAAGATACTGTGTTTTAACTGTGTTTACTGGGGTTTTTTTTTTGACAGTTGTGTTGATTCTGCAGGGCACAGCCTCAATTTGCGGGATGCCTGAATTGTGCTCAAAATGCTGTAAGTGGATGCACTACGCAGGACAGTGGTAGCTAGGGATGCAACGATACAGTTGAGTCACGGTACAGTATGTTCGGTATGATTTTCGATACGATGGAGACGATTTTCGATTCAAAACATTTAATGCTCCGAAACAAAAAATGCAAGTGTTATTTATTTTTATTAGGTTTTTTTTTTTTTTTTTTTTTTTTTTTGGGCTGTCAAAATTATTGCGTTAACGGGCGGTAATTAATTTTTTAAATTAATCACGTTAAAATATTTGACGCAATTAAGGCACATGCCCCGCTCAAACAGACTAAAATGATAGTACAGTGTAATGTCCGTTTGTTACTTGTTTTTTGGTGTTTGGCGCCCCCTGCTGGCGTTTGGGTCCAACTGATTTGTATGGGTTAGTACCATGAGTGAGCAATGTGTAATTATTGACATCAACAATGGCGAGCTACTAGTTTATTTTTTGATTGAAAATTTTACCAATTTTAATAAAATTTCTATAACTTGTACTAACATTTATCTTTTAAGAACTACAAATCTTTCTATCCATGGATCACTTTAAGAGAATGTTATTAATGTTAATTCCATCTCGTTGATTTATTGTTATAATAAACAAATACAGTACTTATGTATCGTATGTTGAATGTATATATCCGTCTTGTGTCTTATCTTTCCATTCCAACAATAATTTACAGAAAAATATGGCATATTTTATAGATGGTTTGAATTGCGATTAATTACGATTAATTAATGTTTAAGCTGTAATTATTCATTCATTCATTTTCCATGCCGCTTCTTCCTCACGAGGGTCGCGGATAAGCTGTAATTAAATCGATTAAAAATTTTAATCGTTTGACAGCCCTAGTTTTTTTTAATTTTGCTAATAAGCAAAAATAACAATGCCATCATATAAACATGCATTTTAGTGCATAATATTTGTGTGCTTACCTCTTACTGATCTGAAGAAATTTTGTATAAAAGTGCTGAGAACAATCTTTTGTACTTTTTGTAAAGTGAGGTGGGGCACACTGTTGATTGCTAAAGCTCTCTTAGCAGCTATAGTATGTTTACTACATGAGCAAAACATCCTATTTGTGGTCCAAGTCCATCTGTGTTATGTATTGAATTAACAATATTTGCAGCATTATCTATAGTCACTGCTACTTAACATCCATTCAGTCATGGCGGTTTTTAATTCATCGATGTAGTATATGGACTACGAGTCCCATGATTACTCTGGGTTCACCCAGGCAATGGCATGGGAATTGGGGGGATCCAACGTAGCACATCTAGGTTGCTATTTGATGATATCTAGTGTGTGCGCGCGAGTGTTGTCGGGGCATTAAAAAAGTTAACAAACGCCACAGAAGTCACATCTGCTCATTACTGCACAACACCAGCATTTGACAATCGACTTTCATAAACAGGACGAGTATGAAGTACAGCGCTCTTAATTTGCCACTCATTGTTCATCATGTAACTGTGAGTTAGTGCTCTGTGTCCCAGGGTTTAAGCTGTCTGGTGTCAAACCGAAGCTAACCGTAGCAGCAAAAGGCGGCAACAATATAGTGGCGGGCATTGTTGTACATATCTGTAAAGTCAGTCTTTGTCAATTATGTAAGAGTGGGGATAGCGTATCACTAACCCGAAATGCTTCCACACAACGGATCTGTATGATGTTGAAACCGACAAGCCGCATAGCAAGAGAGACCACAAAAAAAGTTGGAAAATACATTTTGGTAGCTTTTCAATTGGATCGAATGTTTTTGCGTATTGAATCGAAGAGGGCGTATCAAACGGTTCAATATAAAACAGAGTATTGTTGCATACTTAGTGGTCACCCTACAAGGTTATTAGGCTTTTTCTTTCTCTTTTCACTTTTTCTTTATTAAGCTTTTACCCCTTAACTGTAATCTTATGTGCGTGTAGATTCAGTAGAACATGGCAGACATAAAGTAGATCAATAATAGATCCAAACTTACAATTAATGCTTCCTATATATCTGCCTTGGTACCTCGTGAAGTATTTAAGGGGTTGCAATATTATTATTACAGCTTAGTAAGGTAGTACACATTTCAAATATATTTTAGGGTCAAAACGGGGAAAATCTAATTAGGTTTTTCATAATAGGGTGTGTGTAATGGAGCACCTTGTAAAGAGGAAGCATATGGATCTAGTTTGTAAAGAGAAGAGAGCAGCATCTGGAAGTTTCGGTAACCGCACCCCCAGCCTTTGTCTCCTGGAGAGGAGCAGTAGTGATCAGTGTCAGCGCTCAGCCACACGTGCGCGCAGTCTCTGCACTCAGTGTTATAGTACTGGCATAGAGCTCCAATGACACCTATGGCACAGGAAGACAATAACAATGACAGCTTAGACACCCCGGATGCTGAGACCTCTGCAAGCATATGATGGATTCCCACTTTCATGACAGTAACAGCAAATACTAATACTTTAAAAAGAATATGTTGACCTAAGTGCAACAGAACAAACCCAGAGTTCTTGTCCTCCCGTCATCAACTCCTGAAGCAAGAGATTCCATCATCTCTACCCTTTTAGAGTAATACTCTGCGATGTCCATGGCCCCCCTGGCCACATCTCTCGCCATGGTCTTCTCCATCTGTTTGCAATAGCCACCACTGCCATCCAGGCCAAACTGTTTCTGCAAAAAAAAAAAGTTTGGATATTTGCCAATATCGCAAAGTGTACCCCGATTCGATTCAGTGGCCTTTGATCGATTTAATATATCTTGTATACAGCAACCCCTCCAAGAACTCCAAAATGGATGGGTACCCTAAGCTGCTGTTTGGTAGAGATGGGATGCTCGAGCCTTCCTGCTCGAATCTGATTCGAGCAAATGAAGTAGAGCTGTGTTAAAGCAGTGTTCCGAAAACGGCGTCGAGCAAGCCAAAAATCACGTGACCACTGCTGACGAGGCCTCGAACGTCACAGATGTGTCAGCGAGTCACACTGTTTCCACAGGAAAATGAAAACTTGATGGGAGCCGCCCGCTCAATCGGTGGGAACCCAATAAAAAGAATAATACAGTTATTCGGCAGTTTTTTGAGAGGAGGAATTTTCGCGAGTGCTACAAACATTTGCTCATTTTCAAGTCAAGAGTGGGAATATCATTATCACTTAAATTTCATTAAATTAATTCACATTGTTATACACTAGATAGTGGCATACGTTTATTTGGAATAGATACAAATACGACACAACCAACCCACCAGAAATTATACTTAATTCATTCATAAAAAATAAAATATTTCACAAACCTTTCCTTACTTTTATTCGACTCAATTATTTCCATCCTATGATTCTGGAAATCTTTATAGTACTCAATAAATAATATCCCTGTTCCTAAGCACTGTGCTTACTGTACTGTTACTGTACTGTAATATTTACAAAAAAATAACAATAGAGTTACTCCCCGACATCTAGGACGAGCCACTTACAAGACTAGCACTGTCGTGTATTACAAATACTGCTTTGAACACGTCTTCACAGACAAAGCAATGACACGGGCTTAAAAAGGTCAAACAGTCAGGACGCAACCCCTACCCCAATTCAAAGCTACTGCTTCTCGAATTGGGGTGAACCCCAACATACAGGCACTTGCCCTGTGGCCAATAAGTACGCTCACACCTGTTCGAGGAGTGGCACCAAAGCCCAAACTGTGCGTCAAAGTGAGCCTCATTACATCCAGTCAGAACTTCTCAACCTCATCCACCAGTATGGGCTTCTACCTTTCCACAGATGTGACATTTCATGTGCAAAAAAACATCTCAAATAGCTGGAGATTAGAGCTGTCCCGACTAGTCGATGTTGTCGACGTCATCGATGACGTAAATGCTTCGACGGGCAAAATATACAGTCGACGGGTAATGACAGGTTAAAAAAAAATTACTTGCGGATAAAGTTTAGAATGGCGGGCACTCGCGATGCAAGCGGTGAAAGCGGCATAAAGCCAAAAAAGCAGACCAGAATGGCCAGAGCCTGGAATTATTTAAAACAAAATATGGAGGGTGCCACTGTGTGTACTCTTTGCCAAGCTGAGCTCGCATACCACGGTAGCACGTTGGCTATGAACGAACACTTGAAGCACCGTCACCCAGGTGTAATTCTGGAAGACAACAAGAAACAACAAGCTAGCGGATTGTAAGTCTATACAACTTTCTAATGATTTTTTTCAATTGTAGTTGCATTTATGTGCGTCGTATCAACGTGCATCATTAAGTTTTTTCCCCCACGTACTTCACGTTTTTGATCTACTCTGCTGCTGCTCCCGAAAGTTCAAGATCTCGACATCTCTGTGCACGGCATGCAGATTGTATTTATTCGGATCATGGAAGCTCCCACTTGCGGGGAAAAAAATTATATATACATATATATATATATATACAGTATATATACATATATATATATATTTATATATATATATTATACAGTGCCTTGCAAAAGTATTCGGCCCCCTTGAACCTTGCAACCTTTCGCCACATTTCAGGCTTCAAACGAAGATATAAAATTTTAATTTTTTGTCAAGAATCAACAACAAGTGGGACACAATCGTGAAGTGGAACAAAATTGATTGGAAAATTTAAACTTTTTTAACAAATAAAAAACTGAAAAGTGGGGCGTGCAATATTATTCGGCCCCCTTGCTTTAATACTTTGTAGAGCCACCTTTTGCTCCAATTACACCTGCAAGTCGCTTGGGGTATGTTTCTATCAGTTTTGCACATCGAGAGACTGACATTCTTGCCCATTCTTCCTTGCAAAACAGCTCGAGCTCAGTGAGGTTGGATGGAGAGTGTTTGTGAACAGCAGTCTTCAGCTCTTTCCACAGATTCTCGATTGGTTTCAGGTCTGGACTTTGACTTGGCCATTCCAACACCTGGATACGTTTATTTTTGAACCATTCCATTGTAGATTTGGCTTTATGTTTTGGATCATTGTCCTGTTGGAAGATAAATCTCCGTCCCAGTCTCAGGTCTTGTGCAGATACCAACAGGTTTTCTTCCAGAATGTTCCTGTATTTGGCTGCATCCCTCTTCCCGTCAATTTTAACCATCTTCCCTGTCCCTGCTGAAGAAAAGCAGGCCCAAACCATGATGCTGCTACCACCATGTTTGACAGTGGGGATGGTGTGTTCAGGGTGATGAGCTGTGTTGCTTTTACGCCAAACATATCGTTTTGCATTGTGGCCAAAAAGTTCAATTTTGGTTTCATCTGACCAGAGCACCTTCTTCCACATGTTTGGTGTGTCTCCCAGGTGGCTTGTGACAAACTTTAAACGAGACCTTTTATGGATATCTTTGAGAAATAGTTTCTTTCTTGCCACTCTTCCATAAAGGCCAGATTTGTGCAGTGTACGACTGATTGTTGTCCTATGGACACTCTCCCACCTCAGCTGTAGATCTCTGCAGTTCATCCAGAGTGATCATGGGCCTCTTGGCTGCATCTCTGATCAGTTTTCTCCTTGTTTGAGAAGAAAGTTTGGAAGGACGGCCGGGTCTTGGTAGATTTGCAGTGGTCTGATGCTCCTTCCATTTCAATATGATGGCTTGCACAGTGCTCCTTGAGATGTTTAAAGCTTGGGAAATCTTTTTGTATCCAAATCCGGCTTTAAACTTCTCCACAACAGTATCTTGGACCTGCCTGGTGTGTTCCTTGGTTTTCATAATGCTCTCTGCACTTTAAACAGAACCCTGAGACTATCACAGAGCAGGTGCATTTATACGGAGACTTGATTACACACAGGTGGATTCTACTGGACTGTCTCAGGAAATTAGAATATACAATATTCTAATTTTTTGAGACAGTCAGGAAATTAGAATATTGTGTATTCTAATTTCCTGAGACAGTCCTGTATATATACACAGGACTGTCTCAAAAAATTACAATATTGTGTATTCTAATTTCCTGAGACAGTCCAGTATTTATCATCATCGGTCATTTAGGACAACATTGGATCATTCAGAGATCCTCACTGAACTTCTGGAGTGAGTTTGCTGCACTGAAAGTAAAGGGGCCGAATAATATTGCACGCCCCATTTTTCAGTTTTTTATTTGTTAAAAAAGTTTAAATTATCCAATAAATGTTGTTCCACTTCACGATTGTGTCCCACTTGTTGTTGATTCTTGACAAAAAAATTAAATTTCATATCTTTATGTTTGAAGCCTGAAATGTGGCGAAAGGTTGCAAGATTCAAGGGGGCCGAATACTTTTGCAAGGCACTGTATATATATATATTAGGGCTGTCAAACGATTAAAATTTTTAATCGAGTTAATTACAGCTTAAAAATTAATTAATCGTAATTAATCGCAATTAATCGCAATTCAAACCATCTATAAAATATGCCATATTTTTCTGTAAATTATATATATTCTGTAAAATAAATTGTTCGAATGGAAAGATAAGACACAAGATGGATATATACAGTGGGGAGAACAAGTATTTGATACACTGCCAATGGGAAAATCCATTGGCAGTGTATCAAATACTTGTTCTCCCCACTGTACATTCAACATACGGTAGGTACATAAGGACTGTAGTGGGCATTTCACTCTACTGTCATTTAAATCTGTCTATGCTGTCCTCACTCCGAAGCGTCTACTTTTTCCAAAGCTAGACAGCTAGTGAACGATGCCTTAATAATCAGACTTCTTCCTTTTTCATCTTATTTATTAATAAAAAAGCCTCAAACCATTGTCCTCTTTAGACCGTCATAAAACTACAAAAAAAAAAGTACACAAGCATTGCATTAGCAACAACGTTAGCTTCGCACGCTATACAGGTTCACTAAACATAAACAAAAAGCGTGTCATACAAAAAATAGAACATTTCGCTTACTAACATAATATGCACATTTTTTATAACAACCATACTTACGGACAAATCTTGTCCAAGGATCATATAAGCACAACATTACAACGTAGGCTTCAGCCCGAGACGTCGTGCAGCCATATGAACTGGCAAGAAGAAAATAAACCATGTCGCAAAGCGACCACAAGAGTTCGCTGTTGTGCTGCAGCACAAAAAGCCTTGCTGTAAAACTTACCAAAAGGCAGAATACTGTCTGAGCGGGACATGTGCGTTAATTGCGTCAAATATTTTAACGTGATTAATTTAAAAAATTAATTACCGCGCGTTAACGCGATAATTTTGACAGCCCATATATATATATACATATATATGCTGTATATAAATAATATAATAAATATATACAGTGATACCTCTGCTCACGAACATAATTGGTTCCCAGAAAGTGTGTGTAAGGCGAAAAGTTCGTCTTCCGAACATTTATTTCCCATAAGAAACCATTAAAATGAGAATAATCCGTTCCCAGGTCCCCATAAAACATAATTTTCTACTAAATAAGCCTTAAAACTACACAAAAATATACCTTATTTTCTTTAATGTCTTCTTAGGCTTAACACTAGCCTGTGGTGGGGTCTTTTTCGGTCCCATAATAGCAAAAGTACACTCAATATGGTCCAAAATGTCTATCAAACAAAACCCACGTCCGCACTCAACGAAAGGGAGGGGACGAACTGGGACGCCGTGAGCGTGCGTCAGCTTCTCGTGGCGCTGTTCGACCGTGTGGTTTGGTTCGTCCGCCGAAAACTAGTTCGTCAGCAGAGACTATATGCTCGCGAATTTAATGTTCTTGAGGCGAAAAGTTCGTGAGCTTAAGCGTTCGTGAGCTGAGGTATCACTGTATATGGAAACACAGCACTGGCCTGCTTACTATCATCCATGACTACACTAATGTTATTTACTTTATGATATTATAGTGTATATACATATAGTAGTATACTATAAAAATAATACTATATATTTAATTTTTGTTACTACGACTATGTGTGCCTTTCATTCAAAATAATTGTGGTAATATTTCAGAAATAAAATATATAAATAATATACAATAAATAAATAATAAAATAATAAATAAATATTCGTAAAAATAGTCGGCTGACAAATTGGGAGGAAATTAGTCATTTGGGACAGCCCTACTGGAGATTGAACCTCTCGCCCTCACCCAACTCTCTATACACCCAACACCCATGAGCCCTACCACAGGGAATGACCTCATGGGAATGGGGACCCATGTTGCTTTTTGCGTCTTTGCCTGGCCAAACTCCAAAGGGGCAGGGCCTGCCACCTGGCTCAGAAAGAGGCCACACTGACCCACTTCTGCACAGGGGAAACTTGGACCTAGAAATTTCCCCAGAAAAGTTGCACAGCCTGGATGTAGAGTAGCCCAAAAAAAATCCTGGCCGTCAGACTTACAAAGCACTGGGGAAACCCTGTTTATTCAATTATTGTTTTCTTCACAAGAGGTCATTTAATCCATACTTGGTCTTGCCCCTCACCTCGTGCCTATCATTCAAGGATGCTATTGTCAGACTTAATTTCAAGGAAAACTAAGAGATACAAACATCTCCACAAGGTCTGTCGCGATAACAAATTTTAGTAGACTATATGGCGGGTATGAGGTGCTTTTCAGCATGCGCATCTTTCATGGCACGCCAGACCAACTTAGAGTGTTTGTTGCCAAAAAGCTCAATCTTGGTCTCATCTGACCAAAAGCACATGGTCCCAGTTGAAGCCCCAATACCGCTTGGCGCACTCCAGACGTTTGCGTTTATGATTGTGAGTGAGGAAAGGTTTTCTCCGTGCATGCCTCCCAAACAGCTTGTTGGCGTGTAGACAGCACCTTATACCCACTGTGAAGTATGGTGGTGGGTCAGTGATGCTGTGGGGCTGTTTCGCTTCCAAAGGCCCTGGGAACCTTGTTAGGGTGCATGGCATCATGAATGCTTTGAAATACCAGGATATTTTAAA
Source organism: Corythoichthys intestinalis (assembly GCF_030265065.1). NCBI lineage: Eukaryota > Metazoa > Chordata > Actinopteri > Syngnathiformes > Syngnathidae > Corythoichthys > Corythoichthys intestinalis. Next base: position 58,754,905 of record NC_080398.1, on the reverse strand, counting down.
TCAAAATCTGTTGCCCTCTGCCCGAAAGCTGAAGATGGGTCGTCACTGGGTCTTTCAGCAAGACAATGACCCTAAACATATGGCCAAATCTACACAGAAATGGTTCACCAGACACAAAATCAAGCTCCTCCCATGGCCATCTCAGTCCCCAGACCTCAACCCCATTGAAAACCTGTGGGGTGAGCTGAAGAGGAGAGTACAGAGGAGAGGACCCAGGTCTCTGGATGATTTAGAGAGATTCTGCAAGGAGGAATGGCTGAAGATCCCTCTTTCTGTCTTTTCCCATCTTGTGAAACATTATAGGAGAACATTAGGTGCTGTTTTGTTGGCAAAAGGGGGTTGTACAAAGTATTAACACCAGGGGTGCTAATAACTGTGACACACATTATTTGATGTCAAATAATTATTTCTTTATGTGGGATTTTTCCCCACTGAATAAATGCACTTGTAATGAAGGTTGGATTTTTCTCTTTTTTTCCATTAAGGTCCCATATTATTTAGGAAAAAAAAAATTTAGAAGCTAAAAAACACATGATTATTATAAATCCAATAATTATGGAGGGCACTGTACTTTCATCTTGTCGTACAAAGTGCGCATGCTCACAAATTTGAAACAAAATTATTCAATGCCAATCAAATTTTTCATAATGGGTGTCATTTTAAAGCTATTCTCAGTGTAGAATCTGCAGTATGTGAGATTAACAATTTTTTTTACATGTGGAACATGACATGCTTTTATTTCGCTAAGCTGCTAACCGTAAGCTTTACACAGTAATTTTCATTATTTTCGTCATGCATTTGGTGTCAGTAATAGTCTTTTTTTCCGCATTGTTTGCAAATGCTGTAAACCAGCGAATTTCCATGTTCAAAGTGTCAACTTTTAACTGCTAGTTTGTGGTTTGGAGAAAGACTCCAAAGGTTTTATAGCAGGCTAAAATTGTTTGTACATTGTCTTTTTTCCATCAGCCTCAATGCTTTGTTTTACAATGTTTAATATAGATGTGTTTGCTTATTTTGTACGGCTGAACTTTAATTCTACGGTGTGTTGATGACCAATAAACATCTGTGAAAAGAACTGGAGTCTCGTATACAATCAACACGCACGTTTGCCAAGTGCACACAGCACATGCAAACGAATGCACGCACGCGGCGATAAATCGCATCCGGGAAAATTACCAACCTGATTTTTATTTACCATGCGATTAATTGACTTATTGCACATCGCGACAGGCTTAACCTCCACCACGATGAGATTAGCTGTCGCTGTAAAATGTTTTATTTTTCTTTATATAATTTGTGAAATCAAGTTTGTAAAACTAATGTGTGCTAATGCATATCTATGGTCCTATTTATGCTTAAGTTATACCACTACTGCTGCTGTGTCCTGCTCACTCAGTACACTTCAGACCTGCAACTTCTGAAACTGCTTCTTCTCCAGTTGGTTCTCCTCCTCCCTCCTATTCATCTTCATTTGCTGTTGAAGTGTCCATGCCAGTCTTCCATCTGTATCCGAGCAGCCTACAGCAAAAGTAAACTAGTGTCACATTGCTATATAATTTACTGTAAGATTGGTGTGTCTCCATTAATTAGAAGCAAAAATATGAGACGGGGTATCATACGGTTCAACAAACCTACCTGCTTCATTGTCTAAATGCTGTTCTACATGCTCCTGCAGAGAGGTGCTGTCGATACAAACAACCGGACACATGGGGCACTCAAATTTTTCCTCTCCTAGAAGACAATTTGAAAAGTACAAGTGTACTAACAAATATGTAATCGTATACTCAGCAATGTAATCTTTGTTTTCAGATATGTTGGCCTCGGCACATATGTGGTCCTAAGTACAGTGGTATCTCTACATACGTATTTAATTCTTTCCAGGACCTAGTTTGTAAATCGAAATTGTCGTATGTCGAGCAGGATTTTCCCATAAGAATACATTATAATTCGAGTAATTCGTGCCACAGCCCAAACATCTATGCTAAATCCTTAAAGGGAACCAATGATAGAAGGACATGTAGTTCTTAAAAGATCAATCTTAGTACGAGTTATAATAATTTGTTATTAAAACCCCTCTTAATGTTTTCGTTTCAATAAAATTTGTAAAATTATTTTAACTAGTAGGTCGCCATTGTTGTGACGTCGCAGGGCGGTGACGTCACAAGGCCACGCTGCCGAATTCCACGTTTATCTCAGTGATTTAAATATGCCACAAGGTGTCAATGGCGAGTTTTAAATTAATTGGGGATCAAGCCAATGAGTGTGTTTTGTCCCTGGACTGATGCCGTAGTTTTCCTTCAATCCACAGATTGGTGTAAGGCAGAGGGAAAGGAGAGTTGACACAGATTCGTAGCTCAGACGCGCCGTTTATTGGCATAAGCTTTGGCAACTCCTTCACAACAAACATAAGTATCATTTAGTGAAAGCACAACAAAAATAATATTCCTATCTCTCTCTCGAAAAAAAAATAATGTTCACATAAAGAAAAGCGCTTCAATCTCACACAGTTAAACAACAGTGCAAAGAGAACTGGCATTCCCAATCAATATAGCTATGCAAAGTACACATAAAACTTACTCAGACTTTGGTCAAACTCTATTCAAACATTTCGTTTAGTTCAACAAATACACTGGATGGCAATATTTAGTAGAGGTGCACGATAATTATCGGTCCAATAATAGGAATTATGACGTCATCCCAATAAATCCGATAACAATATGTTATCAGGCCTACTAATAATATTTTTGGCACTGTGTCGGATTGGCATGTGAGCGTTTGTTTCCACTCCTGTTTTGCCAGTATGCAAAGTTTTGTTACTGTTCTAGAGGCCGCATTTTTCCTTCACTGAGTTATAAACCTTACTATGGCAATTAGCAAATATTTGCATTTTACAGTGTTATGTTTACAAGTTCTTGAGAGGCCTTTTCTGCTGACAAAGTACAATACCTGTTGGGTTTATGTTTGTTTTAGATCAGTGCTCATTGTTCAGGGGAACAAATCGTCATTGATATTGACTGACTGATTGTGACTCAAATTATATTTATTTGAAAAAATTAATATGGGCACTTTATTTGAAGTGAAAACTGTTATTGTCTTTGTTTTGTTCATTATAATAATGTTCATGTCATCATGAAAATTCTGGTTCGGTCAAAGGCAAATCTATGACGAACCAACCACTAGTATTTTTGACCTTTTTTGACCTTTTGGTGTACAAAAACTAATGTGAATATACATTGAAAAATTATATATACATATTATCGGTTATCGTATCGGTATCTGCCTTGAGAAGCAGGAAGTTATCGGTATCGGTTTCAAAAAATGGATATTGTGCACCCCTAATATCTAGTCACAATATACAAACTATCAGAGGTCTCGTACGTTGTGAAGCCAGCACTCAAATGACCATGATGGACCAGTAAAAAGGGAACTACGGTGTCAGTCGAGGGACATAACACACTCATTGGCTTGATTTCTAAGTAATTTAAAACTCACCATTGACACCTTGTGGTGTATTTCAATCACTACCTTACGTCCTTAACGACACTGTGGAAGAACGGCAGGGAGCCCATCTGACGTCAGCGCTCGGCGACGTCAACAATGGACAGCTACTAGTTTATTTTTTGATTGAAAATTTAACAAATTTTATTAAAACGAAAACATTAAGAGGGGTCTTAATATAAAATTACTATAACTTGTACTAACATTTATCTTTTAAGAACTGTTAAGTCTTTCAATCCGTGGATCCCTTTAACAGAAAGAATGTTAATAATGTTAATGCCATCTTGTGGATTTATTGTTATAATAAACAAATAGAGTACCTATGTACAGTATGTTGAATGTATATATCCGTCTTGTGTCTTATCTTTCCATTCCAACAACAATTTACAGAAAAAGATGGAATATTTTAGAGATGGTTTGAATTGCAATTAATTACGATTACTTAATTTTCAAGCTGTGATTAACTCGATTAAAAATTTTAATCGTTTGACGCCCTGATTTTAATATCAAATTATTATAACTCGTATTATCTTTTAAGAACAACATGTCTTTCTATCCGTGGTACCTTTTAACAAATACTGCTGGTACAATTACAAACAGCAATTACACAAAGCAAAACAAATACATTATGAATACAAATCTGAATAATTCTAATATAATAATGATAATGCAACAAATTGGGTTCTAATGTGGCTGTTGTGTTTTGCATGCCATTCTTGAACGGACCGTGTGACTGATGAGAGAGAGAGAGTGGTACGTTTTCTACTTTTGTTGTTGTTGCTGTTGTTGTTGGCGCCGGCTACGGCAGACAGTGGCCGTGTTGTGTTGCACAAGTTCTGAAATAAATTATTAAAAACTTGACGAAGCAGGCGAATTCTTTGCCGATGTTACAACAATAATAATTCTCACCTTAACTTTTAAAAGACTGGCAAACGGAGGTCGTCGGAGACCGCCATATTGTCGAGCCATTTCACTCACATGCACACCACGCTTGTAATTTTTTATATTTCCTTCTTCATTTCAATGCTAAGTGTCACCTTTTTTAACCACCTGCACCAACTTTCATGGGACCCATTTTGGTTTCTCTCACAAGAAAATCTGCCGTGCATCCGTCTTGCGGGCAAACAATGAAATGTTTGCAGTCATAAATCGTCGTATTTCCAGCATGTCGTCATACGGCGGGACAAATGAAGAGTCAAATATAACGTCAGATGTCGAAATGATCGTGTGTCAATGTGATCGTATATCGCGGTACTACTGTAAAGATTTACTGAATACTGAGCAAAAGGAAAATCCTAAGAGCATCCAACTTTGTCTTTTTTAATCTGGCATTATTAATTTACGCAGCACTGGAACAATAAAATTACCCCTAAAAAGAGATATGGCGGAAAACACAGACAAAGCTGAAAAAGCAGTTTCTGCACTTGCACCCCTCTTTAAAATAAACTGCTGTATTTTAAGACAGAAGAACTGTTGTGTTTGATAGAACAATATGTCTACATGCTGCCATAGCAGATTCATGGCGCAATAAGCCCCCGAACTATTTTTAATTTGTCCGTTTTACCCTGGAAACCCCTGTTTACAGACACCGCGCAACCGCTTTTGTTTCAACCAAGCCATAAAAAGGAGGTAAGTAAACATATTTTTCGAAATTTTTGTCATTTTTAGCTTAGAATCATTAATTGATGTCTAATATTAAGTTTTTAAAAAAATACTTTAAAAAATTATTCACTTGCATATTTTAAACTTTTAAACACATTGTTACAATGAAAAAATTGGCGTCTGTAAAAAAGTCACGGAAATCTACCTCATAACTATCGCTTAATTGTATTTTTTTCGTTACTCTCCCATTTTCCCCAATATTTTAGATAATAAATAATCAATCCAAACAAAGAAAAATTGAGGGAAAAAAAAAAACGTTGAAAAGGGTAAATATATGAAAATCTCAATTACCCTTTGATGTCTGCGATTTCTGCATCGGGACCCCTGTTATATTACCATGTTTCACCCATCAAATCCCCCAAAAATCCAGCTGTGGCCATTCACAGCTGTGTCTTGACACTTGATGATATGGAGTTTTTGGATCAAAACAAGTACGTGATAATATCTCGTTAAAATCATGGCGTCTTTAATTCTGCTCTCGCGTGCTCTCACCTCCAGTTAGTATTTTGCTGTTAAATTTTTTCTTAATGCTCTCCAGTTCAAAATTTATGTTCCCCCCAAAAATGTTTCAAAAAAATTTAAGATTTTAAGCTTTCCAATGATGTATCACACATGCATATAGGACAATTTTGAAATTTGGCCAAATTGGGGTTCTCAGAGCTGAACTTCAAGTCTCCTGAGTGTTTTCCACGATATATTAAGTACAATCAGTGACCTTTTGTCATTATTTGTCTTTTTTTTTCTGTTAGGTATTATGGCCTTTTGTGAACTCTTATTTGTTTCTATTACAAACATTGTGAGGGTACGTACAAATGCAAAAATACCTTGAGTATTTTGTTCCTGCAGATGTAATTCAACATGCTCCTGCAGAAAGTTGCAGCTGCTGAATACTAGTGGACAAATGGGGCAAGAAAATAGCCCTGTAAACAACAAAACAAACAACAACCATCAGCTGTAACCTATGACTCTTGAAAGGATTCTAGATGGTTTTTTTTCTGTTTGCTTTTATACTACCATCCTTTGGAGTAGCTTTGCGCTTCTGTTTGGCCATTTTCTGCTCGGATCCATCATTTTCCAGAGCAGGAATGCTCTTTGACAAACCAAGCTTTTTTCGCCGTTTTAAAGGTGCTGACGAGACAGCTACATTCCCTTCAGATGTCAAAATGCCATCATCACTGTGTTGAGGTAGCAATGAGTCACTAGATGATCCACAGGGTTTTGCTTCTGAATCTGCACTATAGCTGCCTGTAGGTTGGGGGTCATCAATCTCTGTAAAACTAGTGGCAGTTGAAGAAGGACAGCTAGGAATGCAATGAGATGAATTTTGGGCTTCGTCCTGTTCGTCTGGATGAGCAGAGCTGATATGAAAGCAAAGTTCATCATATGTTACTCCAGACAAAGGGCACAGTGGACACTGCATATCATTTTCCAGATGGGTAAGGAGTAGATGTGTCTTCAGGTCCTCCTCTAACATTATTTCCTCACAGCATATCTCACATGTCAGCATGACACAGCCTGTTAATCAAAATAAGAGTCAGATGAATCATTTTTCAAAGAAAGATAAGAGAGCCAATTAATAGGACACCTGCATCTTCTGAAATGTTCAAGCACCACGTATTGCTTTATTATGTCACCAATTGACAACAAGGAAGCTCACATTACTACTGGTTGAATCGAATGCCCTTAGACCAATTTCGCCCCCACAGTTTGTAATTAAATGGGTCCGAAGAATGTGAGGTACTTAAACCACAGCAAATTATCTGGAAGTGAATGCTGAACCATGTTATCCAACGATATTACCACTCTGAGATGTGGACTTCGAGAACCAAAACGAGTCGTGAGTATAACGCTACGTGAGTTTGTTAACTAAGTCATATAGTGCTTGACATAGAGCCACAAACTTCAACGCGCGTATGTTGTTGCCTTTCATATTTACAAGCCATGGGTTTCATAATAATAATTTTAAAAGGACTTTTACATACCGTTAAGTACAAAATCCTAGTGTACGTTGTGAGTTAAGAGACTTCCGGGCCAAAATTTCGTTATAAAAACACCAATATACGAGAAAAGAAGATGTTACAAAAGCAAAACGTTCGCTTTACTGATATACTTCTGTTAGTTTTCACACGACAAGAATTAGTATGTTCAACATTAGTAGGAGTTTGTGATTAACTGCTTCAAAATTATACAACTCAGGAAATCAATCCACAGCTGGCGGAAATGACGACTGTCTTGTTGTCGCGCGGTGTTTTCTGGGAAAGTGTCACTAGGACGCCATTTTCCTCTACTGACAGGGGAGGGAGTCTTGTCAGAATTTGAGTTTTGTTTTTTTATTTTTATTTTTAAAGACTCAACTTTCAGGTCCGTCTGATTTTGAAGGGGTAAGAATCAGCGCCTTTATTATGTACGTTATATATTTTTGGGGGTTATTTGCTGTTTCATTTAAATACACAAGCTAGTGAAAATAGCTGCATCTGGAAGGGCTAGCCCTGGTGCTGGGTTGTAAGCAGATTCAGAATATTCTAATGAAAATATAACATTGAAGGGAGTAAAGAAAACCTAGCAGAACTTTTGAGATGCAAAGAGGACTTCTTGTCTGTTTGACTTTTAAGTATGTGTGGTCCTCGATCCGAAATATGTGTCCGTGCACGAAAGGAGTGCAACTACAGCTTATGACAACCCTATTACAAGAGGTAAACCTTGATCGAGATAACGCTTGGTAAACATAAAAATGCCATTGGAAGTGAATGCCTTGAGTATTATTTGTTTATTTGGAAATTGGAATTAAGATGAATGGAAAATATGTTAAGATTAATTTTCTTTCACTCCCTAGTCTAAATAGATTGCTGCCTATCTTTCAGTTTTGTCTTTCAGTGCAATTCTGGGAATTTAACTACAAAATATGAAAACACTCAATGATGGGTATTTCCGACCAAATTTCTTTTTCGTCACAACCCATCAATTAATACAGGCGTCGGGAACTTTTTTGGCTGAGAGAGCCATGATCACCACATGTTTTCAAATGTAATTCCTTGAGGGCCATACAATATGTTTAAAACTAAAAATACAAGTAATGTGTGCATTTTATGCAATTTTGACACCTTTAAAGTGCATGAAGTCTCTGAATTCTTTTTAATAACATTGTTATGCTGTTGCTAATCAATGATGAGGTGGAAAACACTCAGGTGACATGAAGTTCCGCTCTGAAACCCCAATTTGGCCAAATTTAAAAATTGTCCTATATGCACGTCATCATTGGAAAGCATGAAATCTCAATTTTCTGGGGGAAGAAAAAATTTGAACAGGAGGGCATTTAAAAAAAAAAATTAAACAGCAAAACCCTAACTGGAGGTGAGAGCACATGAGAGTATAAATAAAGATGCCACGATTTTAACGAGATATTATTGCATAGTTGCCTCTTTTTCGATTCAAAAACTCTATGCAGCATGTATCACCGAGTGTCAAGACACAGCTGTGAATCGCCACAGCTGGATTTTTGGGGGGGATTTTATGGGTGAAACATGGTAATGTAACAAGGGTCGCGATGCAGAAATCGCCGACGTCAAGGAGTAATCGAGATTTTCATTTTCATATATTTACCCTTTTAAACGTTTTTTTTTTTTTTTTTTTTTCCAATTTTTCTTTGTTTGGACCGACTATTTATCATTTAAATATTGGGGAGAATGCGACATTAACGAAAAAAATACAATTAAGTAAAGATGTCCCGATTGATCGGCGTCCCGATCGATCGGGTCCGATCACGTCATTTTCAAAGTATCGGAATCGGCAAAAAAATATCGGACATGCCTTTTTTAAATACATATATTTTTTAATTAAATTGTTTTCTAATTGTATTAACGTTACAGACAAAATGTCTTACACTCATCCAGAGTCTTTATAGTTTTGACTTAAAGTAGGGTTATCAAATTTATCGCGTTAACGGCGGTAATTAATTTTTTAAAAATTAATCACGTTAAAGTATTTAGCGCAATCATAGCATGCGCTGCACGACCCACTCACACAATGTTGCGCTCAATCTATAATGGCGCCGTTTTACCTATTTATAGAGCTAAAAGGCAGCGAGGCGTGGATGCCTCTCACAGAAGGAATGTTAATAATGTAAATGCCATCTTGAGGATTTATTGTCATAATAAACAAATACAGTACTTATGTACTGTATGTTGAATGTATATATTCGTCTGAGTTTTATTCATTTTTTTCTTCTGCCAAAATGTATATGATCAGAAAAAATTATTGGCAATGATTGGAATTGAATCGGGAGGAAAAAAAAGTAATCGGATCAGGAAATATCGGGATCGGCAGGTACTCAAACTAAAACGATCGGATCGGGAGCAAAAAAACATGATCGGAACAACCCTACAATTAAGCGATAATTATGAGGTAGACATCCGTGACTTTTTTACAGACGCAAATGTTTTCATTGTGACATAATTTGTTTAAAAGTTTAAAATATGCGAGTGAATAATTTTTTTAAGTCGTTTTATTTTATATATATATATATATATATATATATATATATATATATATACACACACACACACACACTCACCGGCCACTTTATTAGGTACACCTGTCCAACTGCTCATTAACACTTCATTCCCAATCAGCCAATCACATAGCGGCAACTCAGTGCATTTAGGCATGTAGACATGGTTTAAGACAATCTCCCGCAGTTCAAACCTAGCATCAGTATGGGGAAAAAAGGTGATTTGAGTGCCTTTGAACGTGGCATGGTTGTTGGTGCCAGAAGGGCTGGTCTGAGTATTTCAGAAACTGCTGATCTACTGGGATTTTCACGCACAACCATCTCTAGGGTTTACAGAGAATGGTCCGAAAAAGAAAAAATATCCAGTGAGCGGCAGTTCTGTGGGCGGAAATGCCTTGTTGATGCCAGACTGGTTCCAGCTTATAGAAAGGCAACAGTGACTCAAATAACCACCCGTTACAACCAAGATAGGCAGAAGAGCATCTCTGAACGCACGGTACGTCGAACTTTGAGGCAGATGGGCTACAGCGGCAGAAGACCACACCGGGTGCCACTCCTTTCAGCTAAGAACAGGAAACTGAGGCTACAATTTGCACAAGCTCATCGAAATTGGACAATAGAAGATTGGAAAAACGTTGCCTGGTCTGACGAGTCACGATTTCTGCTGCGACATTCGGATGGTAGGGTCAGAATTTGGCGTCAACAACATGAAAGCATGGCTCCATCCTGCCTTGTATCAACGGTTCAGGCTGGTGGTGGTGGTGTAATGGTGTGGGGAATATTTTCTTTGGGCCCCTTGGTACCAATTGAGCATCGGTGGAATGCCACAGCCTACCTGAGTATTGTTGCTGACCATGTCCATCCCTTCATAACCACAATGTACCCAACTTCTGATGGCTACTTTCAGCAGGATAATGTGCCATGTCACAAAGCTGGAATCATCTCAGACTGGTTTCTTGAGCATGACATTGAGTTCACTGTACTCAAATGGCCTCCACAGTCACCAGATCTCAATCCAATAGAGCATCTTTGGGATGTGGTGGAACGGGAGATTCGCATCATGGATGTGCAGCCGACAAATCTGCACCAACTGTGTGATGCCATCATGTCAATATGGACCAAACTCTCTGAGGAATGCTTCCAGCACCTCGTTAAATCTATGCCACGAAGAATTGAGGCGGTAAACATTGGATGAATGAGTTTCGTTTATGGTATAGATCTCTGAAATTGATCAAGCAGCAAAAAGCTCTCAATTTGGTTTCATTGTTTGAGAGTTAATATTTCTTTGTAAAGCCCTGTGTTCGAGCGTGTGTGTGTGTGTGTGTGTGTATGTTGTGTAGTGACGCGTGTGTATGAATACAAACATGGCAAACAAGTAGAAATGTGTATATTATGATGGAGAGTGTTAATTGTAGTTTGTTGGTAGAATGTTGAAATTGTGTGAGCCCGTTGTTGTTTGTAAATGTATTGTGTATAACTGTGTAAATAAAATAAAAAAAATAAAAAAAGTTCTGAAGGCAAAAGGGGGTCCAACCCGTTACTAGCATAGTGTGCCTAATAAAATGGCCGGTGAGTGTATATATTATATATTAAATATTACACATTGATTAATGATTGTAAGCTAAAAAGGACAGACATTTTGAACAACAAATATAAACTTCTTTTTATGGCTAGGTTGAAACGAAAGCGGTTGCGCGACGTCTGTAAACAGGGGTTTCCAGGGTAAAACGGACAAATTAAAAATAGTTCGGGGGCTTATTGCGCCATGAATCTGCTATGGCAGCATATAGACATATTGTTGTATCAAACACACCAGTTCTTTTGGCTTAAAATACAGCAGTTTATTTTAAAGAGGGGTGCAAGAGCAGAAACTGCTTTTTCACCCATGTCTGTTTTCCGCCGTGAGTACTTCTTCGACTTCTGGTGCTACATGGTTTTGCTGATGGCTTTGTAGTCTTTTTGATACTTGGTGGGGTTAAGCTTCATGCAGGCAATTAGAAACGTAGGATGCGTCTCTTTTCATGTTCACGAAGAAGCCTAAGTCCTATGAATAGTGTTGAATACACCTTCAAAACAATTTAGACGGGTGCATCTTTGCAATGACGGCTGTGAGAGTTGTAAAAAAAATAAAATAAATAAATAAATAAAAACATTTTAATGAAAAAGCTTTGTAAAAGATTAGACTATAAAAAAAATTGAAAATGGTTGGGGATGAATACTTTAAATGACATTGAAAACACTGAGAATATGAAAATTCTAGCTATTCAATACAGATGGAACTTAATCTTAGAAAAGTACAGTGGCATGTAAATAGTTTTTGCAGGGTGCCAATGCTTGTATATAGGATGGACTGGTCCTCAGTGGTATGTTTGAGGACCCTGGGAATGCCCAATTTATTTATATGACTTCATGTTTTAATACTCAATTTTTGTTTTTTCATTGGCGCTGTGTCGTGTCTCTTCAGACCATGGCGAGTCCAGGGAAAGACAGCTACAGGATGAAGAGCTACAAGAACAAAGCCCTGAATCCTCAAGAGATGCGCCGAAGGAGAGAGGAAGAAGGAATCCAATTACGAAAACAGAAACGAGAGGAACAGGTAAACAGTCACCTAAAATATACGAGGTTCATGTGATTAAAGCCCAAATATCTTGATCACCAGATGTATTTGCATGTTTAGATGATATATTTATTGAAAATGAATTCTCGAATTAGTTGACTTTTTTCCAATTTTCAAACCCCCTATAATGATTAGATTAACAAAAATTAAGCTCAAACAAGGTCTTTACAAGGTAAAGCACTAACCTTAGTACTATTGTACTAAGCACAATAATAATAATAATCTGAAGTACATTTTGTTTATTAAGGCAAATGTGTGTAAATAATTAAGGATAGTGTGAAGTGAATGAATAATGCAACGGGGGGGGGGGGGGGGGGGGGGGGGGCACTTTGAGTGTCCTAAAAAGCGCTCTATGAGAGTGAGGTGTTATTAGACTTTTATTAAATATGCTATTGCTCCAAGTCCAACTGTCCCCCTTACTTGCACATGCTCAAAGGGCCCCCAAGTTGCCTGTTGCCTGGGACCCCCGGGGACCCTTGCTATGCCTCTGGGCGTAGTTAAAAGAAAATAAATTCTTTAAGCACGGCAACTACACAGGACTATCCAAGAATAATGAATTAAATAATATATGATAGCAGAAAAAAAAATAAAATAAATTGAATTTGTTTTTACATGAACGTGATCGCCATTTTAATGAATTAATGACACATTGAATAACAAATGTTTGCATTTAAATCCGTGGCACTTTTAGTCCCCCATACCAAAGAACTTTTTAATTTAGAAATATTAATTTAGAAATTTTTGATTGCAAATTTAATGGTGTATTTATTTAATTAACCTTGGCACTTTTAGGCAAGGCACATTTATTTGAAAAGCACAATTTAACACAAGGTAAAAGTGGTTCACATCACATGAAAATAAGCAAGACAATTTCAGTCTCCCATACACTTTGTCCAAATTTCTCTAACATTGGAGGGGGAGTAAATTTAACTGAAACTAATCCACAGCTGGCTGAATACTGAAAATATTTCTAAAACAACAGCCTGGCTAATGATACAGTATTATTTTGCTTTCGCACTAAGTCATATAAGCTCTATGTAAATAACCGCTAGCTTGCAGTTGCACTAAGGAGACTAGGGTCTGTTGTGAAATCATCGCATCACAGGAAAAAGTGAAACTGGCAGAAGGCACACTAGAAAAATGATTTCATTATTATTTAAAGACTTATCATGAACGGTTTTGTTGTTCTTTTGTGTTATTGTTTTGTATAATTTTTTTAATACTGCTATCATCAAATATTATTTGAATAGTTTTCTTGATGCCCTTGACGCTGGTGCGCTCTGAGGCGGGTGCCTAGATCGCCTTTTGGGCGGCACGGGTCTATATTAGCAGCTTTTAATGTTTCGTACATTAGTTACAAAAGTTGTACAAAAATCCTCTCGGTCTTGAATAAACGACTATTTCATTATCAAGTTAACAGTTCAAAACGGTAAATAAAATACTTAAGTCCCCATTCTGTATCAACAGCTTTAAACTGCATCCAATTAATTTTAATGTTGTGAATTAACCGTTAAAGGTGTTAAAATTGCTCCCAGTATGCCATAATTTCCCTTCTGTCTACTTTCGACCTGTGAAAGTTGTAAAACTGTTTCATCATTTAAAGATAGATTCAAGTCAAGATTTTGTCGTTTTAGGAGTATTTTAGGTAAAAAGTTAATGAGGTTCTCTTGGAAGGTTCGCTACAACTGCCTTCCAGGGAAGTCTACTGCTTTAAGATGACAGCTGTTTACTAACGCCGGCAAGTCTGTCATTTCGCAGCTAGTTTTTTGTACATGTGCTGCTAACGCTGCCGAGTCTGTCATTTCGCATCTAGTTCTTTATACATGTGATATCTACCGTAGCATTATGTGGGCGTAGTTTGTAGCGGCTGTCGGCAGCAGTCAGGTATCGTTGCCTTTTTTATCTAGCGGCATGAGTCAAGCCAGAGCCATGAGTTGAGCATTGTCATTACCCGGGTAATGACAAGCATGATGTTTACACTCGGTCTTTCCTCATTGCGTCCCGAAGACCGCGCTGTGTTTTAGTTCGGCTTTACTTGGCATATTTCAATAATCGGAATTTGGATGTTTGTGAATCGTTCTCGAATCTTCCATGGCCGAAGCGCAAATAATCTAAGAATCGGAAATTTCGCACACCTCTAATAATCATCATTATTATTATTATCATTCCAATTTGTTTTTCTCATTTATTTGTTTTGCTTCTTGTGGGAAAATCTCGCTCGACGTACGACCATTTCGACTGACAAACCCAGTCCTGGAACAAATTGAATTTGTATATAGAGGTGCAACGGTAATTGGAAAATTATCAAAATCTTTCAAATAAATGTTTTGTTCTTTATAACCCAGGGATAGGTGAACCGTAGGTACTAAACTTTCAATATGGCTAGGTTCAGACAGCAGGTCTTAACGCAGAAATCTGTTATTTTTTCTCGTGTTTTTCCGACTCGAGTGAGGCATTAACTTGACGGTTATGAACAGGACAAGGCTAATAGAAGTGCACCATTTCAAATCCGATCTAGGTCACTTTCGTATGTTCACTTTCGTATGTGGTTACAATCCGATCTGGGCCACATTTTTCCAGAATGGGGCTTTGTTCTGAACTCTCAAGTCTCTTAAATCAAAAGAGAGAGGCAGGGAGGGCGGCAGCAATGGAGCTCTGCATTAGCGTTAGCGCCTAGCTTGAATTCTGCTTTAAGGCAGGAGGCAGGCTTGACCACAGTCATAAAAAAAAAAATTAGAAAAATAAAAATGATCTGTTTTCTTTTTGTATGCCAAATGAGCAATATTTCACTATTGCTTACATGGTCAAGTTGGGGCAAACTGACCGTATGTGTGTGCGTCATGCACACAGTGCGTGCATGCATTCTATCAATCCATGTACATTTTGAATATACTCTAAACGGGGATTATTTATCTCTATTATTGGTGTCCTCTTTTTGGGGATCAAAATATGAGCACCCTAGAATGCCATGGAGCTATCTTATGTAGTCATTTGTTTTGATGCTTCTGCGCATGGGGGTCAGCTTGCTCAGCCAAAAAAACAGAAATCATTCAGAAAAATTTGAATTGTGCATCAAGTACTGCAGTTTCAGACTAGACCTAGCTTCAGTAGCAAAAGTAATTTAACAATTTGCACATAAATTCATAGTTCGTGTGATGAGGGTGGTTAACCATTGGCATGTTCTCTGCCCACAGCTATTTAAGAGGAGAAATGTATGTACGCCAGCGGTAGATGAATCAATGTCAGAATGTCCGATCCAGGATCCAGACGTCAGCTCAACAGTTCCCGTTGCCAGCGTAAGTCAGGTTGCAAGCATCATCATTGTGTATATTTATGAAGATAAGATAAAAATCATGCCTCTAATGCTGTGGGCCTTTTCTCTCATCTTAATCGTTGCCTTCAGCATTTCCTTGCATTTTCCATGCACATCATACTTGAGTACACCCTCTTTGTAAAGTAAGATTTTAATCAACATCTCAGTCAATACAAATACAGTTTTTACAATTTAAACATCACTGAGTTTTATAGAATGTTTGATTGCCTCCTAGCATGAAATTGTGAAATTTAGGTTGTTGATAGAAGCTAGAGACCAAAATTAACAATTTTATGAAAATTAGTCGATGCAAAAGTGAATAAACCCCTAACAAAAGGTGCTATATCTAGTATTTTGTATGACCGGCATGCTTTTAAGGACATTAGCAAGTCTTCGCGGCATTAGATCAACAAGTTTCTGAAAGATTTTGTTTGTTTTAAATTCTTAATGTTGGATGGAGAGTAGTGCTGCAACGATTAATCGATTAACTCGAGCATTCGATTAGAAAAAAAACATTCGAATTAAATTTTATTACTTCGAGTATTCGTTTAATTAAAGTGCCGTTTTAATGGTTTATTTTAAAAGTGTTTGCATTTAGTTTTATTGATTAGGGTGGATACACTGCCCTCGGGTCTGCCTCTTTTCACATGGCTGAATCCAACTGCTCCCTGTTAAGACCAACATAAGCCAAGTTTTTGTTTGCGCTAATGTTTTTTAATGCATTCGTTTATAGATATATTTAGCAGTTTTTTTTTTGTGGGAGTATGTGTTTAAACCTTTTGTAAAGAGCATTGTTAAAAAAAAAAAAAGTTTGCATTTTATAGCATTTAAGATAGCGGACTTTTGCTATGTAAGTTAGCCAATTGTTCTTTTGTTGTACATAGATCCTCATATTTTTTTTAAATACCGTTTGAGGCTAAGTTCAGGTATTTTTCATATTCTTTATCCGATTACTCGATTATTAGAAATAACTAGTTCATCGATTAATCGACTACTAAAATAATCAATAGCTGCAGCCCTAATGGAGAGTGACGATCTACTTATTTCTTCAGAATTCTCCACATGTGCTTGGTCAGGTTCAGAATACAGGTGCACGATAATTATCGGTCCGATAATAGGAATTATGACATCATCCCAATAAATCCGATAGCATTATTAATAGGCCTGATAAATTATAATATTTTTGGCACAGTGTCGGTGGATTGAGATGTGTGCGTTTGTTTCCGCTCCTGCTTTGCCAGTATGCAAAGTTTTGTTACTGTTTGTTCTAGAGGCCGTATTTTTCCATCACTAAGTGATGAACCTTACTATTGCAATTAGCTAATTTTTGCATTTTACAGTGTTATGTTTACAATTTTTTGAGAGGCCTTTTGGTTATTGATAGGCTTGCTGTCCTATAACTGTCAGGTTAAGAAAGTTGTTTCATGGACGAAAACCACAACAGTCTCTACTCCTGGTGCACCAAATGTTTTATCTGCTGACAAAGCACAATACCTGTTGGTTTAGTTCAGTGCATATTGTTCAGGGGAACACATCGTCAATGACATTGACTGAGTGATTGTGATTGGCTCAAATTATGATTGTGATTGACTCAAATTATATTGATTTCATAAAATAAGAATGGGCACTTTATTTGAAGACAAAATTGTTCTTTTCTTTGTTTTGTTCATAATAGTAGTGTTCATGTCATCATGAAAAATCTGATTAGGTCAAAGGCAAATCTATGCTGAATCCACCACTAGTGTTTTTTTTACCTGCAGGTGTACATTTAAAAAGGTATATATATATTATCGGTTATCGTATCGGCCTTGCGGAGCAAGAGGTTATCGAAATCAGTTGCAAAAAAATGAATATCGTGCACCCCTAGTTGCCCCTAGTCAAGAGACATTGAATCACTTTGACTGCGTTCTTCTTACTTAATGCTACTCTGGCCTTCCTTGCCTGTGTGCTTGGGGTCATGGTCATTTTAGAAAACTGGACGGCTGGGCGAGATTCTTATTTTAAAAAATCTCAGAATTCATGATTCCATCGATTATATAAAGCTCCCAAACACCAGCCACACACATGCAGCCTCATATAAAGACACTGCCACTACCATGTTTACTGTACGTACCATGCACTTTTCTGTGTACTCCTCACCTTTCAGATATATTGAACTTTGAGGTTTTATTGCTCTTGAGAATATTGTCCCTGTAATGTTATTCTGGATTTACTTGATAAAATCATTTTCACAATTTGCACTTACTTTTATTAAGCACTTACTTTAATTAAGTACATTTTACTGCTTGCAATATTAAGTTTAGTTCGCAAGCAACAACTCGATATATAGTTTGGGCTCTCAAGTAAATTTTACTGTTTGCAATATTAAGTTTAGTCCACAAGCAATAAAATGTATTTAACAGAAGTAAGTGCAAATTGCTACAATGATTTTATCAAGTAAATCCACCCCAAAAACCCCCCCCGGCTTTTTGTGCAGTAGCTCAAGGAGAGGCTTCCGATGTGGAAGACACCCATACATGCCACCACTCTGCAGTTTTTGCTGTATTGTGTGACAGGAAACAATCACCCCAGTTTGGCTTTCTAATTCTTGAGCCAACTGCAGAAAACCTGCATGGCGGTTTTTATCTACCTTTCTCATCAGGTGACACTCGTGTTGAGGCGCTAACTTCCTTGGACGGCCATAAGAGATTGTTTTTCCATCACCTTTGCAAATGCAATTTTCTGCATCAACAGCGTTTTGACTAACAACAAAAACTTTACTGGTCTTATAGCCCTCACCCATTCTGTGTAAATAAATGATTTTCTTCCTGAGATTTCGAGACATTTCTTGTCCATGTGGTGTCTTTGCTGACAGCATCAAGTGTAAAGGGGTTTTTCATTCGTCAGCCATGAGTAATTAGATTCATCTGTGACTGAAATCTTGTCAGGGAGATTTTTGTCTACTTTTTCCCAAATGCTTTCATGGGGGTGTGTTCATTTATGCCCCATGATCTTTAAAGATGTGTTAACGCAATTTTTTTTTTTTTTTTTTTTGAAAGTGCAAAGTAACTATTCCATGTAAGTCAATGGCCCACATTTGCCTGTTCATTTTGCAGTGTAGTTTGCTGTTCACAATGTTTTTTCAGAAAGGAAAACAAAGGTTTTCTGAACTATCAGTTGGGGTGTACTGAATTATGATGTGCAATGTATTAATTCATAAAACTCTGCGTATTCTATCTATATTGTTCAAATATTGTTGCTTTATCAAATTTATATAAGTGGATCTTGTTGATATCTGCAGGATGGTGTCATAACACCTGATATGATTCAGATGATTTCCTCTGAAGATCCAGACCATCAACTGATAGCTACACAAAAATTCAGAAAACTGCTCTCCAAAGGTTTGTGTGTCCTCTTTAGTATTTGTAATATGTATTAAAAACAATGAATGTATGTGAAAGTGGATAATTTTAGTCAGCTAAAATTTATTTCAGACCTAATTTATAATAATTTCTCATTTCCCCCCTTATACAGTATATACAGTACCTAGTCAAGTCATGGTATTCATACCTATTTCGGCTGAATTTTTGTATTTTCTGGTTGTGAGTGACACATAAAAGTGGTTGAATGCAAAGAAGTATGGAATAATATCTTTATTTGTATCCTTTTTTAATTGTTTACACTGCTGGCCAAAAGTACTGGCACCCCTGCAATTCTGCGATAATGCTCAATTTCTCCCAGAAAATGATTGCAATTACAAATGCGTTGGTAGTAATATCTTCATTTATTTTGCTTACAATGAAAAAACACAAAAGAGTATGAATTTTTTTTAAAAATCATTATCATTTTACATAAAACTCCAAAAATGGGCCTGACAGAAGTATCAACACCCTCAGCCTAATACTTAGTAGTGCAACCTTTAGACAAAATAATTGCAAACAACCACTTCCGGTATCCATCAATGAAATTCTTACAATGCTCTGCTGGAGTTTTAGACCATTCTTCTTTGGCCAACTGCTCCAGGTCTCTGAGGTTTGAAGGGTGCCTTCTCCAAACTGCAATTTTCAGATCTCTCCACAGGTGTTCTTTGGGATTCAGGTCTGGACCAGTTTAGAAGTCTCCAGTGCTTCCTCTCAAACCATTTTCTAATGCTTTTGAAGTGTATTTTGGGTCATTGTCCTGCTGGAAGACCCATGACCTTAGAGGGAGATCCAGCTTTCTCACACTGGGCCCTACATTATGCTGCAAAATTTGTTGGTAGTCTTCGGACTTCATAATGTCTTCAGACTTCATAATGGCATGCACACGGTCAAGCAGTCTAGTGCCAGAGTAAAAGCAACCCCAAAACATTAGGGAATCTTTCGTTGAAATCTCGTCAATTTTTCTTTTCCTTCCACATCTAGGGAGGTTAGCCACAGTGCCATGGCCTTTGCACTTATTCATGACACTGCGCACGGTAGACACAGGAACATTCAGGTCTTTGGAGATGGACTTGTAGCCTTGAGATTGCCCGTACTTCCTCACAATTTTGCTTCTCAAGTCCTCAGACAGTTCTTTGGTCTTCTCTCTTTTCTCCATGCTCAATGTGGTACATACAAGGAGGACACAGGGGAGTGGTGAGCCAACTTTAATCCATTTTAACTGTCTGCAAGTGTGATTTAGTTATTGCCACCAGCTGTTATGTGCCACAGGTAAGTAACAGGTGCTGTTAATTACACAAATTAGAGAAGCATCACATGATTTTTTTAAAGTGTGCCAATACTTTTGTGTTTGGAGTTTTCTGTAAAATGATAACGATTATTTTTTCCCCCATTCTCTTTTGTGTTATTTCATTGCAAGCAAAATAAATGAGGATACTACTACCAAAGCATTTGTAATTGCAATCATTTTCTGGGAGAAACTGAGCATTATCTGACAGAATTGCAGGGGTGCCATTACCTCTGGCCAGCAGTGTATATTGAATATAAGAGAGCAGCTACTTAGTAGCTTGAGTTACAAAAACAAAGTTGTATAATTTATTAGTCTGTACCTCTGATGATTAGATTTAAAAACCCTACTTTTCTGTTTTAGAGCCCAACCCGCCCATAGATGAGGTTATTGCCATTCCTGGGGTTGTGAATAAGTTTGTGGAGTTCCTGAAAAGGAGTGAGAACTGCACATTG
Source organism: Corythoichthys intestinalis (assembly GCF_030265065.1). Classification (NCBI taxonomy): domain Eukaryota; kingdom Metazoa; phylum Chordata; class Actinopteri; order Syngnathiformes; family Syngnathidae; genus Corythoichthys; species Corythoichthys intestinalis. The sequence continues at coordinate 58,734,167 of NC_080398.1, read as the reverse complement.
CAGGTAAAGCACTGTGCTTAGCCACATGATTCTAGATGCATGATATACTTAAATTTTGGTTGCATCATTTGAATCCTATGAGGTGCTTTAGTAACGCACACGACTACTTTAACAGGATGTTTTTTCTGTGCACAAGTTGAATAAGGAGCGGACAAGAATTGTTTAATTGTCAAGTAAATATTGTTTGTGTTTGTTTTCAGTTTGAGGCGGCCTGGGCTTTAACCAATATTGCCTCAGGCACCTTCCTGCACACCAAGGTTGTGATTGAAACAGGAGCTGTGCCTATTTTCATTGAGCTGCTGAACTCTGAATACGAAGATGTACAGGAACAGGTGAGAGGCTTTGTACGCGAATTCAAACATGAGTCAAGAATATGACTTCAATTAAATTTTGAATAGAGTTGGGTTACATTTTCACACTTTATGTTTTTGTCTTTGATTTTTGCTTTAACTTTAATTTATGAAGAAGGATATTCTTAATCGCATCATTTTGAAATCATGGTTTCAGTTTTCCATTTATTGACATCTGGACCTTGATTGAACATACCTTTGCCAAGGCAATGGGAAATGACATTTGTCATAAATGTGCAGAAATGTTAGTTTCTTGGAGCTGTATCTACATAGTATAGACAAGAAGTGTCGTAATTTACAGCAGGAGTAAGCATTTTTGTTGTAACCAATCACCTGTATGCATCTGGTTACCATGGTAATCATCTGCTTGTAATGCAATTCAATATATGCCATTGTATTGCTGAGATCTCTTGCAACACACCAATATTAGGTTCTATTGGGCTGTAATAAATTGCTAATGAAAGAAATTGATGTTATTTGGCCCAATTTTGGATCATGTGATCCTCTATCATACACTAAACTCAAAAAATTTAAATAGTATAATAATAAAAATAATACGTTTTATTTCTAGAGCGCTTTTCAAGACAAGTAAAGACGCTTTACAAGAATGATGGGAACACATTAGCTCAACAGGAATAACAAAACAATCTTTAAATGAGATTAAAAGCAGGATAAGAGTAAATAAAAAGTTTGCGGTAACTTTTATACCTTATAACTTAGATAAAAAGTTTAAGAGGTCAGGATAAAACCGAGACAAGGATCATGCTTGGGTAAGAAAGTGTGAGCAGGTGTGTTTTGAGTCTGGATTTGAAAAGTGAGAGGGTAGATATATTGTGAAGATCGAGGGGTAGGGAGTTCCAGAGCTGGGGGGAACAATGACTAAAAGCTCTGGAACCGATGATGGCTAGACAGACACGGGGGACCGAAATGTGGAGGATAGAGGAGGAGCGAAGTAAACCGGGGGGTTGGGAGGTTGGGACAGTGGTAATACAGAGGAGGTGGCATGGGTAGGGAGGTGCCAGGCCATGGAGTGCTTTGAAGTTAATGACAAGGATCTTGTACTGGTAATTGATTCGTAGTTTCACTAGGAGCCAGTGACGTTGATGGAGGATGGGGGTGATGTGGTATGTGTGGTGGGGGTCCGAGTGATGAGGCGTGCTGCTGAGTTTTCGGAGGAGCTGGAGGGACTTATTTGGGAGACCGAAGAGCAGTAAGTTACAGTAATCGAGCTGGGAAGTGACTAGACTACAGACAAGAGTGGAAGCGGTATGGCGGGTGAGAGAAGGGAGTTGCCGAGAAATATTGCGAAGGTAGAAGGAGGATGACACCCAGACTCTTAACCTGAGTGGAGGGAGAGATGACCAACACAACACTAGGTACAGCCCAAAAATGGTTTTGGTTAGGTCTAAATGTGCGGATGAATGATAACCAAGGGTCAACCTCCTGGGTGGAAAAATGACTCTTTGGAAGTGTGTGAAAATCCTGCAGTACCAGAGCGTGCCTCTTGAGACATTAAGGAACCTCAAAGAGTATATATTTTTACTTAACCTTATTTTTCACCTCTCCCAGCAGGTAAAACCAATGGAAGGATGAGGTTATGCATTCAGTTCTGTCTTTTTGTGTGAGCTGTTTTTTGTTGCTTTGTGTTTAAAATAACTCAAAAACGAATAAAGGCATTAATATCAAACACCCACGATATTAAGATAGACTATTTTAGATATTTTAGTTTCAGTATTTAACTCAAATTTGCAGTGATGATGATATGATGAAAAGTGAGACAGTTATAATATTTTGGGGCATGAGGAAAAAGGTAGTGTTGCTAGGTATGGCAATGCTTTGAATTTGTCTTTTTTAGACAGTGGTATGCTCTCTGAGTGCTCCTCTAGTCTGAGTTGGCGGCAGTGGTATGCCCTCTATGTGCTACTCTAGTCTGAAGTTGGTAAACTCCACATTTTCCACGCTTTCATGACAAACAATTGAATTCAGATGCATCTTCTGTCTTTTGGAACCACCAACCAGAAAATGTTACCACTTGCTACTAGTGAGCCATTACAACCGTAGCACTACAATAGAACTGTGCTGACTATGGTGTGTTGCAGGCGGTTTGGGCGCTGGGCAACATCGCTGGAGATAATGCGGAGTGCAGGAACTACGTACTCAACTGCGGCATCCTGCCTTCTCTACAGCAGTACGTTTTCCTTCCGGTTTCTGTGTTCTCTTAATGTGCGCATATTATTTAGCCACATCTAAGTAATCTCCTGCTCTGCTGTTCCAGACTACTTGCAAAATCCAACCGTCTAACTACAACTCGAAATGCAGTTTGGGCTCTCTCTAACTTGTGCCGCGGGAAAAACCCACCACCAGATTTTTCCAAGGTCAGTCATCATAACTGAATTGAGGATGACAGTTTCTCTATTGTATGCAGTACTTCTTTTGTAAAGTAAATTGATCCTTATGATTAAGCTATCCCTTGCTGTCTTTCCTCCTCAACTGGTTTTAGGTATCGCCGTGCCTTAGTGTGCTGTCCAGACTTCTTTTTAGCAGTGATCCAGACGTATTAGCAGATGCCTGCTGGGCGCTCTCATACTTGTCTGACGGTCCTAATGAGAAGATCCAGACTGTCATTGACTCTGGAGTCTGCCGGAGACTGGTGGAGCTATTAATGTAAGAAGCCTCGAATTGTACCATGACCCCTAAACACCTTGTCATTAATTTGCATCCTCCTTAAGTTGTCGTGGCAACGATGTGATTAAATCAAAATCCATCTGCTTTGATGGAAGACTACAGAAATCCCAAAACTTATTCTGAAGCTAGCAGCTTTAGACCTGCTGTGGTACCTGGTTTTTGTTCCAACGAATCGAGCACAGACAATTTAACCAATGAGGTTTCTGCTAAAACAATCAGCATCTGCAATCAACTGATTACTTTTGTAAGACACCAGATTGGTGCACGTGTTGTCTTGTTTTGTTGGAATAAAATACGGCACCCACTGCGCCCTACGTAGGCTCGTTTGGAGACCACTGCTTTAGACAATAACTTCAACAGTGGCTCTAAATAACTAGCTATTAGCCTATTAGGCCACAATAACGACTTTCTGTAAAACCAAGATTCCTTACGAATGGATTATGCTCAGCTTCTCATCTCAAAGGCGCCGTCGTGGTGGTTTTGCATGGTCACACATTCTCTTTAGAAAAGGGATAACCCAGTGGCTTTTTTCGCAAACCAAAGTATGAGCATATAATGGTTTTTGAATGTGTCTTCATGGCCTTGCATATATGTGTCAAGGTTAGACACGGCCATTGCTACACTTTCTAATCAATCACTTAAGCAACTTGTGAGAAATCATCTGCGTCTATATGTTAAGTTAACATTATTAGGTGATTTTAATATACCTACCACTGCTAATTGTAATGTATTCTTATCATGCCGCCACAAACAGAGCACATTTATCCTGTGACCTACGGTTTACCACAATTGACTCGGAGTCATTTAACACAAGCTTGGCTAAGTGTTTTGCCAGCCAACTATATAGTACATCTGGTCCCCACACCACTTCACAGGCCAGGCCTTGCCTTTTTAAGTACAATGGTTGCAATGTTTAGTGTATGGTATGAACAGTACTAATTACAATATTTACATGTATTGTGCTGTTTCTGTATTTTAATTCATTTTTGTGCATGTTGTCTCACAAGGCACAGTGACTACAAGGTTGTTTCTCCCGCTTTACGTGCAGTGGGAAACATTGTTACTGGAGATGACATTCAGACACAGGTCGAGTCCAATTCATCACGCACTTCATACGCACTTGAGTCATGTCCAGCTTTTATTCTTTTTGAATGCTGTCTTAAATCAGTTTGTGTCTGTTTATCAACACAGGTGATCTTGAACTGTGCAGCGCTGCCTTGTTTACTACACTTGCTTAGCAGTCCCAAGGAGTCTATCAAAAAGGAGGCCTGCTGGACTGTGTCTAACATCACCGCTGGAAATAGAGCTCAGATTCAAGTAATGCTTCTTAGAACAGGTTATATTTTAAAACCTCTCTAAAGGCAGGCTGATTAATTTGTTGCTGGTACTCCTGTTACCAGAATGTGATCGATGCCAACATCTTCCCGGTACTGATTGAGATTCTTCAGAAGGCAGAGTTCCGCACAAGGAAAGAGGCAGCATGGGCGATAACCAACGCCACATCGGGTGGTACTCCTGCTCAGATCAGGTATCAAATATCAGCATATTTCATTCTCATGTGTGGAAGAATCATCAGCAAAGACACAATGTAGTATGATTTTTAAAAATAATTGGATATGTGTGGTAGCCTCATTGCTTGCTAGTTCATTTCAGTCCATGTCACTTAGCAAGCTTCACCAGCAGTAGATTTAATTTCCATAGTCGAGCTGAGAATGCATTCAATTCAAAGCCCATGTTGGAAGCTGATTCCATTGCCTACTGTTACATTTTAACCAATGGGAAGCAAATGAAACTTAAAATAAAACCACACGGAACCAAAATCAACAAGTATTGCATCCAGGGCTGCAACTAACGATTACTTTCATAATTGATTAATCTGGCGATTAATTAAACGATTAATCGGGAAAATGTCACTTTTTTGCAATTACCTTTGTAATTTCACTTGAAGTTGTATCAGGCATGCTATAAGTAACAATGAAGACAAAATGAATGACTACTTCCTTCAAAATTAATATTTTATTACAGTTTTCTGACTTTCATTCATTCATTTTCCATGCCGCTTTTCCTCACGAGGGTCGCGGAGGTGCTGGAGCCTATCCCAGCTAACTACGGGCAGTAGGCAGGGGACACCCTGAACTGGTTGCCAGCCAATCGCAGGGCACAAGGAGACATACAACCATTCACGCACACACTCACACCTACGGACAATTTAGAGTGTTCAATCAGCCTACCATGCATGTTTTTGGGATGTGGGAGGAAACCGGAGTTCCCGGAAGAAACCCACGCAGGCACGGGGAGAACATGCAAACTCCACACAGGAAGGCCGAAGCCCGGGATTGAACCCTTGATCTCAGAACTGTGAGGCAGACGTGCTAACCACTCAGCCACCGTGCCGCCAGTTTTCTGACTTAACTATACAATATCACTCATTTAAGGATTTAAAATTTGTTGAAAGGTTCTCAGTATAAGACAACTTTTTCTCAGTGAACAAATCAGGCAAAGTCCTATTCAATCAACTAAAAAAAGTGCTGCTGATTAGCATTTCTCCTCTGTCAGTAAAGTGCCGATATAAATTATTTCAATGACTCTTTTTTTTTTTTTTTAACAAACTGAACAACATACATTTGATTGTAAATGGAAAAACATTTGTTAAGCTAAATTGTCACACTTTTCTGTTGAAGTCAAATACTATATGTTTATTATTATTATTAGTAGTAGTAGTAACTCACATATATTTATTTTACATTTACATTCTAGCATGAATTAAACGATTACTGTATTTTTTGGACTACAAGTCGCACCTGAGTATAAGTCGCACCAGCCAAAAAATGCGCAACGAAAAGGAAAAAAACAAATAAGCCGCACCGGAGTATAAGTTGCATTTTTGGGGGGAAATTTATTTGATAGAATCCAGCACCAAGAACAGACATGTCATCTTGAAAGGCAATTTAAAATACAATAGAGAACAACAGGCTGAATAGGTGTACGGTATGCTAACATTACATGACGCTAGAAGTTAGATCGGCGCTAAAAAATCCAGCCCGACCTGACCGGCCCCCAAACTGCGACTTATAGACGAACAAATACATTACAAAAAAATTGAGATTTGTTATACACACAAACACACAAAAATATGATTGCAGTCCTTTATATATTTGTCAAAATCTGCATTTGAAGTGGTTCTACTTAAGTAAAGTTGCATGATTTCTTATTTGGTGTCAATAGGTACCTGGTTTCTCTGAGCACGATCAAGCCCATGTGTGACCTTCTTACCGTGATGGACTCTAAGATCGTACAGGTGTCTCTAAATGGTCTGGAAAACATCCTTCGACTGGGAGAACAGGAAGCCAAAAAGAATGGAACAGGCATCAACCCCTATTGTGCGCTTATTGAGGAGGCATACGGTACAGTGTTGCATCCCAGCACACATCTTGCACAGTGGAAAATAACTAATGATACCAACTTTCCTGTTGGCTTTTAGGCTACAGTGTGAGAAAAAAGTAGTTGAGCAAAGAGGTTCTTAAATTTCTGTATAAATTGGTGATAACGTACCGTATTTTTCAGACTACAAGTCGCACCAGCCATAAAATGCCCAGCAAAGAGAAAAAAAGACATATACAGTTGTGGTTTGCATACACTTGTCAGGAACATAATGTCATGGCTCTCTTGAGTTTCCAGTTTTCTTTGTCACAAAAAACATGCATGAAGTTTGGTTCTTTTATGACTTTATTATGGGTGAACAGAAAAAACTGATCAAATCTGCTGGGTCAAAAATATACATACAGCAGCACTAATATTTGGTAACATGTCCCTTGGCCATTTTCATTTCAATTAGGTGCTTTTGGTAGCCATCCACAAGCTTCTGGCAAGCTTCTGGTTGAATCTTTGACCACTCCTCTTGACAGAATTGGTGCAGTTCAGTTAAATTTGATGGCTTTCTGACATGGACTTGTTTCTTCAGCATTGTCCACAAGTTATCAATGGGGTTTAAGTCAGGACTTTGGGAAGGCCATTCGAAAACCTTAATTCTAGCCTGATTTAGCCATTCCATTACCACTTTTGATGTGTGTTTGGGGTCATTGTCCTGTTGGAGCACCCAACTGCGCCCAAGACCCAATCTTCGGGCTGATGACGTTAGGTTGTCTTGAAGAATTTGAAGGTAATCCTCCTTCTTCATTATCCCATTTACTCTCTGTAAAGCCCCAGTTCCATTGGCAGCAAAACAGCCCCACAGCATAATACTACCACCACCGTGCTTGACGGTAGGCATGGTGTACTTGGGGTTAAAGGCCTCACCTTTTCTCCTCCAAACATATTGCTGGGCAAGCTCGATTTTTGTTTCGTCTGACCACAGAACTTTCCTCCAGATGGTCTTATCTTTGTCCATGTGATCAGCAGCAAACTTCACTCGAGCCTTAAAGAGCATATGACACGAGAAAAAAAAGTCTTAATTGGCATTATAATGTGAATTAGAATCATATTTTGAGACGATTCGACTATATACAACAATTCAGCAAAGCACAAATGACAAGAAATTAGTCTTTTAATCTGCCGGTTAGCCACGCCTACCATTATAGGGCTTTAGCGTCCCCAACAGGTGGATGAAGTCAGCGGTAGACTGGGCTCATCGGTTTTACTATTCAACCCAGTGAGGGGGAATTATTCAGAATGAGGAAAACGCGACGAAGAGAGCGGCAGAATGTCATTGTTTCTGTCTCTTTACTTCAATATTTTTACAGGATATTCTTTTTATCCAAGTATTTTCCCCAATTGCTAAATAAATGGCATGGTCATGACAAATAACAGTCTTGTGCTGAATGGAATATGAAATTATAAAAATGCATTCATTCAGGACGACATGGCAAAATTACTCCATAATGGTCAAAACTGTCGACTTCACCTTTACTGTCGCACCTCCCGAACGATATTTTATGACACCTAAATCGGACATATGTCATTTCCCTTCCCCGGCTTCGGAGAATGAAAACAAACCAGAAGGCGTGACAGCTAGCCGACATGCTAACCCGAACCGAGTGATGTTTCAAAGTCTTCGAAGCGGAAAATCACACATAACTATCCTGGATTATTTGACATGACGACCCGGTTGTCGATTGTCTTCGCGGATCGGCAAACCGCCCAGCGGAGAGCAATTTACAGTTCGTTCCACGGAGGAGGGTGACTGGAGTTGTTGTGCAGCTAACGTGCTGCTGCTAATGAGCATTAGGAGAGCTTTTTACATGCCTATCAATGATCAAACGTAGTGTAAGTAGTCCTTTATTTAAAGAAAGTTTGTAGTGTTTACTTTGTAATCGCTGTATTCGTATTTGACATAATACAAAACAAGATGTTTACTCACTTCCTCGTAAGTCCAGTGGTCCCACAGTAGTAGGGCCTGGCCAATATCCACGGTGAATGGGAACCTTTTGAAACTCCAAAAAGGCGCATACGCCTCTCCCTCATACAGAATGATTTTTCTGCAGCCGTTTGGCTGGCGTGATGCGAAAAATAAACATATTAATCCGCAAAATCAGCTGAATCCTTCGTCCTCATACACAACAGTACACTGTAGCGTGAAGAGGACGTCTTCTACCGTACACGTCACAGCGCCCTCCTCCTCAATGCAAGACCGAAGCCGGAAGTCACTCATTTTCATGGCGCGGGATTCAAAAAGCTAAATAAAAATAGCGATCGCTTCCACTCACATCCAAGCGGCCCGTATCATTCAGGGGCATAAAATACCGCGTGTATTATGAAATAAACATGCTTTTTCGTGTCACAGGCACTTTAAGGTGCTGCTTTTGGAGCAAGGGCTTCCTTCTTGCACGGCAGCCTCTCAGTCCATGGAGATGCAAAACATGCTTGACTGTGGACACTGACACCTGTGTTCCAGCAGCTTCTAATTCTTGGCAGATCTGCTTTTTGGTGATTCTCGGTTGAATCTTCACCCTCCTGACCAATTTTCTCTCAGCAGCAGGTGATAGCTTGCGTTTTCTTCCTGATCGTGGCAGTGACAAAACAGTGCCATGCACTTTATACTTACAAACAGTTGTTTGCACTGTTGCTCTTGGGACCTGCAGCTGCTTTGAAATGGCTCCAAGTGACTTTCCTGACTTGTTCAAGTCAATGATTCGCTTTTTCAGATCCATGTATGTATATTTTTGACCCAGCAGATTTGATCACTTTTTCTGTTAACCCATAATAAAGTCATAAAAGAACCAAACTTCATGAATGTTTTTTGTGACAAAAAAGTATCTGTTCCAATCACTCTATTGGAGAAAAATCAGAGTTGTAGAAATAACTGGAAACTCAAGAGATTCATGACATTATGTTCTTCACAAGTGTATGTAAACGTTTGACCACAACCGTATAAGTCACACCGGAGTATAAGTCGCATTTTTGGGGGAAATTTAATTGATAAAATCCAACACATAGAACAGACATGTCATTTTGGGAGGCAATTTAATATAAAAATACAATAGAGAACAACATGCTGAATAAGTGTTCAGTGTACAGTGAACAGTGAAATGTGAATATACTGTCCTTACCAGGACGCTACGGCTCGGTCCTGGCTATACAGCGGGCTAAACTCCCAAATGACGATGCCGGACGTCCGTATAATTTGCTGAATCAATTTTGTCCTCAATACCAAACAGGTTTGCATCCACATAAATAAATGATAATTAGGTGCGATTACAGCAATGACACAAACAGTTAGCATGCGTTTGCTAGCATTAGCACATTGTTCAAACAACGACACAACTGGCTCTAAGTGTCCGACCGCGGGTGGAAAACACACAACAACAACAGAAAAGATAATCCACACAGGCGTTGCCTCTGTAGAGATATTTTACAAGCATAAACAAGGACCGTAGGTTCGCAGCCGAGTGCGAGTGAGCCCCCACGTCGGCGTAAAAGCGCCACAAACTAAAAGCATGCATTTCAATATAAAAAAGTCAATAATACAATTGAACACACATTGCCAAAGGCAGAACGCGATCGTGGCCATAGCTATTAAGTTTTTCAAATAACTATAGCATAAAGAACATGCTAACAAGTTTACCGAACTTGTCAATCCAAAACACCAAAATAACATGTGAAATAATATCATAATGTGTTAATAATTTCACACATAAGTCGCTCCTGAGTATAAGTCGCACCCCCAGCCAAACTATGAAAAAAACTGCGATTTATAGTCCAAAAAAATACGGTAATCTTAGCACATCTCACAAGAACGAACAAAAGAAGTCTGCTTTCGCGCCTGTTTGACTTTGAGTACGACACGGTTCCCTTTCGTGGTTTAATTTTCCCCGATTTATTTTTTATATACTCCAGGTCGCTCTGCGTTGAGTTGGGAGGGAGCGACCCCGCTGCTGGGCAAGCAGCGACTTGGTAGTCTATACTACATTATGTGCTGTGTCACAGCACCACGCTGTGACGCTCCACACTCCCTTCCCTCCCAGGAGGGAGGTATTTACTCTTATATTTGTCCAATCAAAGAGTGTGCCTTTTGTCCATGTGACGCTACTCAGAATGTTCGGTTGGCATATTGTGAATTCTGAACCTTTTCAACAACTCATTTGCAAGTGCTGCAAAGTAGCTCTACAACCAGACCCTGGTCCTATTGGTCTAGTGTGAAAGCACCCTAATAGTACCATACAAACAAATCTTTTCAATGATCAAAATCACATTCCAGTTATATTCATGATTTGTTTCTAAATATATGATATGCTGAAGTGCTTGAAAACATGTGTACAGGCTGGGAACAATTGAGTGCTGAATCTCTTGAGTTTATAGCATTCCTTCTCAAATAGTGGGGCGCAAAGCAATGCCTGGGGGGCATGTGACATCGAGGAACAAACTTTTTTGCCTTACTAGAAAAACGTGTACACATCCACTCATTAAGTGGCAGTGGCACTCTCATTGTCAGAGTATGTCCAGTATTTTTGCACCAACCAAGCAAAGACCAGAATATACAGTGCCTTGCAAAAGTATTCGGCCCCCTTGAACCTTGCAACCTTTCGCCACATTTCAGGCTTCAAACATAAAGATATAAAATTTTAATTTTTTGTCAAGAATCAACAACAAGTGGGACACAATTGTGAAGTGGAACAAAATTTATTGGATAATTGAAACTTTTTTAACAAATAAAAAACTGAAAAGTGGGCCGTGCAATATTATTCGGCCCCCTTGCGTTAATACTTTGTAGCGCCACCTTTTGCTCCAATTACAGCTGCAAATCGCTTGGGGTATGTTTCTATCAGTTTTGCACATCGAGAGACTGACATTCTTGCCCATTCTTCCTTGCAAAACAGCTCGAGCTCAGTGAGGTTGGATGGAGAGTGTTTGTGAACAGCAGTCTTCAGCTCTTTCCACAGATTCTCGATTGGATTCAGGTCTGGACTTTGACTTGGCCATTCTAACACCTGGATACGTCTATTTTTGAACCATTCCATTGTAGATTTGGCTTTATGTTTTGGATCATTGTCCTGTTGGAAGATAAATCCCGTCCCAGTCTCAGGTCTTGTGCAGATACCAACAGGTTTTCTTCCAGAATGTTCCTGTATTTGGCTGCATCCATCTTCCCATCAATTTTAACCATCTTCCCTGTCCCTGCTGAAGAAAAGCAGGCCCAAACCATGATGCTGCCACCACCATGTTTGACAGTGGGGATGGTGTGTTCAGGGCTGTGTTGCTTTTACGCCAAACATATCGTTTTGCATTGTGGCCAAAAAGTTCAATTTTGGTTTCATCTGACCAGAGCACCTTCTTCCACATGTTTGGTGTGTCTCCCAGGTGGCTTGTGGCAAGCTTTAAACGAAACTTTTTATGGATATCTTTGAGAAATGGCTTTCTTCATGCCACTCTTCCATAAAGGCCAGATTTGTGCAGTGTACGACTGATTGTTGTCCTATGGACAGACTCTCCCGCCTCAGCTGTAGATCTCTGCAGTTCATCCAGAGTGATCATGGGCTTCTTGGCTGCATCAGTTTTCTCCTTGTTTGAGAAGAAAGTTTGGAAGGACGGCCGGGTCTTGGTAGATTTGCAGTGGTCTGATGCTCCTTCCGTTTCAATATGATGGCTTGCACAGTGCTCCTTGAGATGTTTAAAGCTTGGGAAATCTTTTTGTATCCAAATCCGACTTTAAACTTCTCCACAACAGTATCTCGGACCTGCCTGGTGTGTTCCTTGGTTTTCATAATGCTCTCTGCACTTTAAACAGAACCCTGAGACTATCACAGAGCAGGTGCATTTATACGGAGACTTGATTACACACAGGTGGATTCTATTTATCATCATCAGTCATTTAGGACAACATTGGATCATTCAGAGATCCTCACTGAACTTCTGGAGTGAGTTTGCTGCACTGAAAGGGGTCGAATAATATTGCACGCCCCACTTTTCAGTTTTTTATTTGTTGAAAAAGTTTAAATTATCCAATAAATGTTGTTCCACTTCACGATTGTGTCCCACTTGTTGTTGATTCTTGACAAAAAAATTAAATTTCATATCTTTATGTTTGAAGCCTGAAATGTGGCGAAAGGTTGCAAGATTCAAGGGGGCCGAATACTTTTGCAAGGCACTGTAGGAAGTCTCCCGAAAGCTAAGATGAGGAAATTTGACAAGTCTTACGTAGAGTTTGGCTTCACTCTCAATACAGTGAGAGACAAGGAAAGACCACTATCTTAACTTTGTCCAAAAATGTTGGGAGTGGACTGCATGAAGCCAAATCAATCAAGACGTCACTTAAAGACATTGGCCCTCAATCAAATCCTTTGTAGTTTTTAAGCGAAAACGTGCTGAATATCTCCAACAATCGTCCCATTTTGTGAGTACTACATCAGTAAAGAAGCGAGCACTGTTAGCAAAATATAAGGTGGCATACCAAGTCGCTCAGTGCAAAAAAAAAACACACCATTTTATGTTGCTCATAGCAACACAACAGAAAATAATTGAGAAGCACTCGTTAATAGTAGGATACTCTTCACTCTTCATCTTACTCATTGTACTGAAGCTATGTGCCTTTATTGTTATTTTGAGCTAGAAGCACTGTATGAGCCATATGTCATTTGGCAGTGCCTTATTGGCTCTTTGCCCTTGCACTTGATAAAGATTTAAAAAAAACAAAAAAAAAACGGATGTTTGCACTATTTTGATTTCAACAATAAATATAGTGGTGCGATATAGGCATTTTTCCCATGACTTCACTTGAAGTTATTCTTATTTTTCACGTAATGTTTATTTGGAAAACCTTGAAGTTGTTGAATTTATCATTACTGAAGCATCCAGTGGGGCACAATACAATTGGCCATAGTATGTTAAATCCACGGCTGCATATACTTTATATGTATCAGTTTTATATCGGTATCGGATTTTTGGAGTTGGATGATATCAGTTATCGTTTAAAAAGTCATTCTCTGACAACTCTAGTTATTGTGGTCAGCTCAAGTTCTGCCAAGGGTCTGCTGAATTTCTAGCGTTAAGACAGCAGTGAAAAAATTACAAACTCTGTCACCAAAATACATATTTATATGTGAGTTCTCAAGTTAGTTGAAATTTATTTTAGCAAGAAACATGAAGTGGATGCAGATGATATACTTTAGGGGGCCACAAAAAATAAATGTTGGGGGGTTGGATGTGGCCCCTGGGTCTTTTCAAATCCTTCAAATCCTATTATCAAATCCTCGAGTGTACTTTTTCCTCACACCGTATACCTGAAGGTCCTACCAATTGGATGATAATTTGTCATTTCTACTGATTTATTGATTCCAAGCAGTTTATAATATTGGTAAATGAACTGAAAACTTAATCATCCCTTCCTTGTGTGTGCATACTCATCAGGCTTGGACAAGATTGAATTCTTGCAGAGTCACGAGAACCAGGAGATCTACCAGAAGGCCTTTGACCTGATCGAGCACTACTTTGGTGTGGATGAGGAAGACGCCAGCCTGGCACCACAGGTGGACCAGGGTCAGGGCCAGTTCATCTTTCAACAGCAGGAGGGACCCATGGAGGGTTTCCAGCTCTAGCATCAGCTCACTTTCACCGCTTCAATCATTTCCTGATGTCAAGGATCTCACTATCTGATAAACTGGGTCCTGACCTAATCTCACCTTGGATGTCTTCAAAGGCTCCCCCAGATCATCCACGTCCTCCAGGCCAACAAAAAAACTAAGACATCGAGATGTGTGAGTACCAAGCCCCATCCACGCTTCCCTGAAATGAGTGAGCCTGTAAGGGATGTCTGTCAGAAGTAAGCATTTCCCGGATGCAATTACAGTACGACTGTATGTTCCAGAGCCCCCTTTCCATTTGAAGGACAAGTGAATGGGTTCATTATTTATTTCTGGAGAGTTGAGGAGCTCCTGTTATTCCAGCGTTACCAGTTGAGATGATATTTCCTCTTTTTAACTCTTTCAGTGCTATTGACGTTGATAGACGTCTAATCATGTTTTTTTTTTTTTCGTCCTTCTGCTGTGAATTTAAGTTGGTTTGTTACAAGTAGACGTCCAATACATTTGATCTGGCAGGGCTGGCTGGCAGCGAATGAACAAATGTTTATTTGCTCCCAGCCCTCCCAGGTCAAATAGATTAGACATCTATCGCCGTCTGTGGTAGCCAATGATTTTTATTTTCTTCACATAGCAAGACATCTGCAATCCATCATGAGGAAAGAACTCATTCATGAATTGTAACCTGAGCTTGCGGAGTAATTTGTGTAATGATCCTACCGGGTCAATTTGGAGCGCGTTGTATATCATATACAGTTGAAGCCAGAAGTATACATACACTGTGGAAAAACACATTTAATTTTTTTGTCTCCCTGTCTGAAGTCAAATCAGACTAATCCTCTCTTGTTTCAGGTCAGTCAGGATTACAGAATTATTTTATTTTGTTCTATGCCAAAAATAACGAGAGAATTTGTCATAGAATTTGATATTTTCTAGTGATGCACGATAATACATTTTTCAACCGATAACCGATAATTTCCTCATTCCAACCGATAACCGATAATGTCAAGCCGATAATTCTATTAGAAGATTTATGTGAAATTTTAAAGTATACACAAAAGAAAATATTACTGTGCAAAAATATAATTTATTGCTCTTTTTTTCAACATAAAATATGAACAATGACAGATTGTCTGACATTGTGTAATGGTAAACTTTTGGCAACAATTTCTTACAGAGTAAATACCTAAGTTGCACAAAAATGCCTTTAGAAGTAAGCCATTCCTAACATAACATTAATACACTGCAAAACACACTTCCTTAAAACTAGTCAGTTTTAAGTGTAAATCTATTGGCAACAAGTGAAATTATCTGCCATCGCTTCAAGTGTATTTCTCTCAGATTTCTTGGAAGAAAAATAGCTAGCTGAAAATAATCTTAACAGCCTTGTTTTAAGCAATACATTATTATACTCAATCCTAAAAAAAAAAAAAAAAAAAAAAAAAAAAAAAACTTGGAAGAAGGAAAGATTTTGAATAATATTTGTGGCTACAGAATATTGATTTAAGAATTTGATTATCTACTGTGACTGTAATTGAGCAGAGAAATAAGTTAAATAATTTGAAAAGTGATTGCTAATGTTATATGCTTTGTTGCACATTGTGAAAATGATTAACTCAAAAGAGCGAGATGTCATGTACCCATTCTGCAGGGCTTTGTTTACATTTGCGGCTTTAACGACATTTGCTTTACAGCAGCTAAACTGCTACAAGGCAGTACTATTTGGACGGACTTGGAGCTCGCATCCGTGTGCGTGTTGTTTTGTGCCTGAGTTTTGTTAAGCCGAAAATAAAGGCAGCGTTACAAAGTCATCTGACCGCTCGTCATTTTACATACTGCATGCATTATTGACTGGCTGACTTCGTTTTCTCCATGTTTAAATTACCATCTAACCACTGTGCCGTCATGATAAGCTTGCTTACTGGACATCACTTTTTCATGAAGAATGGTGGTCGTATAAACGGCATTATCTTTTTTATCCAGGGCTTTGGTTCTCGGGTCATTTAGGTAAAAAAAAAAAAAAAAACGTGTCTCATCTCGGCGGCAGCTACGTTCGTACCGGATAATCCGCCCGCCCTGGCCGGTTCGCCGCGGCGTATTCGGGTCCTGGCTCTGCTCGCACGCCATGGGGGAACGCTCGAGAAACCGGGGTGGTCGCCGGAGGTCCCGAGGCCGGGGAACCAGGCTCGGCCTGCCCATGGCGAGGCGGCGGTGGCCTGCCAGTGCTGGAGCGGCGGGCTCTGTCGGAAGACGGCTACTTGCCGACTATCGGTCTCCAGTCGTGCCGGTGTTTAGCCTTAGATGCGAATTTACCACCCGCCTTGGGCTGCATTCCCAAACAGCCCGACTCTGTATCGTCACAAGCCCTGTAGTTTAACGTAGTTAGTGTTTACAATAGCTTTAGCATTCCCGCTAGCAGCAGCCTCGTATTCGTTCCAAAAATCTTTGTGATGCAGTTTTAAATTGCTGCTGGGTTAGTGGTTTTGAATGAGGACGCTTTCTTTCTGCCTCGTGGAACTTCTATGGTACATGTTTCGCAGATGGCGAGAGCGTTGTTTTTTTTAGTAACAGCCGCCATAATATTCACCTACTTCCTGTCGTGTAACTCCGCCTCCTCAACCCCTCCCCTCCCCTCTCTGAAGCCCCTGAGGGAGTGCTGAATTCTTCGGTTGCGCACATTTGGAGACTAAATCAAGTATATAATTATCGGATTGCATTATCGGTTGAATTTTTTTATTATCTGGATTATCTGTGTGATGTCATAATTGCCATTATCGGCCGATAATTATCGGTGACCGATATTATCGTGTATCTTTAATATTTTCTTTGAGCACAAGTTCATATACACAAAAAGTACTACAATGGTATGAAAAAGTATCTGAACCTCTTGTAATTTCTCACATTTCTGCATAAAATCACCATCAAATATGATCTGATCCTTGTCATCATCACACAGATGAAAAACAGCGTCTGCTTTTACTAAAACCACCCAAACATTTATAGGTTTTCATATTTTGATGAGGATAGTATGCAAACAATGACAAAAGGGGCAAAAATAAGTTAGTGAACCATCACATTTAATATTTTGTGGCCCCCGCTTTGACAGTAATAACTTCAACCAGACACATCCTGTAGCTGCAGATCAGTCTGGCACATCGATCAGGACTAATCTTGGCCCATTCTTCTCAACAAAATTGCTGTAGTTCAGTCAGATTCCTGGGATGTCTGGCATGAATCGCTGTCTATAGGTCATGCCACAGCATCTCTATGGGGTTCAAGTTTGGACTTTGACTTGGCCACTCTAGAATGTATATTTTGTTCTTCTGAAACAAGAGCGTAATAAGGAACTACACACGAATGTTAGCAATGATCATGTGAACATACATCATGTGTAGTCTACAACTAGGTCTGCAGCTATCGATTATTTTAGTTACCTGTTAATCTGTCAGTTAGTTAGTTCAAATAATCGGGTAATCGGATAAGGAACATTTAATGCGTTGCAGACTAAATTTAAACAAAGGCTTGCGAAGATTACACTTTCAAAAGAACATTAAAGTGCTTGTGACACGAAAAAGCATGTTTATTTTATGCTCCTGAATGATATGGACCGCTTGGATGTGTGTGGAAGCGATCGCTATATTTATTTAGTTTTTTGAATCCCGCGCCAGGAAAATGAGTGACTTCCGGCTTCGGTCTTGCATTGAGGAGGAGGGCGCTGTGACGTGTACGGTAGAAGACGTCCTCTTCACTATACAGCGTACTGTTGTGTATGGGGACGAATGATTCAGCTGATTTTGCGGATTAATACGTTTATTTTTCGCATCACGCCAGCCAAACGGCTGCAGAAAAATCATTCTGTATGAGGGAGAGGCGTATGCGCCTTTTTGGAGTTTCAAAAGGTTCCCATTCACCGTGGATATTTACTGTGGGACCATTGGACTTAGGAGGACGTGAGTAAACATCTTGTTTTGTATTATGTCAAATACGAATACAGCGATTACAAAGTAAACACTACAAACTTCCTTTAAATGAAGGACTACTTACGTTTGATCATTGATAGGCATGTAAAAGGCTGTCCTAATGGTCATTAGCAGCAGCCCGTTAGCTGCACAACAACTCCAGCCACCCTCCTCCGGGGAACAAACTGTAAATTGCTCTTCGCCGGGCGGTTTGCCGATCCGCGACGACAATAGACAACCGGGTCGTCATGTCAAATAATCCAGGATAGTTATGTGTGATTTTCCGCTTTGAAGACTTTGAAACATCACTCGGTTCGGGTTAGCATGTCGGCTAGCTGTCACGCCTTCTGGGTTGTTTACATTCTCCGAAGCCGGGGAAGGGAAATGACATATGTCCGATTTAGGTGTCATGAAATATAGTTCGAGAGGTGCGACAGTAAAGGTGAAGTCGACAGTTTTGACCATTATGGAGTAATTTTGCCGTGTCGTCCTGAATAAATGCATTTTTATTATTTCATATTCCATTCAGCACAAGACTGTTATTTGTCATGACCATGCCATTTATTTAGCAATTGGGGAAAATACTTGGATAAAAAGAATATCCGGAAAAAAATTGAAGTAAAGAGACAGAAACAATGACATTTTGCTGCTCTCTTCGTCGCGTTTTCCTCATTGTGAATAGTTCCCCCTCGACGGGCTGACTGGTGCTTCTCAAGCCATTTATATAGCTATTGGGGAAAAATACTTGGATAAAAAGAATATCCGGAAAAAAATTGAAGTAAAGAGACAGAAACAATGACATTTTGCTGCTCTCTTCGTCGCGTTTTCCTCGTTGTGAATAGTTCTCCCTCTACGGGCTGACTGGTCCTTCTCAAGCCATTTATATTGCTATTGGGGAAAAATACTTGGATAAAAAGAATATCCTGTAAAAATATTGGAGTAGAGAGACTGAAACAATGACATTTGGCGGCTTTCTTCGTCGCGTTTTCCTCGTTCTGAATAATTCCCCCTTAATGGGCTGAATAGTAAAATCGATGAGCCCAGTCTACCGCTGACGTCATCCACCTGTTGGGGACGCTAAAGCCCTATAATGGTAGGCGTGGCTAACTGGCAGATTAAAAGGCTAATTTCTCGTCATCTGTGCTTTGCTAAATTGTTGTATATAGTCGAATCGTCTCAAAATATGATTCTAATTCACATAATAATACCATTTAAGACTTTTTTTCTCGTGTCGTATGCTCTTTAAATGCAAATACAAAATAAAATTCCCGAATATTTCTTCAAAGTATCCAGGATTGCACTTTCATTTAAAAATAGATAAAAATACCAGAGCTTAACCTAAAATGCTATTAAATGGTAAATAGACAGTACTTATTTAGCACATTTATCTACATGGTTACCATGCCCAAAGCGCTTTACATTAGCACACATTTACCCCATCACGCACATGCTGCTGCCATGCAAGGCGCTGCCAACCCATTTGGGGAAAATTAGGGTTCAGTGCCTTGCCCAAGGGCACTTCGACAGTGCGCAGTCGAAGCCGGGAATCCAACCGCTGACCTTTCGGTCCTAGGACAACTACCAACTGTGTCACGGCCGCCCGTATTGAAAAATAAATAAATGAGGATCTAAGTACAACAAAAGAACAATTGGCTAACTTGCATTTACATTTTTTTTGCTCTTATCAAATTGTTCAAACATATATTCCCACATAAAACGGCTAAATATACCTATAAATTACAAATGCATTAAAAAAAATATTTTGCTCAGACAAAAACTTCTGTTGGTCTTAACAGGGAGCAGCTGGTTTCAGCCATGTTAAATGAGTTAAATCATATTTACTGTTGCCACTAGAGAGCGGTATATCCACCCAAATCAATAAAACTAAATGCAAACACTTTCAAAACAAACCATTACAATGCTACTCTAATTAAACCAATAGTCCAAGCAGTAAAATTTGATTCGAAGCTTTTTTCTAATGGAATTGCTCGAGCGAATCGATTAATCGTCGCAGCTACAACCTATGTCTATTACATACCAAAAATTAAATTAGCACATTCTACAGTCTTTAAATGGTAGGGTTTCAAATTGCACCAGTGATAATTTGGTGCGCAAATAATCATACGATCAATCATTACAGTTATCATGTTTAGCGATAGCTAATTTCAGTAATCCTGAGAGACCTAAAACAGGAGAGGTTTAGTCTGATTTGTCTTCAGACAGTGATACAAAAAAAAAAGTTTTTGCACAGTTTATGTACACATATGGCTTCAACTTTACATGTGTAAGAATGTAAAGCACGTATTTAAATGGCAATGGGATGTGAAGTTGTTGGTGTTTACATTCTGCTTTGGGACTGCTCCTTGGTACCTCAATAATTAGAATGAGGTTTGATTTTCTTTCTCTCTCACTTCAGATTGAGTCTCGATGGTTGAAATTGTGTACTCGAAGCACAGTGTTATTTTTCTCTACTTGATGCTTCCCCCATCAACTGTACACCAACCATTTTTCTTACACAGAAATGCACAATTGATTCCTGCAATGATAATTGGTAGACAAGAAAAAAAATCTATATTTACATGGAAATATTTGTAATGCAGAACTTAATTCATCTAGCATATTCAACTGTATAGTTTTCTAATATTTCTGGTTTGTATGATCATATATCATTTTTTTAGGTTTTAATAGAACAGTACATTTTTTTGTTTGAGAATTCATTTGCTGTGTCACAGTAGAAATCCTGTTCGACCTCAAGCAGTCTGTGTACAGGTGAGACATATCATGCAGCCAGCCTTCCAGACATTGATTTTGGACAGTGGAGTCACATGACGTCTGGAAGGTAAGCATGATACAATGCTGCTGGCAATGCACACCTAAATATCGTCTGGAAACAACTAATAAATCGACCCGTTGGATACAAACACCATTCGTGTTGCTTTTTGTTGCATTGGGAGTTAAAATGTTTATGTACACAGTTGTGCTACCACTGGTCCCCAACTACAGTGCTGTGGAATATTTGGGACCTGAATGAACAGCGACTGAAAATGTTTTTTTATTCGTGTTATTTATTATTACTTTACTTTTATTAATTACTGCATTTAAGGGCACTTTCACACTAGCACGTTTTGGTCCGTTTAAAACGGACCAGATTTCTTTTTGTCAGCACCCTGCTTCGATTGTGAATGCAAGGTGCGCTTTTGCTACTTTACAAACAGTGGGGCAAAAAAGTATTTGGTCAACCACTAATTGTGCAAGTTCTCCCACTTGAAAATATTAAGAGAGGCTTGTGATTGTCAGCATGGGTAAACCTCAACCATGAGAGACATAATGTGGAAAAAACAGAAAATCACATAGTTGGATTTTTAAAGAATTTATTTGCAAACCATGGTGGAAAATAAGTATTTGGTCAATACCAGAAGTTCATCTCAATACTTTGTTATGTACCCTTTGTTGGCAATAACGGAGGCCAAACGTTTTCTGTAACTCTTCACAAGCTTTTCACACACTTGCTGGTATTTTGGCCTATTCCATGCAGATCTCTTCTAGAGCAGTGATGTTTTGGGGCTGTCGTTGGGCAACAAGGACTTTCAACTCCCTCCACAGATTTTCTATTGGGTTGAGATCTGGAGACTGGCTAGGCCACTCCAGGACCTTGAAATGCTTCTTACGAAGCCCCGGCTGTGTGTTTGGGATCATTGTAATGCTGAAAGACCCAGCCACGTCTCATCTTCAATGCCCTTGCTGATGGAAGGAGATTTTCACTCAATATCTCTCGATGCATGGCCCCATTCATTCTTTCCTTTACACGGATCAGTCGTCCTGGTCCCTTTGCAGAAAAACAGCCCCAAAGCATGATGTTTCCACCCCCATGCTTCACAGTGGGTATAGTGTTCTTCGGATGCAATTCAGTATTCTTTCTCCTCCAAACACGAGAACCTGTGTTTCTATCAAAAAGTTCTATTTTGGTTTCATCTGACCATAACACATTCTCCCAGTCCTCTTCTGGATCATCCAAATGCTCTCTAGCGAACCGCAGACGGGCCTGGACGTGAACTGGCTTCAGCAGGGGGACATGTCTAGCAGTGCAGGATTTGAGTCCCTGGCGGCGCATTGTGTTACTGATAGTAGCCTTTGTTACTGTGGTCCCAGCTCTCTGTAAGTCATTCACTAGGTCCCCTGTGTGGTTCTGGGATTTTTGCTCACTGTTCTTGTTATCATTTTGATGGCAGGGGCTGAGATCTTGCATGGAGCCCCAGATTGAGGTAGATTATCAGTTGTCTTGTAAGTCTTCCATTTTCTAATAATTGCTCCCACAGTTGATTTCTTTACACCAAGCGTTTTATCTATTGCAGATTCAGTCTTCCCAGCCTGGTGCAGGTCTACAATTTTGTCTCTGGTGTCCTTTGACAGCTCTTTGATCTTGGCCATAGTGGAGTTTGGAGTGTGACTGACTGAGTTTGTGGACTGGGCGTCTTTTATACTGATAATGAGTGCCATTAATACAGGTAACGAGTGGAGCCTCGTTAGACCTCGTTAGAAGAAGTTAGACTTCTTTGACAGCCAGAAATCTTGCTTGTTTGTAGGTGACCAAATACTTATTTTCCACTCTAATTTGAAAATAAATTCTTTAAAAATCAAACAATGTGATTTTTTTTCCCCACATGCTGTCTCTCATGGTTAAGGTTTACCCATGTTGACAATTACAGGCCTCTCTAATCTTTTCAAGTAGGAAAACTTGCACAATTGGTGGTTGACTAAATACTTGTTTGCCCCATTGTATGTGCAGCATTACTGCATGGAGCTGTGATGGAGCTACACAAAATCGGGTTCTAATGTGGCAGATGTGTTTTGCATGCTGTTGCTGAACGTACCGTGTCAGAGTGACAGAAGCCGAGATAGGCAGTGGCTCTCGGGGCGGATGTTTCATGAGTCTCGCTTTCCTGGAAGTCCTGACAGTTTGATAGTTCAAAAAGTCACGAAAGTGAAAGCGATTGTCTAACTTGGCGTACCACGTGGTTCCCTTTCGTGGTTTAATTGTCCCCTATATGCTTTTTATATACTCCAGTTTGCTCGAGTCGGGAGGGAGCGACCCCGTCGATGGCCGATCAGTGACTTGCTATGCTGTGCTGCATTATTATTATTTTTGTTATTTGAACTCACATGCATACAAACGTTCCTCCACACCTATGGTCACAAGCGGTGGGTTGTGACCGAAAGAACAAGATTTCGTCATTTGTAAAACCGATTCTAAAACACAGATGCTTTCAATTCTGTTGATTTTAACGGAGGCGGCTAAATTAGCCCTGCGTTTTTTATATTTTTTAAAATTTTTATTTAGACTATTTTTATTCTTGTACTATTATATTTGACATTTATTCTCGTAGTAATAGTTTGCTTTTTTCTCGTATTACTACGAGAATATAAGTCGTAATATTACGTAGGGCTAATGTAGCTGAATAAGCAGCTACATACTTTACGTATGAGCGTTGCCGCCTCCGTTAAAATGAACAATATTGAAGGCATCTTGTGTTTTAGAATTGGTTTTTTACAAATAAGGAGATCCTTAATATTTTGCCACGTGTACATCAAATTATTATTCATAGAATGATTTATTTTAGCGCTTCGTCGTAGCTTCCAGCTGAGGTACTGTGCATGTACAGTATATCACAAAAGTGAGTACACCGTCACATTTCTGCAGATATTTAAGTATATCTTTTCATCAGACAACATTGACAAAGTGACACTTTGACACAATTAAAAGTAGCCTGTGTGCAGCTTATATAACAGAATTCATTTATTTTCCCCTCAAAATAACTCAAAATATAGCCATTAATTTTAAACCCCTGGCAACAAAAGTGAGTACACTGCATGGGAACTACATACATCCCTAAATGTCCAAATTGAGTACTGCTTGTCATTTTCCCTCCAAAATGTCATGTGACTCGTTACAGGAGTGCTGTCAGCCTTGCTGCAGAGATTGAAGAGGTGGGGGGGCTCAGCCTGTTAGTGCTCAGACCATATGCCGTACTTTGCATCAAATTGGTGTGCATGGCTGTCACCCCAGGAGGAAGCCTCTTCTGAAGACGATACACAAGAAAGCCCGCAAACAGTTTGCTGAAAACATGTCAACAAAGTACATAGATATATTTGGAACCATGTCCTATTGTCTGATGAGACTCAGATTAATTTGTTTGGTTCCGATGGTCTCAAGCATGTGTGACTGCGACCAGGTGAGGAGTACAGAGATAAGTGTGTCATGCCTACAGTCAAGCATGGTGGTGGGAATGACCCCCCACCTCTTCAATCTCTGCAGCAATGCTGACAGCACTCCTGTACAAAGTCACATGACATTTTGGAGGCAAAATGACAAGCAGTACTCAATTTGGACATTTAGGGATGTACGTAGTTCCCATGCGGTGTACTCACTTTTATTGCCAGGGATTTAGATATTAATGGCTATATTTTGAGGGGAAAATAAATTAACTGTATTATATAAGCTGCAGACAGACTACTTTTCATTGTGTCAAAGTGTCATTTTGTCAGTGTTGTCCCATGAAAAGATATACTTAAATATCTGCAGAAATGCGAGGGGTGTACTCACTTTTGTGATACACTGTACGTAAAGTGCGTAGCGGCTTACAGCTACCTTACCCTCTTACCAGTTTTTTTCTCGTACAAATAGTACGAATTTAATGTCATAGTCCTTTTATTTTATTTTTTATTTTTTTATTTGGCCTTAATGCTCCATCGTAAATGTAGACCGTCACGTTCCGAAATATCTAATGAAATGTTTCAAATAGATCTTTCTTATGGTTCTTCTTGGAAAATGTAATTGGAAAAAAAAAATCCCATTTGTCATGATATGACGCAATTTCGCCGCAGCACGACATGGTGGGTTTGTCCGACTTCAATGCAGCCCACCACAACCACAGCTCCCAAAAAATCTTAGGGGAAACCCTGTGATCGGATCGGGACATCCATAGTGTTGAGAGAAAGCAGCACTGCTGATATTCCCGAGTCCAATATGAAAAAATATCATTCAGGGCCGTGCAGAGACAGATGGATGAGCAGGTGCTCAAAAGGTTGATCAAAAGGGGCACATGAACAAAAATTTAATACACCTTACAACAACATAACTTTCAGTATAACCAGCTTTACAATATAATTGGCTGTGACTGTGACAAACTTTAATTGGGAGGAGGGGGGGAGTGAATAGAAATCAACACTGTCGTCAACACTTTCTGGCTGTGATTCAGTCTTTGCGTCTTTTCTTCCTTCAACCTCTATATGAAAACTTACTTACTCAACTTGTTGTTCATCTGAGAACAAACCAAATTAGATGTTCACTGAGCCACCATCAGCAGTTTTTTCCAAACTATTATTTAATAATTAGAGAACTTAAAGATGTGTACCTTTCTAGATAACGGACAAATATGGATGCCTATAGAGAGTAGAGACACACGGATCGAAATGGCCTCGGGCGAGGGGTAATTATTATTAACACATTTGCTCCCAAAAACGTATAAATACGTTCTATTTTTAATTGTTTAAGTGTCCCAAAGACGTATTCATACGTCTTGCGTTTTTTTTTTCACAAGAGACATCTATGGGTTCGGATTCAACTCGGCTCCAAAGCACAAAGCTGAAAATCCATTTTAAAGCAATAAAACTGGCAACTGGAGGGCAGTAGCGCATTTGGTAAGACCCGCAACCCGATTCAACGGAACAAACGGCCAGGCCACAGGGCCTGGGCGCCGGTGGAAGACGACCGAATGGACGTCCAGGATGCCAGGCGGCGGACGACCGAGCAGAACAACCGGGAAGACGCCCGGGATGCCAGGCGCTGGACGACCGAGCATAACGACAGGGACCACCAGTGCAGCGGACGATGCCGTTGAGTCAGTGCTGCTCGCCGAGCAGAGCCAGCAGGGACTCAAAAAAATCCATCTTTATGAAACAGGCGGCGATGAGGGAAAAGTTTAACCTGGCTGTCGCAGCCACAACGGCGTCATCTTCAGTTAGTTATGTGTAACTACATTGTTACTTTGCTATCAAAAGCTCTATTTGTCTTGTTGTTTGTGTTATTTTGTAAAAGGAAAACATTATTCAGGTGTTTGGGATGTCACAAGAGCAAAAAATAGCTGTGTTAAAGTCAAAGTTATGTTTGAAATGTATGCTTTCACAAAAAGCTCAATTTCTGTTTTTTCATCAGAAATTGGAAAATTGCTCAAACTAAGCTATTTTCTAATGCTGATTTCTAAAGAATGAAAAAAGATGTGAACTATTTTTTTCTCCTGCTGAAAGAAGAGAGACTGATCTTTCTTTTGGTGGGTTCAATGTTTATGTAGCAATAGAACAGAATTTTCTGTGGGCCTTGCAAAATCAGTCAAAATCCAGTAAAATGGCCGGGAGCGAAGGGGGTTGCACCGGTGAAAATGGCTGGGAGTGAATGAGTTAAAGTAGAAAACTATATAAGAGAAAATTACATGTTGTTATTTTTTTTTTTAAATCCCCACAATAAACCTGGTGTAAGATTTTTCACTACAGTATTTGCTTGAATACGGATTAATAGGGTAACACCGTTTATTTTTCAACCACCAGATGTCCTCAGACTCCTCACTACACACCCAGGTCACAGAGGAACAGCGTGCAGGGGGGGTGTTATGCGTCAACTTAGCAGCACACAGACGGCTTTTTGAATTTTTAAATTTTTTTTAAAGGTGTTTTCGGTGTTCGAGTAAAGTACTCGGTGGCGTGCCTATACAATCGGCCAGGACACACATAGGCACACAAAAAAAAAAAAGTCCAGTTAAAAGGGGCACTTTAGGCATATAGGTACAAAAGGGCAGGTGCTCAAGCACCCTCCGCGCCCCCTCTGCACATGCCTGCTATCATAATAATACAGTAAACCCCTGCCAAAAGTTTATGCTAATCGGACCCATGTCACATATAGAAATGAAATCCCGGATCGATACTGTCCCTACAAGCGGTTTGTAATTACCCGCAGATGCCATAAGATGGCAAAAAAGTACATCAAATTGAGAGGCTCATTAAAGCATTATAAAGCACCTGCAAATCATGATTGCGATGACAACATTAATGGTGATGTGGGAACAAAATGCAAAAAAAAAAAAAAATACTGTATGTTATTGCTTCTTCAGATGAACAATATTTTTATTTCACACAATAACCTTGTTTTCCGCTGCAATGTAAGTGTAGCACCAGCTTAGTGAAAGGGATAACTGATGCAACTTGATGATGACTGTTAACTTTAACAATTTGTTGGTATATTTTAATCAAACAAGCAAACCTTGAATTAGAGATAAGACTGCTTTAATAATAATAAAAAGAAAAGTGTTTTAAAAAATAAAGCAAAGGCAGAAGAGATGCCATTTTGTGAAAAACATTTTTACTTTTTTGCTTTACACATATGCCTACATCTTTTAGAAAAACTAAAACAAAGAGAATTTCTCCCTCTGGAGTGTAAAATAGCTTGTCTTTGCGGCTTGAGGAAACGTCACACATACACTGCTGGCCAAAAGTATTGGCACCCCTTCAATTCTGTCAGATAACGCTCAATTTCTCCCAGAAAATGATTGCAATTACAAATGCTTTGGTAGTAAAATCTTAATTTATTTTGTTTGCAATGAAAAAACAAAGAATGGGGGGAAAATTAAATCATTATCATTTTACATAAAACTCCATAAATGAGCTGGCCAAAAGTCTTGGCACCCTTTGAAAAATCATCTGATATATCTCTAATTTGTGTCATTAACAGCACCTGTGGCACATAACAGGTGGTGGCAATAACTAAATCACACTTGCAGCCAGTTAAAATGGATTAAAGTTGATGCAACCTCTGTCCTGTGTCCTTCATTGAGCATGGAGAAAAGAAAGAAGACCAAACAACTGTCTGAGGACTTGAGAAGCAAAATTGTGAGGAAGCACGGGCAATCTCAAGTCTACAAGTCCATCTCCAAAGACCAGAATGTTCCAGTGTCTACTGTGCGCAGTGTCATCAATAAGTGTAAAGCCCATGGCACTGTGGCTAACCTCCCTAAATGAGGACGGAAAAGAAAAAATTGACGAGAGATTACAACGAAAGATTGTGCGGATGGCGGATAAAGAATCTCGACTAACATCCAAACAAGTTCAAGCTGTCCTGCAGTCCGAGGGTACAACAGTGTCAACCCGTACGGTCTGTCGGCGTCTGAATGAAACGGGACTCTACCCCACTTCTGGTTTTCCAACTTGCAAGCCATGTAGAGGTCTGTAATTTGTATCATAAGTTCTCTTCAACTGTCAGGGACGGAATCTAATAGAAAAATCCAGAAAATCACATTGTATAATTTTTAAACAATAAATTTGTATTTAACTGCATGAAATAAGTATTTGATACATTACCAACCAGTGTTGTTAATCTTACTGAAAAAAAGTAATTAATTATAGTTACAAATTACTTCTCCCAAAAAGTAATTGCGTTAGTAACTCAATTACCTGAATGTAAGAGTAATTAGTTACTTGGCAAAGTAATTGATGATAATTACTTTTTTTTTTCCTTAAAAAAAAAAAAAAAAAAAAAACATTGGCCACACTATGTGTTAATGCTAAGTTTTTTTTGTGAAGGTTTTTGGTACAATTGGCCCGAGCCCAATTCTTTACCCTAATTTACCCTTCACCCTGAATCAACTGTTAAAAGTTGTTAAAATTGCTCCCATTATTGCATTAGTTCCCTTCTCTCTACTTTTGACAAATGAAAGTTTTAAAACTATTTCATCATTTAAAGATAGATTCAAGTCAAGATTTTGCCGATTTAGAAGTATTTTAGATAAAAAGTTACTTAGGTTCGTTAGGAAGGTTCTCTACAACAGAGCCGTAATAAAAGGTCTACTGCTTTAAGATGGCGGCTGTTTACTAACGCATCTAGTGCCGTGTCTGTCATTTTGCATCTAGTTATATCTATATACAGTATATGCAGTGTTGTTAATTTTACTTTAAAATAGTAATTAATTACAGTTACAAATTACTTCTCCCAAAAAGTAATTGCGTTAGTAACTCAGTTACCTGAACGTAAGAGTAATTAGTTACTTGGCAAAGTAACTAGTGATAATTTTTTTTTTTTCTAAAAACAAACAAACAACAACAACAACAAAAAAAAAAAAAACCCAAAAAAAACAGGTCACACAATGTGAAGTTTAAAGGATTTGGGGGACAATTGGCCCTAGCCCAATTCTTTACCCTCCACTTAACTAGACACAAGGGTATTGCGATAACTAGCTAGTAACCTTTGCTATGTGTGGAAGTCATTTAAAGTTGTGAATCAACCGTTAAAGTTGTTAAAATTGCTCCCGTTATTGCATTAGTTCCCTTCTGTCTACTTTAAACATGTGTAAGTTTTAAAACTGTTTCATCATTTAAAGATAGATTTAAGTTAAGATTTTGCCGATTTAGAAGCATTTTAGATTTAACAAAAAAAACAAACAAAAAAAATAGGTTCGCTAGGAAGGATCTCTACATCAGGGCCTTCCTGAGAGGTCTACTGCTTTAAGATGGCGGCTGTTTACTAACACATGTAGTCCTTAAAACATGTTGGCAATGCAGCTGTGTCAGTTTTTGCATCTAGGTCTATAATATGTTATCTACCGTGTCATGTGGGCGTAGGCGTCAGGTATTATTGGAGCCACCTAGCATCGCGGTTGCAACGGCGTCTTCCCCACTGCTGCTCTGCTCTCGTCCCCGTGAGTCCGTTTCTCTCTGACTTTTTTTTATTCAACCAACTTAGTAACGCATAGTAACGCACGCCTTTCCCGCCTCAGTAACGGTAACGGCGTTGCCAAGATGAGAAAAGTAATTAATTAGATTACTCATTGCTGAAAAAAATAACGCCGTTAGTAACGCCGTTATATTGTAACGCCGTTATTAACAACACTGTTACCAACGAGTAGATATTTCGGCTCTCAGTTCTTTTTTAAGAACACCTCCTGTTTTCCACTCATTACCGGAAGTAACTGCACCTGTTTGAACTTGTTACCTGTATAAAAGACACCTGTTCACATGCTCAAACAAACAAACTCCAACCTCTCCACAATGGCCAAGACCAAAGAGCTGTGTAAGGACATCAGGGATAAAATAATAGACCTGCACAAGCCTGGGATGGGCTACAGGAAAATAAGCAAGCAGCTTGGTGAGAAGGTAACAACTGTTGGAGCGATTATTAGAAAATGGAAGAAGTTCAAGTTGACGGTCAATCTGCCTCGTTCTGGCGCTCCATGCAAGATCTCACCTCGTAGGGCATCACTGATCATGAGGAAGGTGAGGGATCAGCCGAGAACTACACGGCAGGACCTGGTCAATGACCTGAAGAGAGCTGGAACCACAGTCTCGAAGAAAACCATCGGAAACACGTTACGCCGTCATTGATTAAAATCCTACAGCGCACGCAAGGTCCCGCTGCTGAAGCCAGTGCATGTGAAGAAACGTCTGAGGTTGCCACTGACCATCTGGATGATCCAGAGGAGCAATGGGAAAAGGTCATGTGGTCGGATGAGACCAAAATTGAATTTTTTGGTCTAAACTCGGCTCGTCGTGTTTGGAGGAAAAAGAAGGATGAGTACAACCCCAAGAACACCATCCCAACCGTGAAAGATGGAGGAGGAAACATCATTTTTGGGGGCTGCTTCTCTGCCAAGGGTACAAGACGACTGCAGCGTATTGAGGGGAGGATGGATGGGGCTATGTATCGCCATATCTTGGCCGACAACCTCCTTCCTTCAGTGAGAGCCGTGAAGATGGGTCGTGGCTGGGTCTTCCAGCATGACAACGACCCAAAGCACACAGCCAAGGCAACTAAAGAGTGGCTCCGTAAGAAGCATCTTAAGGTGCTGGAGTGGCCTAGCTAGTCATCAGATCTGAACCCGATAGAAAATCTATGGAGGGAGCTGAAAGTCCGTGTTGCCCGGCAGCAGCCCCGAAACCTGAAGGCTCTGGAGAAGATCTGCATGGAGGAGTGGGCCAAAATCCCTGCTGCGGTGTGTGCAAACCTTGTCAAGGACTACAGGAAATGTTTCGTATCTGTAATAGCAAACAAAGGTTTCTGTACCAAATATTAAGTTTGATTTTTGTGATGTGTCAAATACTTATTTCATGCAATTAAATGCAAATTTATTATTTAAAAATCATACAACGTGATTTTCTGTTTTTTTGTATTGTATTTTTTGGCCTCATGTGACCTACAGTATGAAAGTGGTTGAGTAAAAACAGAAGCTACTGGCTTGTTGACAATTGGCAGAAGCTAGCACACTAATTAAAGTTGGCCTTTGATTTTTAAGCCAGACAACTTTAAAGCGATTTACAAGCGAGTCACGTTTTAAAGGGCGCACCAAAAACTACAGCTGATGTTCGTGAGTCAGTGGCGGCAAGTCGAGTCAGTGTGTCGTGTGTCGGCCGCTCATGTCTATAGTCCCTCTAATCCGGAAAGTGTGCATGAAAGAGTTCCTATCCGGAACACAACATATCCCACATCGGTTCCGTTGGTGAATTATGTTGAGAGGATGTAGTGGTCACAACACAGGCCCCCCTCCAGAAAACACCCACACAGGACGCCAGGTGGAAGATGACCGAACGGAACGATTGGGCTCTTGCCCGGGGCGACAGCTCAAAGACAACCGAGCGAGATGATCAGGAGGACGTCCGGGATGCCAGGCCATGGACTACCGAGCGGGACTTCCGGGATGCCAGGCGTGGGACGATCGGGTGGACGTCTGGGACACCAGGTGTGGGATGGCCGAACGGGACAGTCGGGTGGACATCAGTTACGCCAGGCGGCAGACGATCGAGCAGGATGAATGGGTGGACGGTAGGGGTGTGCCATCTAAGGCACCCCACGATTTAATCCGAGTACGACTTACTCAATTACGACGATTACTCGGTGCTAACTAGTAACATCTCAAAAACAACAATAAAGGTTAAACAGTAGATAAGGGTTCGTGTACTCACCTCTTATAAACGCACACGGCACTTAGCAACACACTAGCGACATTTTCCAATTAACACTTGAACCTACTGCTGGACAACTGAAAGGCAAGAAGCAGCCTTTTGTACAAGAGTAAATCTCTCGGTCAATAAATTCTACTGCAGCCATCCTCCCGTTGTGCGACATTTAAGGGTTTCCGGCCGCCAGACGTTTCTTGAATTTCGTTCCACTTGCAGCCGCTATCATTAAGTTATTAGGGAAAATCATTGTTTTTTTAACGTTTATGGATCGAAAGCTAATCGTCACGTGTGAAATCTCAATGAATCTAATAATCCATGTATTGGCACACGGCTTGTGGATGGCAAGGTCGAGGATGAGAAGTGTGACGTGCAGTGCCACCTAGTCGAGTCCGTAGACGAGGGCGACAGGCGCGGCGGTCGGAGTTGCCCAGCTGTGGCCGTAAACAAGGGCGACTGGCAGAACGAACCAAGCCGACCGGTCGTAGCAGGAGTGGGGGAAGTCCCGAAGTCGAAGCGACGCCCTCGTTGTCTAGCAGCGGCGAAACAGGAGGGACGTCGCAGCGGCGTTTGAGGGCGCGGACAAAGATGCGAGTTTAGTGGCGGTGTCCATCGATGCTGGCACAGAGGCGATGTCAGCGGAGGCCAGAGACGCAGGCACAGGATCGCCGTCAGCCAGAAGACTAAGAGCAGACGCGTCGTTGTGCAGGCCAGGAACGGACGCGGTGGCGTCGTGAAGGCCAGGAACTAACGCGGCTGCGTCCAACAAGCCAGGAACTGAAGCGAGCAGGAGAGGGGCTGGAGGCGAACCGGGAACGTCGACGTCTGTCAGCTCCAGAGCAGCAGCAAACTGTGGCGTCACGGGCACTGGGACGTGAGCATGACTGCGAGGAACTGGGGCGGAAGTGCCGTCGGCGGCGACAGGAACCACGGGCAATAGGGCTCTCGTGACGGGAACCTCGGGTGTCTTTAAAGTCTCTAATACGCACGATGGTTCAAAGAGCCTGAGAAGGTGCGCCTTGAGCCCAGCATACTTGTCCTCCTTTGTTGAAAAGAACGGAACGCTGAGCTCTGTCCACCGTCGAGTACCTGAGCTCAGACACCATGTGGTAGAAGCGCATGGTATCATCAACAATTCCGCGGAGGCCGAAATCCTCTGCGCACACAAACCACGCCACCGCAGAAGACTCACTGAACATTGCCAGCTCCAGAAAACCAGTGTCCGCTATTTTGTTTAATGTTTGTAATATGCCTCGAAAACTTCGGCGAGGCAAACGTTAGGGTCACCATTGTAGCAGATGATGTTCATCAGCCTGTGTCGGCGAGTTGAGTCGGTGTGTTGGCCGCTCGTGTCTCTAGTCCCTCTGATCTGAAAAACGCGCGTAAAAGAGTTCCCCTCCAGAACACAACATCTCTCACATTAGTTTCATGGGTGAATTATGATGAGAGGATGTAGTGGTCACAACAGTATGTCAGGACACCATTTTTGAGCATAAATGATTATCTTCGCACGCATACAACATCAAGTCTGGACTGAATCGCCGGTCCTTGGAGAAGAACAAGAGAGCGAGTGTTTGGCTTTCGGGTCATAAATGCTAAATACTCATTTATGGACGAAGTCAAATCTGTTGTGCTACTCTTGCTTTTCGACATTCAGGGGTACCTCTACATACAAATTAAATTCGTTCCTGGACCTGGTTTGTAAGTTGAAATAGTCGTATGTCGAGCAAGTTTTTCCCGTAAGAATACATTATTTTTCGATTAATTTGTTACACAGCCCAAAGACCTATGCTAAATCCTTAATAAATATATACTGCAGGCACAATTATTAATAGCAATTACACATAGCAAAACAAATTAATCATGAATACAAATCAGAATAATAATGTAATACAGGCAGGGGTTGATTTGTGCCGGATCCTGCCAGAACAAGATCCGGCACCCCTTGATTTTGGCCCCCCTGTGTTCCGGGACTTATTTGGGCAGATCCGGCACTTCTCGTGTATAGAAAATAATAATATGTGGACTGGCGATTTTTGTGGCTCATTCGTCGTCGCTCATACGTAAATTTTTGTCAAAACATTTATACCATGGATAATATCTGAAATTGAGCCTTGTAAGTCCCACAGCATGGCAAGTAGGGGTGTGCCATCTTAGGCACCCCACAATTTGATTCGATTACGATTCAGGGTGCTACGATTCAATTATTGAATGATGATCACGGTACTGACGATGATCGCGATGATCGTGATTATCAATGCATCGTACATAACTAATTAATACAGTAGCCAAACAACTTTATGTCCATTATTTATTTAAAATATCCTAATGATTCAACAGGAACAATGGAATCATGCCCATACAATAAAAAGCTGCCCTCAAGCTGCTTTTTTATTTATTTATTTATTTATTTATTTATTTATTTATTTTTTTTTTTTTTACAAGAAAGTGCAAGAACAATAAACATTTTAAAGGGAGTACTTATTTCTCTCAACAATACAATAAAATTTACACAGGTGGAATGAATTCCACATTTTCTGGAAACAAAGTGTCTTTAGAAATAAGACTTCTTTTAACCAATATACTTTTTTCCCACAGATTTCTGTACTATTTACGCATGCTTGTAGTGTTACAGCTATACTTAATCATGGTTTACACGTTCTGCATATGAAATACATGTTAGCGAATTAGCTAATTAGCTTCGCGCTCGGCGCTAGCTATTAACATCTCAAACAACAACAACAATAAAGGCTAAACAGTACAAGAAGGTTCGTGTACTCACCTCTTATAGATGCACACGGGTCTTAGCAACACACTCAGGACATTTTTCAATTGAAATGCCTTAAAACTACTGTTGGACATCTAAAAGACAAGGAGCAACTAATTATGTCTCTTCCCCTCTTGCTCTAAAAATTACTTGTGCACAAAAGCGCAGCTGCCTGTCTCATACACAGATTTATTTTCCAGTCTTTTAAAAAGGAGTAAATCTCTCTCTCAGTAGGCAGCATCCATCATAACGTGCCTGCGCCCGTTAACGGTGCCCGGGTGGCAGACAGGTCTTGAATTTGGTTCTGCTACAAGCGGCTGCCATAAAGTTATGAGGGAAAATCATTGTTTTTTAACCTTTATGAATCGTAATCGAATCGTCACGTGTTGAATCGCGATGCATGTAATAATCCATTTTTTTGGAACTGTGGGCATTTGCGTGTTGTTTTCAGCACCATTTTCTGCATATGTTCCGAGACATGTGCCCGTCTTGTCATCTCTGCGCTATCATATACACTTTGCGTTCCGGCACCATATGATTGACAACTTAAGCACTGAATACAGGTAATAATAATAAATGAATGTAACGAATCAGGTTCTAATGTGGCAGTTGTGTTATCCATGCTGTTCCTGAACGCACCGTGTGACTGACGTGAGAGTGAGAGAGGTGCCGAAGAATGGGAAGTTTTTACTTTCCCTTTTCATGTTCTGTTATTGTTGGCAAGGGTGGTGGGCAGCTAACCACAGTGTCTAGCCAGTTTACTCACACGCACAACACGCTCATGTTTTTCTATCATTTCCTTCTTAATTTCAATGATAAGTGTCACACCTTTTTCCAGTGACGTGCGGTGAGGTTCTTGACGGTTGTCGCACTAACTTCCAGTCAGATATACAAACACACTATACACTGCAAAAACACACTTCCTTAAAACTAGTTAAATTCCTTTGTTTTCAATGTGGATCTACTTCAAATAAATGAAATTATCTGCCATTGCTTCAATTTAATTTTACTCCATTTTCTTGAAATTAGTAAAATAGCTAGCTGAAAATAAGTTTAACGGACTTATTTTAAGCAATGAATTATTATATTCTAGGCCAGGGTGACCATATTTTGATTTCCAAAAAAGAGGACATTCGGCCCGGCCTAAAGATACTTAAATTTTGCTCGAAGTTCACTCAAAGATGTCAATATCACTTTAATATATTTAAAGTGTGCCTCTAATGTCTGGATGGAAAAATTCAGTTTTACAGTATATATCATAAACTATAAGGAAATATTTTTTTTACTCAACAGGTTAAAGGTTACTCAACAGGCTTTATTCCTCCTAAAAAATAAACAATAAAAACAAAAAACAAAAAAAACCTAAAAGAATTGAATAATGATAAAGAAAATAATACCGTATAATGCAGACCCAATGTAGACCAGTCAATACACACACACAGAAGTGTGCAAACTAAACATTTTTAAATTACTATCACAACAATTGTCGTTGACAAATTGTTATTCCCACTCAATTGTTATTCTCATTCAATGTTCTAGATTGCATGCAAACAATAACCAAAATAAACTGACAAACTATTCAACCAGCATGTTTCAGCAGTTCAAAACTCCATTTCTCATAATAACTAGCGCAGCTTAGCTCACTGATAGCTACCCTATCAGAGTGCAGAGGCAAAATCAAACTTTACTGTAAAAGTTTACAGTCATTGTCAGTGCAACGATGCGACACCAAACCGGATTTTACAGATCACGCCAGTACAGAGCTCCGATAGAGGTCAACAGTTGCAATTATATGCGTGTTTTATCGTAAAAAACAACGCAGCGCGTGTTTTATCGTAAAAAACAACTGGGCAGCCGCTCTGGGAACACGTCACAGGCAGCAATACTGTAGTATTCTGTACAAAGTGTCAAGTGTCATTTTCAGTGTGAAGAAATACTCCTCCATGTCAATTTGGAATTTTCTTTTAATTAACATAGACGACGGAACCCTGAGGCATAAGAAACACAGCTAATTAGAATATAATACAAACATTCAACCAAAAACACAAACGCAGAGCAATTGATACAAGACTAATACAATATACTACATCCCTGTGTACACATATAACCCAATATACAACAGAAGACACATGATCGACATTAACAGGAGATAAACTTATAGAAAGGTGTATGGAGCTCTATGAGCACATTACAACAGAATAAACATCTCTGAGAATTACTCATTATTGCAGTCTGTAACTTTCTGACCTCTTACCAAACCGTCAACCCAGTATATGGCGGTAATGCCCCATGATACAAGGGGTAAACTTCCAACAAAAAACAAGAAGAAGAGCTTCTTCTCCCCCTACTAGTAGGAGCCACGTTAACGCAGGCACGTGCTGCCCCTCAGCGGCCGGAGGGATTCTTTTGAATGTGAAAAATCATGAAAACATTTTTATGAATTTATAAAACCCGGCCGGACGCTACGGAGAGGACGTGAAAAGAGGACTTGTCCAGGCAAAAGAGAACATTTGGTCACCTAATTATATTCCAGCCTAAATAAAGCTTGTTTGTCAGAAATGTTCTTGGAGGGATCCACAGATCCACAAAAGACTTGTAGTTCTTAAAAGATAAATGTTATTATTAGTTAAAACAATTTGATATTGCAACCCCACTTGAGGTTTTCGTTTTTATATAATTTGTAAAATTAGTTTAACTAGCAGTTCGCCATTGTTGTTGACATCGCAGGGCGGTGACCTCACATGCACTACCGGGCTTCCAGAGTATGATTCCAGCAACATAAACATGTCATCTGTTTAACCCTTTCAATTTGAACCCGAGAGGAAAATTAATGAGCATGACAGCACTGTCGATATTTCACAAAACGAGCAGTAAAAGCAAAATGATCAGGAAAGACCGGATGAGACAAGACGAGAGTAGGAAAAGAAAAACTGTTCTGACAAAATGTACTACACCAGCAAATTTGACACCCAAAGTACTACTGTGCGCTTTCAGCTTGTTTAGTTTAGATGCATACAGACAGAACATACATAAGATGCCTTAAGAAAATACTGAAACGAAGTAATATCAAATAAGGGTGGTTTAAATATATTACGGGACTGATGTGGTCAACAGATCAACACTCTGCTTTAAAGCTACCACAAGAAAACAATGCTTAAAAGTATGAGAGGGAAACACATGCAAAAAGTATTTTGAGGCAATGTAAGGGTAGTAAAATACTTAATAAAAACATAAATAGTAAGTACTCACCGTTTTTAACCGATGAGCGCATATGTTGCACGTCTTGCTGCGTAAAAGGAATTGAAGTAACCCAGTAGTATTCGTCGAGGACATCACCCCGAGCGTCCATTGCACACTTAAAACATGGCGCCATCCGTAGATCAAATTATGTCCTAAATATTATAGATTTTTAAATCAATGGCAATATTTTGTGTGTTTCTAATAACATATTTTAGTCAAATGAAACAATTGCGGTTTATTAGAGACTACCAGTCTTTAACTCCGAGGTTCCCTTTAATTTAACAATAGACATTGCTCAAAACATTATTTGAAAGCCAATTGTTTCTGATTTAGATGGAAAATGACCAACTTTTAGATGTATGTGTTTAATAAAAACAAATAGTAATATTTACTTAAAGTGGAATAATCAGACAGATTAATTTTAACTTGTCTTTATCACTCAAAACAAGATAAAGAAAATGATTTGACTAGATTTAAGAAAAATAATCCGATTCGGACATTACAAATTTGCAGTGTATATATATATATATATATATGGCGGAAAACACAGACAAGGCTGAAAAAGCAGTTTCTGCTCTTGCACCCCTCTTCAAAAGAACTGTTGTGTTTGATAGAACAATATGTCTGTATGCTGCCATAGCAGATTCATGGTTATGGTTATGGTTAGATTAAGTCCCCGAATTATTTTTAAATTTTCCGTTTTACCCTGGAAACCCCCGTTTACAGACGTCACGCAACCACTTTTGTTTCAACCCTGCCATAAAACGAAGGTAATTAATTATTATTTATTATTCAAAATGTCGTTTTTAGCTTAGATTCATTAATTGAGAAAAGAGACGGATATCTACCTCATAACAATCACTTAACTGTATTTTTTTTTGTTTGTTACTGTCTCATTTTCTCCAATATGTTGGATGATAAATAATCGATCCAAACAAAGAAAAATTGACAAAGAACGTTTAAAAGGGTAAATATATGAAAAAGAAAATGATGTCTGCGATTTCTGCATAGCGACCCTTGTTATATTACCATGTTTCACCCATAAAAAAACCCAAAATCCAGCTGTGGCCATAGTGATACATGCTACATGGAGTTTTTGGATCGAAACAAGGTAAATACGCGATAATATCTCATTAAAGTCATTTAATTCTGCTCTTTCATGCTCTCACCTCCAGATAGGGTTTCGCTGTTTTTTTTTTAATGCCCTCTTGTTTAAAATTGTTCTTCCCCCAGAAAATTGAGATGATAAGATTTCCAACGATGTATCACACATGCATATCGGACAATTTTGAAAGTAGGCCAAATTGGAGGTCTCAGAGCGGAACTTGAGTGTTTTCCGCCATATACATACAGAAAACTTAAAATCTCAATTTTCTGGGGGAAGAAAAATTTTGAACAGGAGGGCATTTAAAAAAAAATATATTTTTTTTTTAAAACAGCGAAACCCTAACTGAAGGTGAGAGCAGGAAAGAGCAGAATTAAAGACGCCATGACTTTAACAGGATATTAATGCGTACTTACCTAGTTTCGATCCAAACACTATGTAGCATGTATCACTGAGTGTTAAGACACAGCTGTGAATGGCCGTAGCTGGGTTTTGGGGGGATTTTATGGGTGAAACATGGTAATATAACAATTTTTCTTTGTTTGGATCGATTGTTTATCATCTAACATTGGAGAAAATGCGACAGTAACAAAAAAATATATAATTAAAGAGCATACGACAGGAGGAAAAAAAGTCTTAAATAGCATTATTATGTGAATTACAATCATATTTTGAGACGATTCGATTATATGCAACAATTTAGCAAAGCGCAGGTGACGAGAAATGAGTCTTTTAATCTGCCGGTTAGCCACACCTACCATTATAGGGCTCTAGCGTCCCCAACAGGTGGATGACGTCAGCGGAGTCACGATTTCATCTGATTTAGTATGCAGCCCATTGAGGAGGAATTATTCACAACGAGGAAAACGCGACGAAGAGAGCCGCAAAATGTCATTGTTTCAGTCTCTCTACTCCAATATTTTTACAGGATATTCTTTTTATCCAAGTATTTTTCGCCATTTGCTAAATAAATGGCATGGTCATGAAAAATAACAGTCTTGTGCTAAATGGAATATGAAATAATAAAAATGCACTTATTCAGGACGACATGGCAAAATTACTCCATAATGGTCAAAACTGTCAACTTCACCTTTACTGCTGCACCTCCCGAACGATATTTTATGACACGTAAATCGGGCTTATTTCATTCCCCTTCCCCGGCTTCGGAGAATGTAAACAAACCAAGAGGCGTGACAGCTAGCCGACGTGCTAACCCGAACGGAGTGATGTTTCAAAGTCTTCGAAGCGGAAAATCACACATAACTAGCCCAGATTATTTGACATGACGACTGGGTTGTCGATTGTCTTTGCCGATCGGCAAACCGCCCGGCGAAGAGCAATTTGCAGTTCGTTCCCTGGAGGAGGGCGGCTGCAGTTGTTGTGCAGCTAACATGCAGCTAATGTGCATGAGGAGAGCTTTTTACATGCCTATCAATGATCAAACATAAGTAGTCCTTTATTTAAAGAAAGTTTGTAGTGTTTACTTTGTAATCGCTGTATTCGCGGCTATTTTTAACACAAAGTTGCAATTTCTGATCGAGTGGAAAATTTGACAGAACATCGGGCACGCCAAGAGTGCAAAAGCCGAGTATAGTGCTCGTCCGGCGGGGGATGTGCGACAAGGAGCATGTCAGCCACAAAATGCAAGCCACCTCCGTATTAAAATGATCCCAGTATTTGACATAATACAAAACAAGATGTTTACTCACTTCCTCGTAAGTCCCATGGTGCACACAATAGTAGTGGGGCTTGTTT
This sequence comes from Corythoichthys intestinalis, assembly GCF_030265065.1. Classification (NCBI taxonomy): domain Eukaryota; kingdom Metazoa; phylum Chordata; class Actinopteri; order Syngnathiformes; family Syngnathidae; genus Corythoichthys; species Corythoichthys intestinalis. The sequence goes on along the minus strand of NC_080398.1, from coordinate 58,693,308 downwards.
TGGCCAATATCCACGGTGAATGGGAACCTTTTGAAACTCCAAAAAGGCGCACACGCCTCTCCCTCATACAGCAAAATTTTTCTGCAGCCGTTTGGCTGGCGTGATGCGAAAAATAAACTTATTAATCCGCAAAATCAGCTGAATCCTTAGTTCTTCTCATTCAACAGTACGGCTATATAGTGAAGAGGACTCCTTCCACCGTACACGTCACAGCGCCCTCTTTCTCAACTTGAGACTGTTGCCGGAAGTGTCCAGATCATTAAAAAACCCCAAACCAAATTAAACCAGTGGCTTCAAAGAAATTTATCTTTAAGGGGACGTATCCTACTCTCTAAGGCAGAAGGATTGTCCAGGCTGATTTATGCTTCTTATTCTCTTCATATAGATTCCAAAACATGTAAAGACGTTGACCGAATACTATTTGACTTCATTTGGAAGAATCAAACTCACTACATTGGAAAAAATGTACTTATGAACACATATGAACAGGGAGGTCTGAATGCCATTGATATTTCTAGTCTGAACTGCATCTTCAAGGTTAACTGGGCCAAACGTTTCCTTAAAAATCCACTTTCAATGTGAAATTTTATCTCTAATTTTATTTTTTCTAAGTATGGTGGCCTGAACTTTATTCTGAGTTGCAGCTATGATGTTGACAAATTGGCAGGAAAGGATTCTCTCTTTCACAAACAAGTATTGTTAGCATGGTCCATGATATACAAACACAACTTCTCACCACGTACACTCATAATCTGGAATAACAGGACAATTCTTTATAAAAACAAATCCTTATTTTTGGACAATTGGGTGCAAAATAATATCATTTTTGTGTCTCAACTTTTTAATCACAACGGGCACCTCATGTCTTATGCAGAGTTTTTGGATTGTTTTAAGTTCCCAGTTAGACCTCAGCAATATGCCATTGTTTTTGATGCTATTCCGTCAGGTATCATGATGCTATGCAGAAATGTAAACTTACCATTGCAAAGTTTTGCTCCTCTGATTAAACTCAAGTGTGGGGAAATTGTGTTTGCGTCATAACAAGAATTCAAATAGATATGTTTGATTGCTTTTTCAGAATCACCTTAGGTTCACGCCACATGTTCAATCGTTTTGGAATCGATTTGTTGGAGAGATCATTTGGTCCAGGGTATGGACTATCCTCAACATGTTCCTGTTGACTAATAAGGTCAAAGAAGTGTCTTTCAAAATTATTCACAGATATTATCCTGCAAATCACTAGATGAAAAAATTCAAGAGGGACATTGACACGAATTGTTCGTTCTGTGGAGATCATCCAGAGACAGTTCAGCACCTTTTCCAAAAAATTTTGGAAAGATTTTTGTAAGTTTGTTGACTGGAATCTATATGTGGACTTCAAGCTAAAATGGGAAAATGTCATTTTTTGTTTTTATAAAAAAATCAGGAATGAAGATATTTTTGTTATTAATCTACTTCTCTTGTTGTCGAAATTCTACATCCACAAATGTAAGTTCAGCAAGCTGTTACCATCTTTTTCTCACTTCCACAATGAAACAGTATGATACATAAATCTGTTAAAAAAAAAAAATCAAAGAATAGGAAAGCGGAAAAAATGATATTTGTGAAAAGCTGCGACTTTTTTGTGAATAGTTGCGTTTAGTATTATTCATTCTTTTTTTCTTCTCTGATGTGCAATGTTTGGTATGTTTATACCCCCTGGCATATTTGTGTTTGTATTCTTTTGTTTTTTGGTTTGTATTATTGATTATTTTCTGTCCATTTTTGTGTTTGTATTGTTGTTTATTCTGTTGTGTTGTTGTTGTTGTTGTTGTTGTTAATAAAAAAAATAAATAAATAAATTTTTAAAAAGATTGTTGCCGGAAGTCACTCATTTTCATGGTGCGGGATTCAAAAAACTAAATAAATATAGCGATCGCTTCCACACACATTCAAGCGGTCCTTATCATTCAGGAGCATAAAATACCGCGTGTATTATGAAATAAACATGCTTTTTCGTGTCACATGCACTTTAAGTGATAGCTGTGAGTAGGCATGTGCCGGTATGAGATTTTCACGGTACGATAACCGTGAGCAAAAATACCGCAGTTTCACGGTATCACGGTATTGCAATTATAGCTCCAAAATTTTGAGATGTATGGGTTAAAAAAAAATTAAAAAATTTAAAAATCCATTGAACAGGATTTTTTTCAAAACATATTTGCAAATTGGAACATGAATATAATGTGAAAATAAATAAATTATAAATAAATAAATATATAAATTAAATAAATATAAATTAAAAACAAAAAATAACAAATATTATATAAAATTAAAATAAATAGAACCTAGACTATACCCACAGCCACAGCTCAAGTTGCTCAATATTAGAGTAAGAACAAAATAATTGCTATAAAAAGTAAAAACACTTCTAAATAAAATTAAAAATATAAACTGTATGACTTTTTTTTGAGGGGGGAAGCTCAAGTGAAGTTTCGCCATTTTCAGCCACTGTGTCAACTCTAGTCTACAGGATGCCATGCCTTTGTGTTAAAAAGAACAAAGAATTCGTAAGGTAATAAGTTAGTTAAAAATGTATAAGTTAATTTTATAAATTAGTTAAAATGTAAATATTGTTGAGGAAAGGTTTCATCTAAAAAAAAAAATAAAAAAAAAAAGTGAGGAGTGAGACCTCCTCTCACAATTAGCGATCTTTGACGCGATTCTTTTTCTTTCCCCCCTGCATTCAAGCTTTTCTCTCACTCAGCGGCTGTTGAACATAAAAGAAGCTGCTCTCCCAGTTTAGCCTAGGCTAACATTCGTCTTTGTAAGTTTTAATTAGTTTGTATATTGAATTTGAAAGGAAAATGTGTGTTTTGTTTTTGGCGAACTTTTTAATGGAGCTACTGCTATCCTGTTGAACCTAATCACACGTGGAAAAATACAATTGTACAGCGTTTTAAATGTATTTATTTGTATATTTCACCACGATTTGATTGCTCAATAAATTGAAGAAAAGTACGCCTTGTGTTTGGAGGATTTGTTTTTGGCTTTGCTGGCTGTTTAGTGACACGGCAACAAACGGAAAGGGGTGAGCGGTGCCGCACCAAGCCACTTCGGCTGCATTTTGGCACATGAAAAATAGCGAATACCGTACTAAGGTATGACGGAAAATTTTAGTGGTTTTGAAACCGCGAAGTTTTCACACCACGGTAAACCGTGAAACCGGTAACCAGCACATGTCTAGCTGTGAGGCAGTTATCCGTGACTTTTTTACAGACACCATTTTTTTCATTGTGACGTAATTTGTTTAAAAGTTTAAAATACGTGAGTGAATAATTTTTTAAAGGTTTTTTTTAACGAATTATTAGACATCAATTAATGATTCTAAGCAAAAAATGACAGCCATTTTGAATAATAAATATAATTAATTACCTTTGTTTTATGGCTTGGTTGAAACAATAGCGGTTGCGCGACGTCTGTAAACAGGGGTTTCCAGGGTAAAACTGACAAATTAAAAATAGTTCGGGGGCTTAATGCACCATCAATCTACTATGGCAGCATATTGACATTTTGTTCTATCAAACACAACAGTTGTTTTGGCTTAAAATACAGCAATTTCTTTTAAAGAGGAGTGCAAGAGCAGAAACTGCTTTTTCAGTCCTGTTTGTGTTTTCAGCCATACATATAAATTCCAATTTAACTCATTTCATGCCAACATAAATAACTTTTTGGTTTTACCTTTACTTGTACATGTCTACTTTTTTGAAGAAGTCCACCTTGTTGTCCTTCAGTTTTAAGTCTTTCTGTTTCATTAAAGATCATTGCTTGGGATGAAAGCCATCTGTTCTATAATTGGATGTTATGTGTTGTGTTTGTGAAGTCACACGGACCTACACTACCGTTCAAAAGTTTGGGGTCGCTTTGACCCCAAACTTACAGTATGTACAATCCTGTTCAAAAGTTTGGGGTCAAAGCGACCCCAAACTTTTGAACGGTAGTGTATTTGTATGAGACACACGGAGAGTTCAGTAAAGCATGCGACACACCAAACTCCCCGGTGAATATTCTTTATTATAACCAGGGGCGTCACTAGCTTTTAAGAATTAGGGGAGTTTAACCCCCAGGAGATGACCAGGATATAGGTGATTGTAGCGTTATATATGGCAGAAAACACTCAGGCGACTTGAAGTTCCGCTCTACCCCCAAATTGGCCAAACTCAAAATTGTCCTATATGCATTTGTAATACATCATTGGAAGGCTTAAAAAGAAAAAAAATGAACAGGAGGGCATTTAAAAAAAAAAATTTAAACAGCAAAACCCTAACTTACCTCTTTTCGATCCATGTAGTATGTATCACAGAGTGTGAAGACACAGCTGTGAATGGCCACAGCCGCATTTTGGGGGGATTTTATGGGTGAAACACGGTCATATAACAAGGGTCGCAGAAATCGCAGACATTAAGGAGTGGTCGAGATTTTCTTTTTCATGTATTTCCCTTTTAAACTTTTTTTTTTTTTTTCTTTTTTCTTTGTTTGGATCGATTATTTATCATCTAACATCGGAGAAAATGCGACAGTAACAAAAAAAAATACAAGTGATCGTTATGAGGCAGATATCCGTGACTTTTTTACCGACACCATTTTTTTCTTTGTGACGTAATTTGTTTAAAACAGGGGTCCCCAAACTACGGCCCGCCTCCACATTTGGTCCGGCCTCTTGAACAATACCAGAGAGCATTTTGATTTTTTTTTTTCCCCAATAGTGTTATTTATTTCCTGGCTTTTTTCTGTGAAGAACCCAGAGAGGGTTATTTGGTTATTATCTATTTAATTAATAGTGTTATTATTATTTATTATGATTATATTATATTATATTATATTATATTATATTATATTAAGGCTGCAGCTATCGAATATTTTAGTAATCGAGTAATCGACAGAAAATTCTATCGATTAATCGAGTAATCGGATAAAACAAATATTTTTTAGGTAAAGAGCAATTATAAATATACTATATATATATACGTATATATATATATATATATATATATACAGGACTGTCTCATAAAATTAGAATACACAATATTCTAATTTCCTGAGACAGTCCAGTACATGAGAAAAGACATTTCATCTAATATTGAACCATTTTCAGACGATCAATGTCTCTATTTGCGATGTGCATTGTTCAAAAACAGCCAACAATTGCATCTCAGATGTGACTAGAAAAAAAAAAAGACATTCACTGCTTTCACTCAAAAAACTTTTAGATCTTATAAAAAATATATATTCTTTTCTAAAAATGCCATTACGCTTGATAACACACATCACTTAAAATTTAGGTGTTTTTACTACATGTTTCAATTAAATTTCCATTTGTGTCAAGCTATTTTTAAGTTCTAGTTAGGTTTTAAGTTAGTCTAAACTGTAAGTCCTGATAGGATTTTGAATTTTTGCAGTGTTCAAAATAGATGTATTGTAACATATCAAGTTATAATATGGCGGGGATATTTGCATGCGTTCCTGAATACACCGCGTGACGTGCGGGGGTGAGGGAGGTACGGGAGAGCGAGCGACGTGCCTTCCTGTTGTTGTGGTTCTGGCGGGTGCGCATGTGTTGCCGTTGGCAGACAGCAGTCGTGTGTTAGTTGCTCCACAAGTTCCCAAAAAATAAATAATTCCAACCTAACGAAGCGGGTGACTCTTTGTCAGCGTTACAGTATGATTCCTGCTGTATTGGAGCACATTAGGGACCAGTGCTACTTGGTGTTTTATCCAGCAATGACTACTGAGCTAAAATTGACATTTAGCATTGTTAAGTTTTTATTTTACACCCTCATCACTCTACAGCGCTATGTTTTCAAAGATTAAATAAAGCCTTTACAGTATGTAAGACACATTAGCAACGCATCGACAGTGGTCATAATGTATAGAAACCTAGCCCTCCGCAGGGCTAACGTTAAGTGAGCGAGTGACAGTAACGTTATTCTTATTAATTAGCGCTGAGAATTGTCCTGCTTTAATATGGCGGCTGTTTTTTAACGCTGCTGACTCTCTCATTTCGCATCTAGTTCAACATACATGTGATATCTACAAGACGCATCAGACACTACCTGCTGCTACCACAGTAGCATCATGGGGGCTTGTTTTTAGCAAGAACGACGTAGTTTGTAGCGGCTGTTGGCTGCAGTAGGGTTTTTTTGTTGTTGTTTTTTTTATTGCTTCTTCTTCTACGCACGTGACATCAGCGCGTTGTCCCGCATTAAAAGAAGCCCAGGTAAAACGTGATGCTTACAGCTGGCAACATTAAACAATTCCTCGAGGTGAATAAAATTACTCAGATCAGTTTTTAAACTCGAGTTACTCGAGTTGCTCGAGTATTCGTTTCAGCTCTATATGATATGATATGATATGATATGATATGATATGATATGATATGATATGATATGATATGATATGATATTACTATTTATTATTTTATTTACTTTTGTTCCGTGAAGAATCCAGAAAGAGTTATTTGATTGTGGCTTTCTGAAAAACAATACATTTTTACATTTAGGCACTCGTGCAATGGTCACACTTTTTCTGTTACAAACTGACCCCGCCCCCTCATCAGAGAAGGGAAAAGTTATGTTGCCCACACAGGAAAAAGTTTGGGGACCCCTGGTTTATAAGTTTAAAATATGCGAGTGAATGATTTTTTAAAGTCGTTTTTTTTTTTTTTTTTTAAACTGAATATTAGACATCAATTAATGATTCTAGGCTAAAGATGATACACATTTTGAGTAATAAATATAATAATTTACCTTGTTTTAATGGCGTGGTTGAAACAAAAGCAGTTGTGCGGTGTCTGTAAACGGGGGTCTCCAGGGTAATACGGAAAAAATTAAAACTATAGACCAGTGGTAATAAACCTTGCTAAAGTCACTGAACCGCACTAGTTTCACATGTGCATTCACCGAACCCTTTGAAAGTTAATGAAAACGTTTGTTTTTTTTTGTTCAATTCAAAACCAATATAACTAGCAAGTGCGCTAATACTTTAGTAGATATTGTTCAACTTTTTACTGAATGTGTAGGAAAACGTCTGTCGAAAATGATGCAAAACATGTCTTTGTTTGTGGAGACTTGAACATTGATCTGTTAAATCCTAACAAGAATTTACATATTGATGATTTTACTAGTACTATGTATACATCCGGGCTGCATCCACTAATAACACAGCCGACTAGAATTACGATGCTTTTGCATCCAGTGAAGGACACTGAGATAAGGCATCTGGTCGGGAAACTGGGAAACACAGCTTTGGCAGACATGCAAGGCATGGACATGAGGCTTATAAAACTTATAATAGAAGACATTCTTCAGCCTCTAACATATATTTTTAATCTTTCTAGGTCATAATACAAATTGTACAAAAGGTAAATAATGTCTGGGTGGCAATTCAAACTTGTAAACAAAACCAAGTGTACTCAAAACAAAGGAGGGTCTCCAATGCAAACAGAACTCAACCAGACATCACAAGGACAGATAATCTTGACGACATCGAAATGGTAAATTGGCCACTGAGTGCCCTGGCCAAGATCTTAAATGCGGCCAGAACCTGGACAACGTGCCTGCCTGGATCGAATCAACTGAATAAACTAACTGCTGAATTATGAACTAATCTACTGGATCTAATCAACATAACGAGCACATGGACACAATCGACATGGACTATTGTGAAAATGAACAATCAAGGAGGATGGTTAAATAAAAATAAAAAAAATAAAAAATAAAGAACCTTGTCATCACTACGCAATCTGAATGTCAAAAATTGTTATTCGATATTTTCTGCCTCCTAAGGTATACTGGGGGCGGGTTTAAATAAGATTCGGGTTCTGCCGTCTGCCCTTTTCTCTTCGGGTTGAATTAATTGTAAACACATATAAATGCTGTATGCTTGTTGGATTTTTCATGCCTGAAGGGAAAATGCTGTATGCTTGTTGGATTTGTCATGCCTTAAGGGAAAATAAAGAAGAAAAGAAAAATTCTCGTTCAAATTTCTTCAAATTTCAAATTTACTACAAATAATTTTGCCTTTCGCGTTTGATTTTCATGTCGGGAAATGAAATGAAACTCATTTAAGCTGTACCTGTTTTTCGCTTTTACATTCTCGTTTTATTGTTGCATCCTCACATCACATACTATTTTCATGGCATAAAATTTAAAGGTCGATCTACATTCCTACCCTCACTTATGGTCATGAGCTTTCGGTCGTGACCGAAAGAACAAGATTCCCAATATAAGCGGCCGAACTGAGTTTCCTCTGTATGGTGTCTGGGCTCTCCCTTAGAGATAAGGTGAGAAGCTCGGTCATCTGGGAGGACCTCGGAGTAGAGCTGCTGTTCCTCAGCATCGAGAGTAGCCAGATGAGGTGGCTCGGGCATCTGATTAGGATGCCTTCCTGGTGAGGTGTTCCAGGCATGTCCCACTGGGTGGAGGCCGCTGGGACATGCTGGGGAGACTGTCCCCTGACTGGCCTGGGAACACCCTGAGATCCTCAATGAAGACCTGGATGAAGTGGCTGAGAAGAGGGAAGTCTGGGCTTCTCTGCTAAACCTGCTGCCCCTGCGACCCGACCTCGGATAATCGGGAAAAAATGGATGGATGGATGGATGGATGGATGAATGGATGGATGGATGGATGGATGGATGGATGGATGGATGGATGGATGGATGGATGGATGGATGGATGGATGGATGGATGGATGGATGGATGGATGGAAAATTAACTTTTTTTTCTTCATTATCCTCATAGTCCTTGCTGCCTGTGGATCTGTTATACCTCTACATACCAAGTGCTAGTCAACCTTCCACTGAGCAAACCAGTTTCTCCTTTCATTAGATAGAGGACTAGCAGTTGAAATAAACGGAATAAAGCATGTAAATTGGAGGAAAACCAGTCCAAAACCTAGTCTAAAATGACACTTTGACTGTGGTCAGTGTATGAAAATTGTTGTCTGTGTTTCCCACCACACTAGTCCGAGATGCAGTCGGGGCATCAAAAGAAACGACTACACATGCTGGCTCAACGTCAATCCAAGGTGGAGCGATCTAATGCCGGATTTAGGTTGAAAAAAGTACGAAAGCTGTACTACATACAAACAGGAAGGATTGTCTCAGGAGTGATTTGTTCGAGGATTCAAGGTAATTATTATGTTTTTCGTGCCATGCATGCATTTTGAAATGTTGTGAAAAAAAATCAATGGGAGAAATTAGCCGCTACAGCATTGGCATTATACGTCGCAATATTTACGTAAAATAAATGCGACCTGCATGGTTTTTTGCTTTTAACCAAGAATCGAGACTGTTTTATGTCAGTATTTATAAAGAATTCAGATTTAAGCATTTATTCACAATAATTTTTAACGGAAAAAGGTTTTTGTTTACATGTGGCGGCAGCTAATTTCCTTACTGACTAGCCTCATAGTTCGCAATATTTACGCAAAATAAATGCTACCTGTACGTTTTTTTTTTTTTTTTGCTTTTAACCAAGAATAGCGACTGTTTTACGTCCTTATCTATAAAGAATTCAGGGATTTAAGCATTTATTCACAAGAATTTTCAACGGAAAAAAGCTCTTTGTTTCCATATGGTGGCCGTAACTTCCTTATTGACTAGCCTCAGAGTTTGCAAAATTTACGTAAAATAAATGCTACCTGCACGTTTTTTTTTGCTTTTAACCAAGAATCAAGACTCTTTTAATGTCCATATCTATAAAGAATTCAGGGATTTAAGCATTTATTCACAAGAATTTTCAACGGAAAAAGCTCTTTGTCTGTGATTCCACTCGGTCAGCTTTGACGAAGAAAACCGAGCATTCTCTGGCTTCTCCCCCCACCCCGCACCCTCATTTAATTTTTTTATGACTGTTGTCAAGCCAACCGCGTTCAAGCTAGGAGCTAACGTTGATGCACAGCTTCATCGCTACCATAGCGGCCTGTCTCTCATCCTCTTTGCTGATGTAATTGGTGCAAGAATTCTGATTTGGGGGACTTGACAGTTCAGAACGCAGCCACATTCTGGAAAATTGTGGCCCAGATCGGATTTTTAACCACATACAAAGTGACCTAGATCGGATTTGAAATGGTCCACTTTTATGCGACTTTCATGCGTTCAGACGTCAACTTAATCACTGGAGTTGGAAAAACATGAAAAAAATGTATTCATGCCTTAAGACCTGCAGTATGAACCTAGCCTAATACTAATTGGATGTCAAACGGGGGCTGCAAAATACCGTCGCTATTGGCCCTAGAGTTGTAGGTTTGAGACCCCTGTATTATAAGAAAGAGTCCAATTTTGATGTCACCCCCCCCCCCCCCCCCCCCACCACCACCACCACCCCAAACACACACACACACACAATTCTGTTGATTGTGCTAATCCCCACTAGCCAGTCAATTGACATGGACGGAATGTACTTTGATGGAATGTTTTTGGAATCATACTCTATAGGGAATTCAAAAAAAATTCTGTCTCTCTCTTTCTCCTTCATCTGCTGTGTGTTTGTCACACAACCAGATTGACAAGTTTGCAGTCGGGGCTTTTCGGCTGTGCGTGAAACTTGATGAAATGCCGCACCTGAGGCAATTTACGTTACTCGCCAGTATCAACCAAAATGCATTGTTTATAATCTGATCTCCAATGTGTGAGAATTTCTCAATGACCTAGTTAAAAAAAAAAAACTTTTTATTTCTATCTGCAAACCATCAAGGAAGCATGATGGTTTAACGTCGATAAAAAGATTAAACCGCTTGGCAGTAAGTAAGCTCACATTCAAACATGGCATGCCAGACATTCATACTTGTTAATCTAATAGAAATTACCTTAATGGATGCTCTCAAACACACAAATGAGCACAAATATTTTGATCTTTTTTTCTTCTTTATTTCACCACAGACAAGGAATTTAAGCACTCCGTTTACATGTTTTAACAAGTGAAGATGTAACATTCATTCTGTTAGTCACTCAACAAAATGGACAAAAAAGTGCTACAAATACAGTGCTGCTCAAAAGTTTGTGAACCCCCTCAACATTTAGGAATTTTCTATTATTTCAACCTGATTTCCTAATCAATCAATTCAGTAGTTTTTTTTTTTTTGTTTTTTTAACAGTTGTGTTGTCGAGACTAAATTAAAAAGAGTTTTCATCAACTGATGTAGGTGCAAAATTGAACTGTTTGGTCACAACCAAAACCGCCATGTCTGGCGAAAAGTCAACACTGCATACCACCAAAAGAACCTTCTCCCAACAGTGAAGCATGGAGGTGGGAATGTCAAGATCTGGGCTTGCTTTTCATCCTCAGGACCTGGACAACTCCACATAGTCCAGGGAATCATGAATTCTGAGGAATATTGTCAAATCCTAGAACATAACCTGACGCCATCTGTTTTGAAGTTAAAGCTTGGCAGAAGGTGGATCATGCAACATGATAATGATCCAAAGCATTCCAGCAATACAACCAAGGAATGGCTGAAAAAGAAGAAGATTCGTGTTCTGGACTGGCCCAGTCAAAGTCCTGACCTAAATCCCATTGAAATGCTGTGGCGGGACCTGAAGCGAGCAGTTCATGCCAGACGCCCATCAAACCTCTCTCAACTGACTGCGTTCTGCAAGGAAGAATGGGCAAAAATCCCCCAAAGTAGATGTGAGAGGCTGATTAGTCACTACAGAAACCGTTTGGTTGAGGTAATCTCTGCAAAAGGAGGCGCAATATCCTATTAACTGAAGGGGTTCACATACTTTTGCACACATGATATCTGAGTTTTTCTTAAATCAACCACTTTTGTTAAATAAAGAATGACAATATAACTATTTCTTTTGTTTCAGTCCATTATTTGGAATGTCAGTATTGTGGATTTGGGTATAACTTAACATTTAATAAGGTTATTTTAGTTTTTTTTACAAAAAATCTGACCATCGCTGTGGGGTTCACAAACTTTCGAGCAGCACTGTATTTTGCCCAATACTGCTGTTGTACATTTCCCACGTGGATAAGTGAGGACAACTGTTTTGCATAAGTTACTTTGAACCAATACTATATATATTACCCTGTACCAGTCTTGTGCTATTGAATGAACCAATGCATAATTACCCAAAATGGCATTCAACACAGACCAACAACACATATTAAAATCAACAACAAAAACAGGGAGTACTCGAGTTACAAACGAGTTCCGTTCCTACGCTGGCGACGTAACCCGAGTTTTAGCGGATTTCATCGTTAAAGCATGTTAAAATACTTGATGATACAAAAAATGAATCTTTTTTTATTTTATTTTTCGTATAAACCTAGAAGAATTAATGTTCTGAGACTCTACCAAATTTGACCTTCGAGATGTGATGGACTGCTGAGAAAAAGACATTTATAGTTGAGGCAAATTTCTGGCTGAAGTCTATCCACGCTGCTCAATTGCAATTCAAAGAACGATTCGGATGTCGAGAATTTCCTGTCCACTCAATGATCTACAGATGCGTCACCAAGATCAGAACCAACACCAACTGAACTCATTTGGAGCACATTTTTTGAGTGCCAGTGAAATTAATACTTTTTGTAGTACAGACTTGAACCTTTAGAGATGTCTGCTTTACAGGCTCCACCTAATGTTGCTGAAGTTTTGTGTTGATGTAAATAAAATTTTAAAGGATGGATTGTTGAAGGAGGAGAATGTCACTGTCAGTGGCGTAAGGGAATGCACACAAGAAAAGAATGTCAATATAAAAGCTACCTTTGGATCAGGTCGGCTCTTTTTCCGGTCTTTTTCAGCCCTCGACACTCAAGACATCTCTTGAATTGAATATCTTTACCAGTGAATTTGGCACAAGGGACATCATTTTCGGACAGAATTGGTAAAGTAAACATGTGATTGGTGATTGGTGTGTTTGGTAAGTAAACATCTAGTTTGTACACTATTTACATGCGTTTAGCATTGGGACAAACGCGAGCTTGACCCGCCTAGCAACAATTGCTAACGTCATGAATATAAATGTGCAAAAGTGACGTGTTGTGCCATTGGTTTTATGATGTTAAGCTTTGTTTCCATGGTAACTGTTTTTCTTTTGGACCCGGCTAGAAGACTCTGCTTTCTCCTTTGCGGCCATAATGTGAAAAAAGCAAAGATACGGCGCGCAAACACAAACAAGCCAGGCAAAGTAAAATCGAAACGTAGTTGGTCGAGGACAGCGTCAACCGAGGACTCCCTGTAGTGCATATTAATAGACACCCACATCCTGCATGGGCCTCAATTGTGAAAATAATTAGTCATTAAGAAATTGTAAATAATGTGTTAGAAATAAAAACCCAAAAATCACCTAAATGATGGGTTTTATATTGTACAGTGGTATGAAAAAGTATCTGAACCTTTTGGGTTTCTCATATTTCTTCCTAAAATCACCATCAAATGAGATTTAATCTTTGTCAAAATCACACAGATGAAAACACAAGTGTCTGCTTTGACTAAAACCACTCAAACATTTGTAGGTTTTCATATGTTAATAAGCGGGGGGCAGTGCCCACCCTCAGACATGCTCTGCCCACCCAAAGAAAACTAGATGTAGTACTAACGGCAGTCTAGGCACCGGGTATAGTACTGATGTGTTCTAAGTTTTAACCTTTGTGTTGTTACCTCCTCTTTCACCTTAAAAAATGAAATGAAATGTTGGTTTTGTTCCCAGGGAGTGCCACACACATTTATGCATTTTTTTGTTTTTTTCACATTTTATTAAAGTTTTCACCAGTGTTCACCTGGCTGTTGAGTTTGGTGAGTTTTGAAGCATTCTGAGGGGGTCAAAGTAGGGCTCAAAGCGTCGGCGGGACAAGGAATGATTGCTAGGGGGCGCTACATAGTGTATTTGGAATTTGTCGGGGGGGGGGGGGGGGCAGGGGAGGGGGGCAGTGCCCACCCATGGACACACTCTGCCCACCCAAAGAAAAGTACCAACGGCAGTTTTGTAGGGAAGAATGGGGCAAGCTTAGTCCTACTTGATGTGCCAGACTCATCTGCAGCTTCAGGAAGCGTCTGGTTGGGGGGGGGGGGCACAAAATATTAAATGTGATGGTTCACTTACTTTATTTTTCCTCCTTCTGTCATTGTTTGCATACTATCCTCATTAAAATATGAAAACCTATAAATATTTGGGTGGTTTTAGTTAAAGCTTACAGTTTTTTCATCTGTGTGATTTTGATAAAAATCAGATAGTGATTTTATGCAGAAATGTGAGAAATTCCAAAAGGTTCAGATACTTTTTCATGCCACTGTATGTAAGCTTTATGTAAAGCAGGTGAGACCACTTCCTAGTTTTTAATTAATTGAACCACTAATCTTTGAACATTAGAAAAGCCAAAAGCCACCCATGTTTACTGGAAATATTCAAATCGGGGGTGGTATTGGCGCAGTATGCCATGCTGGCTTTATACTGTTCTATTTGGTAACACTTAATTAAAAAGCTGGAGGTGGTTGAATTAAGCAAACAGGTTATTCCCATTACTTTACGGAAGAGCTGCCCTTTACCTGTGAACTCATCAGAAACAAAATGCTTAGTAGGCCAACCATTTTTCCATTGGTCTTTATTGTTGTTGTAAGACAAAGCTAACTAAGAGGGTATCATGGTCTGCTTTATTACCATGTTTGTTTGTTTTGAAGTTGTGCCAGTGAGTTAATCCGATTACTTTGTGCCAACAGGATCCATTGACAATTGTAACCTGGTCGAGAGCACAATACATAGTTAGCATCTCCACATTCCCAAATGCCAATCAACGTTAACTTCCTTCAGTGTGAGACACATACAATGAATCCTTGATGACCCATCTTTTGTTGTTTTTAAACTTACTGGGCCTTGGAATTTCATTCATCTGTTAATCGGGCAAACGACTGTTCCCACTCAAATTAGCATTAGCGAACAGATAGCGTAATGAGCGTCTTCAGCCTACATGCTCATACTTCTTCTGTGGGGACTGAATCGATCTAAGCAGTTGTTTTTTCCTCTATACGAAACTTTGAAACTGTCTCTGTTACTGTAGAGTTTCTCCAAGGAGGGTTTGACAAAGTCATCTTCGGGCGAGGAGGTTGGGGAATGGCTGCTGACATTTTTCTCTGATATTGAACTTCCGCTCACACAAATGGAACCTGTACTCTTTACATTATACTCATACAGCTTTTTCCTGAAAGCACTGATGGTGTTTTGAGCTTTTTTAAATAAGATAATGTAGCACTTGGGGAGAAAATGACAGCATACGATACCATAGTTGGAGATGAGAATGATCGCCATTTCCACGGCGGGAAGATACACTCCAGATGTTGTGATGTAGATGGGGATAAAGATCAGCCAGGAGGTAAGGTAAAGCAGCATGCTAAAAGTAATGAATTTCGCATCGTTGTACCGTTGTGGCAGTTTACGTCCTAAGAAGGCGCAGATGAAGCAAATGAAAGCTAAGAGTGCTATATAGCCCAGCATCACACCAAAACCCACATAGGAGCCTTCGTGACAGTCCTCCAGGAGAGTTTTGGGCAACGTAATGAGGTATTTATAAGGGCTTTTCAAGACCAGCCAGGCAATGCAAATGATAACCTGCAACGCGACACACGCGAGGACTATCAGGTAGGAGTGGTAGACTTTCTGGAGAGCACCTTGCATGTCAATATTCAACTGGAACGCCAGAAGGATCTTAATGGATTTGACAAGGATGCAGGACACGCACACCGTAAAGCTGATGCCAAAGAGCACTTGGCGTGCTTTACACTGGAGCGAGTTGGGCTGCCCGACAAACAGCACGGCGCTGATGAAACTGAAAACCAACGAGAACAGCATGACCTGGCTGAGGGGTCCTCCGGCGGCCTTCACTACAGGAGTCTCTCGATAATGAAAAAATAGCGCCGACACCATCAGAACCAGCAGGATACCCAGAGCAGACAACGTCAGGAGGACTATGGCAAAGCGATCCTGCCACTTGAAGTAGATGAGTGTTTTGGGAAAGCACGTAGAACTTCCCTGTGGAGACCACTCTGTTTTTTTATCGCAGCGCATACATTGGTCCATATCTGAAACAATAAAGAGGACAATGAATAGGACAAAAAGGGATGTCGTAGGTGCAACTTGTCATTCCAGCCAACAATTCACCATCCATTACACTCGTAAAACATCAGATTGGTGAAAAGGTGTCCTCTTAATCGTTGAAATTAGTGTTGTTTTCGTTAATGACGAACATTATTTTTTTTTTTAATGATGGTGACATAACAGTGACTACAAACAAGTCTCGGATGACTGTAACACAACGGGACGATTGCCAGTTTTCGTCTGACGAGACAAAAACGCTACATGGTTTCTGGCATATGTACCCAATGCGTGACATTTGCTTTTTGTAAGTGTAGTTGGTATGCCTACATCCTCACCTTGTTAGGTCTTGTCACTATTAAGTTGTAATATTAAATTTATTTAATGACCAAAAATAGTTCCTTGCTTATTACTGGTCAAACTGAAAAAATAAAATAAAAATACGAGAATATTACGAGAGTAATGTCGTAATATCCCAAGAAAAAAATCGTAATTTATGAAAACATGCCATAATATTCTGAGAAAAAGATCGTAAAGTTATGTAGAAAAAAATTGTCATTCTCGTGACAAAAGTCGTAATATTACGAGATTTAAGTTGTAATATTGTGGATAAAAAAGTAATGTTATGAGAATAAAGTCTCATGAGAAAATAAATCGTGATATTACAAACTTCAAATTATACTCTTACGAGAAAAAAATTCCATTAGAAAAGAAAAGTTACGAAAAGAAAAAATCGTAATTTACCGGAAAAAAGTAATATGACGAAATTATGATTATTATAATGTTATAAGAAAAAAGTCGTTGAATTACGAGAAAATAAGTCATAATATTACGAGATAAATGTCATAATATTATGAGAAAAAAAATTTAATTAATGAGAAAAATGCCATAATATTCCGAGAAAAAAAAATCGTAACGTTATGTAGAAAAAAAATTGTCATTCTCACAAAAAAAGTCGTGATTTTACGAGATTTAAGTCCTAATATTGTAAAAAAAAAAAAGTAGTAATGTTATGAGAAAGAAATCGTAAAGTTATGAGAAAATAAATCGTAACATTACAAAATTAAAATTGTGCTATTACGAAAAAAAAATTCTATTATTAGAAACTCTTCGTGATTTTACAAGAAAAAAAATCGTAATCTATGAGAAAGAGTTACGTAATGTAATGTTACAAAATTAAAGTCGTTATATTGTGAAAAAATGTGACTTTATTCTGACAGTCCTATTATTTTTCTTATTTTGTTTGGCCTTAATTTTCTGTCGTACTTTCCCTATAAGGGAATAAAGGACTTAAGTATCCACTTTGAATAGCTGTTCCCTCTAATGAAAGTCTGCAAGGTTTCATAAAAGTCCCACTGGTGCTTTTACTTGGAATCAAACCAAGGTAATATTTACGAAACAGCTGCTTGTGCATGATGAGTTTTAATCAATGTTGAGGTGTGGCGACGGAAAGTGTGGCATCGTTCCTTGACATCTAAGGCTAACTGACTTGCCTGTGTCATTGGAGTAGTAATTTTCAGTGCAGTTGATGCACTCATAACAACATGTGTGTTGACCTTCAGATGTTTTCTTGAACTCCCCAGGCATGCAGCTATTGGAGCATTTAGAGATGATGTGCTGTATGATTGAAAAAAACAAGGAGAAACCGAATAAGCACCTACTTGCTTTTTATAGTTAAGCTTCAATATTACAATGAGCTGGCTAGTACAGTGGTATGAAAAAGTATCTGAACCTTTTGTAATTTTTCACACAGATGAAAAAAACAATGTCTGTTTTAACTAAAACCATCCAAACATTTATAGGTTTTCATATTTTAACGAGGATGGTATGCAAACAATGACGGAAGGGGGAAAATAAGTGAGTGAACCATCACATTTAATATTTTGTGCCCCTCCTTAACTTCAACCACTTCCCATAGCTGCAGATCAGTCTGGCACATCGATCAGGACTAATCTTGGCCCATTTTTCTCTACAAAACTGTTGTAGTTCAGTCAGATTCCAGGGATGTCTGGCATAA
This sequence comes from Corythoichthys intestinalis, assembly GCF_030265065.1. Lineage (NCBI taxonomy): Eukaryota > Metazoa > Chordata > Actinopteri > Syngnathiformes > Syngnathidae > Corythoichthys > Corythoichthys intestinalis. The sequence goes on along the minus strand of NC_080398.1, from coordinate 58,675,222 downwards.
TTCGCTGTCTTTACGTCATGCCACAGTATCTCAATGGAGTTCAAGTCTGGACTTTGACCTGGCCCTCCGGTACGTGTATTTTGTTCTTCTCAAACCATTCTGAAGTTGATTTACTTCTGTGTTTTAGATCATTGTGTTATTGCAGCATCTATCCTCTTTTTAGCTTCAACTGTCTGACAGACGGCCAGAGGGTTTCTTGCAAATCATCCTAAAAAACTTTTCCTTCTTCCATTAATGATTGTAAGTTTAGAGGCCCTGTGGCAGCAAAACAGCCCCAAATCATGATGCTCCCTCCACCAAGCTTCATGGTGGGGATGAGGTGTTGATGTTGGTGAGCTGTTCCATTTTTCCTCCACACATGGCATTGTGTGTTACTGCCAAACAATGCAACATTGGTTTCGTCAGTCCACAAAATATTTTACCAAAACTTCTGTGGAGTGTCCAAGTGGCTTTTTGCGTTATTAAATGAGCAACAATGCTTTCTTTAAAAAAAAAAAATTTTTTTTTTTTTTTTTATAGCAGTGGCTTCCTCCGTGAAGTCCCATGAACAACATTCTTGGCCATAGTTTTATCTGTAATTGATGTGTGCACAGTGATATTGGACCGTGCCAGTGGTTTCTGTAAGTCTTTAGCAGACACTCTAGGGTTCTTTTTTTTAACTCTCTGCGTATTCTGCGCTGAACTCTTGGGGCCACCTTTGGTGGACGGTCAACAGTGCCAAACTCTGCATTTGTAGACAACTTCTCTGACTGTCGATTGATGAACATCCAGACGTTTAGAGATGGTTTTGTATCCTTACCTAGCTTTATACAAATCAACAATCAATCCTTGATCGCAGGTCTTCAGACAGCTCTTTTGACTGAGCCATGATGCACATCAGAAAATGCTTCTCATCAAGACATTTCTTACCAGGTGTGTGTTTTATAATGGGCAAGGCAGCTTTAAACCACTCATCAGTTATTGGGCACACACCTGACATAAATTGTTTTGTAAAAATTGGTTTGAATTGATTTTTCACTCTCTTTAGGCAGATGGTTCAACTACTAATTTTCTCCCTTCTGTCATTGTTTGCATGCTATCATCATTTAAATATGAAAACCTATAAATGTTTGAGTGGTTTTAATTAAAGCTGACACTGTTTTTACATCTGTGTGATTTTGACAAAGATCAGATGACATTTGATGATGATTTTATGCAGAAATGTGAGAAATTCCAAAAGGTTCAGATACTTTTTCATACCACTGTATTTACTGGACTCCAATATATTCAGTATGCATGCACTGTATGTTTTTGTTTACAAAGTTATACTGTTAATTGTGATTTATGAGATGAGGTCGCACCTGCAAGTCTGGAAAACGAACGATAAAGTCGCCGTTTGTTTGAGTGAAGCTGTTGCTTGTCGGGTGGTATTCAGCCACGATGTCATGAACATCAATTTTCCCATCAATTGACCGCCACACTGCGATATCGTAACCTTCGTTGATGTCTCCCCGGTGGTCAAAGGTGTATCTCTCGCCTTGGAAGTCAAAGTGATGCTGCCGAAGAGCTTCCAATACCTGCAGAGAAAATTATTCAAAAACATTTGATAAACTGTTCATCTTGTTCGACTCGAATTTGAATTTCAGATTTCTGTCTTTTGTTGGAGAGAAATGGATAACTGCTTCTTTATTCTTTAATTGCTTTTGGTCTGAACTATAGACTTCATAATTGTATTGACAGTCCGCTTCAGTTATTCGCAGTCGGTCGCAGTTAGTCTACACATGCAGGGATCCAATGCTCGATTTAGGTTGAAAAACAGTACAAACAGGAAGGATTGTCTCAGGAGTGATATCAAACGGGAGAAATTAGCCGCTACAGCATTGGCATTATACTTTGCAATATTTGCGTAAAATATAGAACAAGAACAACAATATTCACCGGAAAACCTCTGTTTACATTTGGGGGCCTGCCACATTGGCTGACAGACTAGCATAACAGTTCGCAATATTTACCTATAATAAATGCTAACTGCACATTCTTCATGCTTTTAACAAAGAACCGAGACTATTTTACGCCCATATCTAAAAAGAATTCAGGGATTTAAGCATTTATTCACAAGAATTTTCAGCGGAAAAGGCTCATTGTTGTACTAAGTGGGCCGCCACAGTGACTTAACTAGCAGCACATTCGACATATTTACGTTAAAAAAATGCTAACTGCACGTTATTTATTTATTTTTTTTTTGCTTTTAACCAAGAATTGAGACTATTTTACGCCCATATCTAAAAAGAATTCAGGGATTTAAGCATTTATTCATAAGGATTTCCACCGGAAAAGCTCTGTTTACATATGGCGAGGGCCACGTTGACTGACAGACTAGCATCGTACTTCGACATATTTACGTAAAATAAATGCTAACTGCACGTATTTTTTTAATTTTCAACCAAGAATCAAGACTGTTTTACATCCATATCTATAAGGAATTCAGGAATTTAAGTATTTATAACAAGAATTTTCCACCAGAAATGCTCAGTTTACATATGGCGGCCGCCACATTGACTGACAGACTAGCATCGTACTTCGACATATTTACGTAAAATAAATGCTAACTCCACGTTTTTTTTGCTTTTAACCAAGAATCGAGACCGTTTTACATCCATATCTATAAAGAATTCACGGATGTAAGCATTTATTCACAAGAATTTTCAACGGAAAAAGCTCTTTGTTTACATATGGCGGCCGCTAATTTCCTTACTGACTAGCCTCATCGTTCGCAATATTTACATAATATAAATGCTAACTCCACATTTTTTTTGTGCTTTTAACCAAGAATTGAGACTGTTTTACATCCATATCTATAAAGAATTCAGGGATTTAAACATGTATTCATAAGGATTTTCACCGGAAATGCTCTGTGTACATATGATGGCCGCCACATTGACTGACAGACTAGCATCATACTTCGACATATTTACGTAAAATAAATGCTCACTGCACGTTTTTTTTTTTTTTTTGCTTTTAACCAAGAATTGAGAATTCAGGGTTTTAAGCATTTATTCACAAGAATTTTCAACGAAAAAAGCTCTTTCTGATTCCACTCAAAAACCAAACAATGCAGGCCCTCTATTAATTGGCAACGTGCACCATCAATATCATTATGAAGTCTTGTTTGAACAACATTTTGTGTTATCTCTAATGTAATTTTCAGGTTTGACATTTTACAAGAAAACTTCCAGTTGACTAACATTAGCGTAATACTTTTTGTTGTTGACTGATGTCACACGATCACACGAGAAAATCAAAACGAAAGTATTTTTGCTATGAATCACAGCTCTATACACTATGTTATCAAGTAAGAGCATCAAATTCCTTCTGTTTCTAACTTGACAACGTGCTTATTCAAAACAGGTTTAAATTTTGATTACCGGGAAATAGAGACTAAACACCTGCTGATATGTTTTTCTTAACCATCAAGACACCGCTTATACATTTCATGACTTGTTCTACGATCAGTTTGAATATTTTCAGGTATTTCAAGTCTTTTAATCCGTTAATATGCTCTTAACATTCCTCTGCTTGTTATTACTTTCACTTAACACTGCATGTCTTATTTACTTTGTACTCACGTGAAGTCACATCTTTGGGAATTCTATTTCCTCATTGATAATGCAGTTCTCCTCCAACATTTTAGTGGTCTGTTTTATTTTTCTGCCCTCACGTTTGGAGCTGTCAGAGGCTGGTAGTAACACGTTACATTTACTCCATTACATTTATTTGAGTAACTTTTGAAGAAAAATGTACTTTTACTACGCCGTGCTTTTTACTTTTTGAGGAAGAAACACTACTCTCTCTGCTACTTTTCACTACACAAGAGTCATGACTTTTTTCATCTTTATTCTATTTGGCGGAAAACACACAGGTGACTCGAAGTTCCGCTCCGAGACACCCAATTTGGCCAAATTTCAAAATTGTCCTATATGCATGTGTGATCCATTATTGGAAAGCTTAAAATCTCAATTTTATAGGAGAACACAAATTTTGAACAGGAGGGCATTTAGAAAACCCTAAACCCTAACTGGAGGCGAGAGCATGAGAGAGCATAATTAAAGACACCATGATTTTAATGAGATATTATTGTGTACTTACCTTGTTTCGATCCAAAAACTCCATGTAGCATGTATCATCGAGTGTCAAGACACAGATGTGAATGGCCACAGCCGGATTTTTGGGGGATTTTACGGGTGAAACATGGTAATATAACAAGGGTCACGATGCAGAAATCGCACACATCAAGGAATGGTCGAGATTTTCTTTTTCAAATATTTACCCTTTTAAACGTTTTGTTTCGATTTTTTCTTTGTTTAGATCAATTATTTATCATCTTACATTATCGGGGGAAATGTGACAGTCACAAAAAAAAATACAATTAAGCGATAGTTATGAGGTAGATATGTGTAGCCTATTTACAGATTCAATTTTTTTCATTGTGACCTAATTTGCTTCAAAGTGAAGCGAATGAATCATTTTATAAAGTTTTTTTTTTTTAAGTAGATATTAGACATCAATTAATGATTCTAAGCTAAAAACGATAGACATTTCGAATAATAAATATAATTACTTAACTTCTATTTATGGCTGGGTTGAAACAAAAGCGGTTGCGCGACATCTGTAAAAGGGGGTTTCCAGGGTAAAACGGACAAATTAAAAATAGTTTGGGGGCTTAATGCACCATGAATTTGCTATGGCAGCATATAGACATATTGTTCTTCAAACACAACAGTTGTTTTGGCTTAACATACAGCAGTTTATTTTAAAGAGGCGTGCAAGAGCAGAAACTTCTTTTTCAGTCTTCTTTGTGTTTTCAGCCATATATTTTTTTTAAAGCACACAATTTTTATTCATTTTTTTGAGGTGGGGGGCGCTACTTCACGGTTTGTCATTCATTGCGGCGGGTTCTGGTCCCCATTAATTGCGAAAAACAAGGGATCACTGTATAGTTCCTCCATAGCTCCTATTACAAAATTAATAGAATCATATCTCCGGTCTTCCGTGGTCAATCGGTGCCAAATAAAAACTGGGAGAGAGGTTTAAATCCGCACTTTCGAATCATGTTGTGAGCAGCGCTCTATGTCAAATACTTCATATTCTACGGTGCTTTAAAGACACCACATGATTGAACAGGCTGCCTTGATCATAGAATGGCAGGCTTGCGTCAGATTGGTGTCATGGAGTCATGTGATCATTTTTGCGACATCTCATTGGTGAAATTGGTAGAGCTAGTCTTTGCATCGCTGGCAAAAAAATAATACATCTAATATAATGTAAAAACTCTTGTGTTGCTCAAAGTAGTGGAGTAAGAGTAGCGTTTTTTTCTTCACAAATCTACTCAAGTAAAAGTAAAATGTAAGGCTTAGTAAAACTACTCTTAGAAGTAAATTTTTCTCAGAAAGTTACTCAAGTAAATGTAACAGAGCAAATGTAACAAGTTACTACCCACCTCTGCGTATATGTGCAGGTTTTTGTAAGTGTGTTTTGCAATATTGATTGATTATTTGACTGATTTACTATACCTGCCAGGGTTGCAGTTCGCCGGGGGTTTTACAATCTCTGCTCTTGCAGAGTGAGGCAATAGCTTGAGCAGTGGCAGTCACGGCCAATTCAACGCTTAAAACAATGGCTGGGTTTGTTTGTTCTTTGATGGTCTTCACAACTTCAGATGCCGGTTGAGTGTTGCTTTCATTTATCTGCCTATACAGCTCTTCCAGAAAAGTGTTGTTCCATGTGCTGTCGTATCCAGTCGCTTCCAGCCTATCCAGGTACCCGTTGAAAGATGACATGTTTCCAGTTCTGAAGTTGAAACCCACAACCTGCCCTATGTCTTCCAGGTTTAGGTTTCCTTGTACAGTGCCTGCGGTGGACCAGCTGTCACTGGCCAACCACACTCTTCTCATAGACTCTACACTTTGCCCTTTTCTTTGCACCTCGTTCCTCAATTCCTTGTAAATGGCTGCCATGTGGACTGACTTTGAAAAGGACACAATCGCTTGCACCTTGGGATTTTGAAGGATGGTTTTGGCAGTCTTTGTGACAGCTAACTCTAAATCCTCACCCGTAACACTGTGTGGAAGGATACATTTGAATGCGATGCAGATTCCATTTTCAGATGCTTGAGTTGCAAAGTGCTCAAGCGCCGAGCGACCATAATCACCATCTGAGATGACTATTCCCACCCAGTTCCAGCCATGGAGTTCGATGAGTCTGGCCATGGCAGCCGTCTGATACTCGTCATTAGGAACTGTCCTTAAGAAGCTGGGAAAGCGTTCCTTGTCGCTTAGAATCACAGCAGTTGATGAATAACTGATCTGCAGACACAAAGTACATTTCTGTCTTCAGGAAATGAACAGGTTGGACAAAGTAAGAATCTACAGTATTCTGCTTAAAATGTAAGTCAGATCTTAATCTAAATGACAATAATAATCAGTCTGCTCACAATGAATAAAATACTAGCAGTTGACCTTTCGCAAACCCTAACCCTAAAAGGCCATCGACCAATCATATGTCCTAAAGACCATTGTCAAGTGAGCATGATCCATACCTGTCAACCCGAGGCCGTTGGCAATCTTACAAATAGTGACGTATTATGCCCTTACAAATTGGTGACTAATCTTACAATGTTTTATATAGCGTGCAATATGAAACAAAAATAAAACTCAATTTTTAAAATGATATTATGATAATCATAATAATATATATATATATATATATATATATATATATATATATATATATATATATATATATTATAATAATATCATAATATTATGATATTATAATAAATGATAATTTATTGGTAATATTGTCACATATACAGTGGGGCAAATAAGTATTTAGTCAACCCCCAATTGTGCAAGTTCTACTACTTGAAAAGATTAGAGAGGCCTGTAATTGTCAACATGGGTAAACCTCAACCATGAGAGACAGAATGTGGAAAAACAAAACAGAAAACCACATTGTTTGATTTTTAAAGCCATTTTTGAAGCCAGTAAACGTCCAGGCCCGTGTGCGCTTCGCTAGAGAGCATTTGGACGATCCAGAAGAGGACTGGGAGAATGTGTTATGGTCAGATGAAACCAAAATAGAACTTTTTGGTAGAAACGCAGGTTCTTGTGTTTGGAGGAGAAAGAATACTGAATTGCATCCGGAGAACACCATACACACTGTGAAGCATGGGGGTGGAAACATCATTGCTTTGGGGCTGTTTTTCTGCAAAGGGACCAGGGAGACTGATCTGTGTAAAGGAAAGAATGAATGGGGCCATGCATCGAGAGATTTTGAGTGGAAATCTCATTCCATCAGCAAGGGCATTGAAGATGAGACGTGGCTGGGTCTTTCAGCATTGACACTGATCCCAAACACACAGCCAGGGCAACAAAGGAGTGGCTTCGTAAGAAGCATTTCAAGGTCCTGGAGTGGCCTACCCAGTCTCCACTAACTGTGACTTTTGTAATAATTGAATGTAGCACTTGAAGGTAGTTCGTTAGTGTGTCCAATTATAAATAAAAAAGGTCAATTGATAAAATTAACTTACTTATGCAATCTTTGAGTGTGGGAACATTTCTTTTGCTAATTCTGAGAAGTGATCAGCAATAGTTGCTGGCAAATTGGGTTCGGCAACAAATTGGCAGAGTGAAATCTCCGCTTTCGTCTCTTTTCATTCTGCGGACTTCATCTTTATGACCAGTGTTGTTAATCTTACTTTAAAAAAAGCAATTAGTTACAGTTACAAATGACTTCTGCCAAAACGTAATTGAGTTAGTAACTCAGTTACCTGAATGTAAGAGTAATTAGTTACTTGGCAAAGTAACTGGTGTTACCTTTCATGTTTTTTTTTTTTCATTTTTCAAAACAAAAAAAAAAGCATTTGCTATGTTTGGAAGTCATTTAATGTTGTGAATCACCGTTAAAGTTGTTAGAATTGCTTCCGTTTTTGCTTTAGTTCCCTTCTGTCTACTTTCGACATGTGAAAGTTTTAAAACTGTTTCATCATTTAAAGATAGATTCAAATCAGGATTTTGCTGATTTAATTTACGAGTATTTTAGATAAAAAGTTACTTAGGTTCGGCAGGAAGGTTCACTACAACAGAGTCTTTCTGAGAAGTCTACTGCTTTAAGATGGCGGCTGTTTACTAACGCCGCCAAGTCTGTCATTTCGCATCTAGTTCTATATGCACATGATATCTAGTTTAGCATCAAGTGGCCGTAGATTGTAGGCTGTCAGCTACAGTCAGGAAATTTTGGAGCTACCTAGCCTAGCATTGCGTTTGCAACAGCGTCACATCACTCTTTCCTCCTTCCCATTCCCGCTCTTCTCGCTCCGTGTCACTGACTTTTCTCGCGTCATTCAACCAACATAGTAACGCATAGTGACGCATTTTCTCGTTGCCGCAACGGTGACAAACTCCGAACAGAGAGAAAAAAACCGTAATGCACGAAAAACGTACAGATTTTGAACGTACGGCGTACACATTTAAAAATCAGTGCTCACTTGTATAAATTACGCCGAAATCGTGCAACTTGACAGGTATGGCATGATCCGAAAAACTCTTGGCTGTCCCGTTGTCTAGTTAATTGATTTGGTGGTTTTGAGATCACCAACTGCCATAAAACTTTATGAAAGAAGACGAAAAGGATAAACAAGATGCGGACGTCCAAAATAATGAAGCGATACGCCTACGGAATATCTAAATCGGACATTAGCAATGTTCCCTCTAAACTGCGCGCATGCATAATCACGCACTGCTTGCACATACTCAGTGCACATATAATCTATGCCTCTAACAGAATCATATTCAACAGACGTATTGTAGCGTCACTAGGACTATTGTTGGCACCACAGTCAGCTTGACACTCCTATTGGTGCGTTCAATACGGCAACGCGACGCTCCCCTTGGTGGGTTACTAAACCAGGATTGTATATAGTTGTGATGTGCATGACCTGGGTGGGTACAGAGAAAACTAAATAGTGAAAGTGAGCTAGACACCTGTGCTGATTTACTGAAGCAACATTCCGCTGCCAATTTTGGCAAGCGCTACAGTCTTAATTGATATGTACCTTTAGAACTGATATAATCTATATAATTAGACCAACAAAATTGTTTTCTGTACCATTTTGCAAGCGTTACAGTGTTAATTAATGTCTAATTTTAGAACTGATTTACAGTGGGGCAAATAAATATTTAGTCAACCACCAATTGTGCAAGTTGTGCAGTATGTGGATTTTTTTTTTTTTTTTTAATTATTTATTTCCAAATTAGAGTGGAAAATAAGTATTTGGTCACCTACAAACAAGCAAGATTTCTGGCTGTCAAAGAGGTCTAACTTCTTCTAACGTGGTCTAACAAGGCTCCACTCGTTACCTGTATTAATGGCACCTGTTTTAACTCATTATCTGTATAAAAGACACCTGTCCACAACCTCAGTCAGTCACACTCCAAACTCCACAATGACCAAGACCAAAGAGCTGTCGAAGGTCACCAGAGACAAAATTGTGAACTGCACCAAGCTGGGAAGACTGAATCTGCAATAGGTAAAACGCTTGGTGTAAAGAAATCAACTGTGGGAGCAATTATTAGAAAATGGAAGACATACAAGACCACTGATAATCTCCCTCGATCTGGGGCTCCATGCAAGATCTCACCCCGTAGCGTAGAAATGATAACAAGAACGGTGATCAAAAATCCCAGAACCACACGGGGGGACCTAGTGAATGATCTACAGAGAGCTGGGACCACAGTAACAAAGGCTACTATCAGTAACACAATGCGCCGCCAGGGACTCAAATCCTGCACTGCCAGACATGTCCCCCTGCTGAAGCCAGTACACGTCCAGGCCCGTGTGCGCTTCGCTAGAGAGCATTTGGACGATCCAGAAGAGGACTGGGAGAATGTGTTATGGTCAGATGAAACCAAAACAGAACTTTTTGGTAGAAACACAGGTTCTCTTGTTTGGAGAAAAAAAGAATACTGAATTGCACCATACCCACTGTGAAGCATGGGGGTGGAAACATCATTGCTTTGGGGCTGTTTTTCTGCAAAGGGACCAGGACGACTGATCTGTGAAAAGGAAAGAATGAATGGGGCCATCCATCAAGAGATTATGAGTGAAAATCTCCTTCCATCAGCAAAGGCATTGAAGATGAGACGTGGCTGAGTCTTTCAGCATTGACACTGATCCCAAACACACAGCCAGGGCAACAAAGGAGCTGCTTCGTAAGAAGCATTTCAAGGTCCTGGAGTGGCCTACCCAGTCTCCAGATCTCAACCCCATAGAAAATCTGTGGAGGGAGTTGAAAGTCCGTGTTGCCCAACGACAGCCCCAAAACATCACTGCTCTAGAGGAGATCTGCATGGAGGAATGGGCCAAAATACCAGCAGTGTGTGAAAAGCTTGTGAAGAGTTACAGAAAATGTTTGGCCTCCGTTATTGCCAACAAAGGGTACATAACAAAGAATTGCAATGAACTTTTGGTATTGACCAAATACTTATTTTCAACCATGATTTGCAAATAAATTGTTTAAAAATCAAAGAATGTGATTTTCTGGGGTTTCTTTTCCACATTCTGTCTCTCATGGTTGAGGTTTACCCATGTTGACAATTACAGGCCTCTCTAATATTTTCAAGTGGGAGAACTTGCACAATTAGTGGTTGACTAAATATTTATTTGCCCCACTGTAAACTAGTTAATTAGACTGACAAAATTGTTTTCTGTACCATTTTGCAACATAACTCAATGAGCAGCAGGTGTCTCGCAAATAATAACAGTTCACTTCACTTATGCTACGCAGCCAATCATAACATTGACAGTGTTGTGCATATGTGCCCTACCCATATGCGCTGTGCAAGTTAGCTAGCTAACAACAGTGCAGCGGAATTAAGACACGCAAATGCTAATCCCTTATCATGGCGAAAAGATTTGGCAGCGATACTACACTCATCAAGCCAAAGTAAGAAAGAAATGCCGTTCTTTTAAGATGGAATGGCTGTCAGAATACTGTATGTGCAAATAGAAAAAGAAGCGGTGAAACAGAGTGAGATTTTTTTTTTTTTTCAACCTGTCCTGTATAGCTGCTTAGACACGGACAATAGGAATTTTGAGTGTCCTTATTCTTTAAACAGTTTCAATATGGGAGTTTGATATACTCCCATTGTGGTTTTTCATTATTAACTCACCCATGCCACAACTGGACTTTACCCAGGCCAAAACAGGACTCCTTGTATGGTTAAAGAAGGACTATCACATATAACCTACAAACATCTCATGAACAATGAGATTTTTGTCTTCATTTCAAGTGGGCCAAATCAATTATATTAAAAGTCAACTATATGAAAATTGCTGCTGTAATTTCATTCTTTTAATAAGCCATGTAACTTGCTATGATTCAAGGTTTTGAACAGGCGTGATACTGGTGTGTGGCCACAGCGTACACATATGATGTTGCTCACAGTGGTCCGCGGTGTGCTCAGGGAGGTTGTGTGTCTGCTCAGACATTAGACATGAGGTACCCCACGGGTATATCAGTAAATATATTAAAGTGATAAGGCATCTTTGAGTGAACTTGGAGTAAAATTTAAGTATCTCGAGTGTCCTATTTTTGGAAATCAAAATATGGCCACCCTACTTTAGTAGAGGCAAAAACATTCATAAAACTGGATACCAAAGTTGTAGTTACCGTATCGCTATAACATCTAAGTAGTGTACAGCTGCTTCATTAGTTAAAGTTAGTCTGTTTATGATTGCGATAAAATTAAGGTCATGCTTCCTTTATTTAAAGTGCCTGTGACACCATAAAAAAATCTTAAACAGCACTATTATGTGAATTAAAATCATATTTTGAGACGATTCGTCTAAATTTAACAATTTGGCAAAGCGCAAATGACGAGGAATTAGTCTCTTAATTTGCCGTTTAGCCCCCACCTGTCATGATAGCGCTCTAGCGTCTCCACCTGAGTGGTGACGTCGGCAGAATAACGATTTCAGCTGATTTAGAATTCAGCACAAAGGGAAGCTTTAGGATGAGGAAAGTGCGACAGAGAGCCGCAAAATGACATCATTGTTTTTATCTCTCTACTCCAATCTTTTTACAGGATATTATTTTTATCTAGGTATTTTTTACCCCAATTGCTAAATAAATTGTATGGTCTTGACAAAAACAGTATTGCGCTAACTGGAAATTGAAATATTAAAAACGACAGGGCTAAATTACTGCATAGTGGTCAAAACTGCTGACTTCTTCCTCTCCCGAATGGTATTTTATGCCAACGGAGTTATTCCAGCTTTTGTCATTTCCCTGCCCAGCTTCGGAGATGGAGGTAAACAGGAGGCGTAAGAGCTAGGAAACATGCTAACCCGAACTGAGCGGCTCTGCTAAGTCTTTTCCTCGTCCTTCTGCATATGATATTAATGGATGTATTGTCGAGATGATTGGTCCACTGACGTCAGATTCAGCTTCTTCATAAATATAAGACCGTGGTCGGACGTCTGTCATTTTTGTAGCACGGGATTCAAAGAATGGAATAAATATATCGATCGCTTCCACACACATCCAAGCGGTCCATTTCACTCAGGAGCATAAAATATTGCGTGTAATATGAAACAAACATGCTTTTGTGTGACAGGCACTTTAACTAAACGTAGTGTCCTGATAAGGTCCTTAAATTTTTTTGTTTTTATTTTTCATGTAACATTGTGTGAAAGGACACCGTATTATCCCAAACCTTTGCTTTTGCTTGAACCCGTATGCTTTTGCCTCGAAATCTTACTATACTTTCAATATAAACCCCCGCTGGATATTGTAAAGCCTTTTTCCTCATTCTGGAGGATCTCAAACTGGTATTGTTCCAAAATAAATATCTTGAAACTCTCCAGTATATGTCTGCCTTCAATTGCCTGGAGTCACAAAGTTAATCGGCTTGGCAACCGTAATTAAGGGATGGGGGGCGGAGCTTGTTGTTTTTGTTTTTGTGTGCATACAGACATCCCAGGAATCAATGCTTAATCATGTCCTCCCTCATCTTGTCCTGCTGACTAGTTGTTTAATCCCTTTCTCTCAGAAATTGTAACATTACTTGACTTTTGAGACCTTTCTCAACATGATACAAATTTGTGAATTAAGTTTTGTCCTTGTCGCCATTGAGATGCTATTGCGTCACTGTAAGAGAGCTATTCTCACCAGATATGTCAAGAATCTTGCTCAACTGCAGCGTTGGCCTAAAAAGAAATGGTTTTACTTTCAATGTGCACGTCTGAGGTGCAACTGGAGGTAATTTTGCCTGAGGTTATTGCTGTCAAATGAAGATCAACCAATTACTAAATCTTAAGGTTCGCTGATTGCTTACATGAATAAAAAGGTGGAAACATAATGGTTTGCGTGCCATTAATTTTAAGCAGACTGTGAATGCAGGTGATTTCGATGACATTTTATGATAAGCCTGCAGAAATGGAAGAATTTCAAATATTCCACTGGTGTAAAGTTACATGCATGATACAAAGATTTCCTTTTAAAAGAATATTGGTAAAAAGTTTGCAAATATGTATATTTTTACTACTAAGGGAATTGTAAAAGAGTAGGATTTATACAGTTTGAAGGATTACACAAAATACACTTTGCAAGGGAGTACTGCATGGACCAAGATCGGGATAACGTGCATTAAACCTTTCATGTACGAATTATGATTTTTAACCCTTACAGGGCACTTGTCTAACTCATTAGCTGCCATTGATGACACTAGATGTCCATCGAATTCACCCCTCCTATTCAAAATGGACTGAACTACTAGCGCCGTTAACGTCACTGAAACATGGGCTTTCAAAGTTTCCCAGATTAAATGAATTGGATTTCTATTGCCATCAATTGCATTTAATTAAATAGTAATGCAATTAAATACTATTTTAAAAAAAAAAGAAAAAAAAAACTTTTACTTATTTTATATTAACATTATAATAATAATGAAAAAAATACAACAATGAGTATTAAACTTAAAATAATAATACTATAATCATAATAGCTAATATTTTTTTCATGACCGAAAAACTTGTCTAGGGTTTAAGTTATTTGTAAAAAAAAAAAAAAAAAAATTAAATGACCATGACACACATCTACAATTGGCAGACAGGTCCATTCAGGGGTGCTGGAGAAGAGGGTCCGTCGGGAAGTTGAATCTTGGATTCCGGAGGAGCAGTGTGGTTTTCGTCCCGGCCGTGGACCCTTGGCAGGGTCCTCGAGGATGCATGGGAGTTCTCCTAACTGGCCTACATCTGTTTTGTAGATTTGGAGAAGGCGTTCAACCGTGTCCCATGGGGAATCCTATGGGGGGTGCTTCAGGAGTACGGGGTACCAGGATGCATGGGAGTTCTCCTAACTGGCCTACATGTGTTTTGTTAATTTGGAGAAGGCGTTCAACCGTGTCCCATGGAGAATCCTATGGGGGGTGCTTCAGGAGTACGGGGTACCAAGCCCCATGATAAGGGCAGTTCGGTCCCCCGTACGACCAATGTCAGAGTTTGGTCTGCATTGCCGGCAGTAAGTCGAATTTGTTCCCAATGAGGGTTGGACTCTGCCAGGGTTGCCCTTTGTCACCGATTCTGTTCACAATTTTATTGGACAGAATTTCTAGGCGCAGCCGAAGCGTTTAGTGGGTCCGGTTTGTTGAACTCAGCATTGCATCTCTGCTTTTTGCAGATGATGTGGTGCTGTTGGCTTCATCAAGTCGTGACCTCCCACTCTCACTGAAACGGTTCGCAGTCAAGGTGAAGTGGTTGGGATGAACATCAGCACCTCCAAATCAGTTACCTCTCCGGGTCGGGGATGAGACCCTGCCCCAAGTGGAGGTAGAATCTTGGGGTCTTGTTCACGAGTGAGGGCGGGAGGGAACGGGAGATCGACAGGAAGATCGGTGCAGCGTCTGCTGTGATGTGGACTTTGCACCGGTCGGTAGTAGTGAAGAATGGGAGATCGACAGGCAGATCGGTAGGGATGGGAATCGAGAACCGGTTCCTATACAGAATCGTTTCCGTGTGTTTCAATTCCATGGAATCGTTTAGCAGTTTATCTAACGATTCTCTTAACCAATCAACCAACCAGCACGATTTACGTCATTTAATTTATGCATGTTATGCACATTCGATTCAGCAAGAAAACCTACATGGTTACTCAAAGAGGAACCACTCACCAAGTGTTATCTGGAGAGTCGTCACCGGGTGGTTTTGCATTGATTTTCACAGGCCATGTCATTATTCATGAGACCACTTAAAGAAATGGGGATTTTTTTTCCAAAAAGTATATTAATGGATCTATCGTATTCCTCGTCGAACACTCTATAAGAAAAATATAACATATGTGCATCTAAAATAAGCCTAAACGATTTTATTTGTGTATGTGTTCGTTCCCATGGCAACCAGCCTGTTATTGTCCTACGTCACACGCGCTGCGTATTCTGGGACCGAGAATAGGCGTAAGGTGTGCATTTCGAGCAGAGTGTGGTCACCTGTTAAGATATGTGCGAGGAAGTGTTAATCTGTGTGCGTCCATGAACAAATGTAAGCAATTCCTCTTCATGTCATAAGCTTCTTATGATAAGTTAGAGCCATTATAAGCACGATTATTTCGTGTTTTTACTGTTATGTCAGCTGGTCGCTCCCACTCGTCTTCGCTGCCTCGAGGAGAGCATTTTTTACATTATATTCACATTGCACATTTGTGTTTAGAGGGAATGTGTTAGTTTAGCATCTTAAGATGATGTTGTACATCCATATGAGTGTAAAGTGCTTAGTTTTCGCCACGTTTATAGCCAAGATGACCGCACGTGCATGCAGTGTGCTTCCGGGTTGTGCGCGCGCACTCGAGCCCCCCCACCTTTTTGTTCATTACTCTGTGTGAGTCATATATGTGTGTTATTGACTGCTTTACAGTCAATTTGCATTGTTTATTGCATCAGCACTAATATGATGTAATTTTCTTTCCTTTCAGAACAACACATATACCCACACATTCCATTCTTCTTCCACACACGTACAAATACATCAACATCTTTCCACGCATACTCTCATCTGCTCATTGAGTAATTCTTATACCAAGTGTCATTGCATGTATATAGTTGTGCCTGTTGCCAAGTTGGATTAAAAGTGCCAAAGACCAACTCCACTCTCTGCTCCTTGTGTTCTAACCGACACACCGAGGCGAATGAACCATAAAACATTGAACCCAGAACCTCATACTGTCCATTAGTCCAAATTAGAATCGATAAGAGAATCGATGAAGAATAGAATCGTTAAGCAATATCGATAATGGAATCGGAATCGAAAATTTGTATCAATTCCCATCCCTACAGATCGGTGCAGCGTCTGCAGTGATGTGGACTCTGCACCGGTCCATAGTGGTGAAAATGGAGCTGAGCCAAAAGGCCAAGTTCTCGATTTACCAGTCGATCTATGTTCCTACCCTCACCTAAGGTCACGAGCAGTGGGACAAGAACCCAGATAAAAGTGGCCGAAATGAGTTTCCTCCGCAGGTAGGGTGACAGGCTCGGTCATCCAGCAGGGACTCGGTGTTTAGCCACTACTCCTCCTCGTTGAGAGGAGCCAGTTGAGGTGGCTCGGGAATCAGGTTCGGATGCCTCCTGGATGCCTCTTGGAGAGGTCTTCCGGGCATGTCTGACTGGTGGGAGGCCCCGGAGACGACCCAGGACACGCTGTAGAGACAATGTCTCTCGGCTGGCCTGGGAACGCCTTGGGATCCCGCCGGAGAAGCTGGTTGAAGTGGCTGGGGAGAGGGAAGTCCGGGCTTCCCTGCTAAAGCTGCTGCCCCCGCGACACAAACCCAGATTAGGGGTAGATAATGCATGGAAGGTGGTCTTAAATGTCAGTTTTGATTAGCTGCCCAACGTCTCCGAAAGGGTTAAAAGATTGATCAACCTTCCAGACTTATAATGAGATCCAAAATTGACAAAAACACTCTCTCACCACAAGAAATGATTTCAACAATCACTAAAAAAGGAAGGTTATAAAACTGATCAAGTCATTCTGCATACTGGCCTGAATTTTACCAACAGAAGGGAGTAAATAGCTGAAAGAAATTCATTAATGCGGTTGCAGTGAGAGTTTAGAAGAGCATCATAAACTGCAATAAGGAATTTGTCTCCCTGTTCCTGTACTTTATGAGGGGTGTAAATATAAAAATGTTAACTAGGGCTGTCAAACGATTAAAAATTTTAATCGGGTTAATTACAGCTTAAAAATTAATTAATCGTAATTAATTGCAATTCAAACCATCTATAAAATATGCCATATTTTCCTGTAAATTATTGTTGGAATGGTAAGATAAGACACAAGAGGGATATATACATTCAACATACGGTGCATAAGTACTGTATTTGTTTATTATAACAATAAATCAACAAGATGGCATTAACATTATTAACATTCTGTTAAACCGATCCACTGATAGAAAGACTTGTAGTTCTTAAAAGATAAATGTTTGTACAAGTTTAGGAAATTTTATATTAAAACCCCTCTTAATGTTTTTGTTTTAAATAAAATTTGTAAAATTTTCAATCAAAAAATAAACTAGTTGCTCGCCATTGTTGATGTCAATAATTACACAATGCTCATGTGGTGCTGAAACCCATAAAATCAGTCGTACCCAAGTGCCAACAGAGGGCGACAAAACACCCAAAAACACAAGTAAAAAGTGGACATTACACTGTGCTGTCATTTTAATCTGTTTGAGCGGGGCATGTGCGTTAAATGTCATATATTTTAACGTGATTAATTTTAAAAATTAATTACCGCCCGTTACTGCGATAATTTTGACAGCCCTAATGTTAACGCAATGCTACATTGAACCGAGCAAAAAGTCCAAACTTACTTGAGGAATCATGTCGAGGGCAAGTTGCCTGGCAATCACAATAGACATTTCAGAAAAGGACGCCCCCAAGATAGCGACAAGTGGCGGCCCACATGTGGATGCTGCGTGTTCTGTCACACACTTTGCCTGCTCAATGAAGTCAGCTGTGCCTCTCAGACCTGTACTGATATCAGTGCAGGAGTCTTGGATCCGGTAGCCCAGAGTGATGTTAAGACCCATCAGTAAAGGAGATTTATTCAGGGTCTCAATTGCATTGATCATAGCCAGAGATCTTGATAAGCCTCTGACTGATAACCTGTGTAAACAGTAACTTGTATTAGTACTATGCAACGTTCTGTGCTCGAGCATGTTCAGCCTAATGCATTTCACTCCACTGGACCTTGTCATAGTACATTAACTCATTTGCTGCCATTAACAGCGATAACTATTACATCCATTTTGACAAGGATGGATAGGAGTTGTAATTTACTGCTAGCCCTCCCAGTTAAAATGTATTTGACATCTATCTATGTCAATGTTAGTGAATATACCGGGATAATGCATTATGGTGGAGTAAAATATAAATATATGACAATATATCAATATGGTGATATATAGCAAGGGGCAAATGAACAAATGATCATTCGCCTCCTCCCAGTCAAAATAAATGGGTTGGAATTGGAATTATACCCTAATTGAGCACTAGAGACAGCAACATGAGTACAAGCAAGATCAGGCAGGTGAAGAAGATATTGACCAATAAAAAAACACCACTCTCTTGCACAATAGGTGGCGGTATGCACCTGATAGCTTAATGGTGGATTGTAAGCAACTGAGTTTTGGAGTTTTTGAGCTTGTTAAGCTTCTGTTTACAGTGCAGTCAATTTTACAAATGTATAGCTTTTTTTTTTCTTTCCATTTTGCAGTGTTAAATAAAACTGAGCAGTCAATAAATTCTCTGGTTTTTTCTTTGAATATTGACTCGGATCTCTGTACCCCCAATTTGACCAAATTTCAAAATTGTCCTATATGAATGTTTGATACATCATTGGAAAGCTTAAAATCTCAATTTTTTGGGGTGAAGAAAAATTTTGAACGGAAGGGCATTTAAAAAAAAAAAAAATTAAACCCCGAAACCCTAACTTGAGGTGAGAGCATGAGAGAGCATAATTAAAGACACTATGATTTTAACGAGATATCATTGCGTACTAGTCTTGTTCCGATCCAAAAACTCCATGTAACATGTCCCACCGAGTGTCAAGACACAGCTGTGAATGGCCCCAGGCGGACTTTTTTGGGAATTTTATGGGTGAAACACGGGAATATAACAAGGGTCGCGATGCAGAAATCGCAGACATCAAGGAATGGTTTGGTGGTTCTTTTTCAAATATTTACCCTTTTAAACTATTTTTTTCCAATTTTTTCCTTTTTTAGATCGATTATTTATCATATAAAATAGCGGGGAAATGTGACAGTAACAAAAAAATACAATTAAGTGATAGTTTTGAGGTAGATATCTGTGACCTATTTACAGACACTATTTTTTTCATTGTGACGTAATTTGTTTAAAAGTTTAGAATATGCCAGTGAATTCTTTTTTTTAAAGTTTTTTTTTTTTTTAAACGAAATATTACACATCAATTAATCATTCAAAGCTAAAAATGATAGTCAATTTAAATAATAAATATAGTTACTTACCTTTTTATGGCTGGGCTGAAACAAAAGTCTGTAAACGGGGGTACCCAGGGTAAAACAGACATATTAAAAATAGTTCGGGCGCTTCATGCGTCATGAAACTGCTATGGCAGCATATAGACATATTGTTCTATCAAACACAAAAGTTCTTTAGGCTTAAAACACAGCAGTTTATTTTAATGAGGGGTGCAAGAGCAGAAACTGCTTTTTCAGTCTTGTCTGTGTTTTCCGCCATATATAAATAAATAAATATATGTATATATATATATATATACATACATATATATATATATATATATATATATATATATATATATATATATATATATATATATATATATATTGTTGTGTTTGATAGAACAATGTGTCTATATGCTGCCATACCAGATTAATGGCGCACTAAGTCCGCAAACAATTTTTAATTTGTCCGTTTTACCCTGGAAACCCCTGTTTACAGATGTCGCGCAACCGCTTTTGTTTCAACGTAGCCATAAAAAGAAGGTAAGTAATTGTGTTTATTATTCGAAATGTCTGTCATTTTTAGCTTTGAATCATTAATTGATGTCCAATATTTAGTTAGAGAAAAAAAAAAAGACTTTAAAAAATTATTCACTCGCATATTTTAAACTTTTAAACAAAATACGTGAAAAACTTGGCATCTGTAAAAAAGTCACGGATATCCACCTCATAACTATCACTTAATTGTATTTTTTTTTTTTTTTTACTGTCGCATTTTTCCCCAGTATTTTAGATGATAAATAATTGATCCAAACAAAGAAAAACTGGAAAAAAAAAAAAAAAAGTTTAAAAGGGTAAATATATGAAAATGAAAATCTCGACTACTCTTTGATGTCTGCGATTTCTGCATCATGACCCCTGTTATATTACCCTGTTTCACCCATAAAATTCCCCAAAAATCCGGCTGTGGCCATTCACATCTGTGTCTTGACACTGGATGATACATGCTACATGGAGTTTTTGGATCGATACAAGGTAAGTACGCGATAATATCTTGTTAAAATCATGACGTCTTTAATTCTGCTCTCGCGTGCTCTCGCCTCCGGTTACAACACAGACAAGACTGAAAAAGCAGTTTCTGCTCTTGCACCCCTCTTTAAAAGAAACTGCTGTATTTTAAGCCAAAAGAACTGTTGTGTTTGATAGAACAATATGTCTATATGCTGCCATTGCAGATTCATGGCGCACTAAGCCTCCGAACTATTTTTAATTTGTGCATTTTACCCTGAAAATCCCCATTTACGGACGTCACGCAACCACTTTTGTTTCAACCTAGGCATAAAAAGAAAGTAAATAATCGTATTTATTATCCGAAATGTCTGTCATTTTTAGCTTAGAATCATTAATTGATGTCTAATATTTAGTTAAAAAAAAAAAACGACTTAAAAAAATTATTCACTCGCATATTATAAACTTTTATACAAATTACGTCACAATGAAAAATTTGGCGTCTGTAAAAAAGTCACAGATATCTACCTCATACCTATCGCTTAATTGTATTTTTTTTTTTGTTACTGTCGCATTTTCACCGAAATGTTAGATGATAAATAATCAATCCAAACAAAGAAAAATTGGGGGGAAAAAAACGTTTAATGGGTAAATATATGAAAATGAAAATCTCAATTACTCCTTGACGTCTGCGATTTCAGCATCACGACCCTTGTTATATTACCATGTTTCACCCATAAAATTTCGGAAAAATCCAGCTGTGGTGATTCACATCTGTGTCTTGACACTTGATGATACATGCTATATGGAGTTTTTGGATCGAAAAAAGGTAAGTACGCGAAAATCTCGTTAAAATCGTGGCGTCTTTAATTCTGCTCTCGCGTGCTCTCGCCTCCAGTTAGGGTTTTGCTGTTTAATTTTTCTTTTCTTTTTTATTTTTTTTTAAAATGCCCTCCTGTTCAAAAATTTTCTTCCCTCATAAAATAGAGATTTTAAGCTTCCCAATGATGTATCACACATGCATATAGGACAATTTTGAAATTTGGCCAAATTGGGGGTCTCACAGCGGAACTGCAAGTCACCTGAGTGTTTTCCGCCGTATGCAGTGCCTTGCAAAAGTATTCGGCCCCCTTGAATCTTGCAACCTTTCGCCACATTTCAGGCTTCAAACATAAAGATATGAAATTGAATTTTTTTTGTCAAGAATCAACAACAAGTGGGACACAATCGTGAAGTGGAACAACATTTATTGGATAATTTAAACTTTTTTAACAAATAAAAAACTGAAAAGTGGGGCGTGCAATATTATTCGGCCCCTTTACTTTCAGTGCAGCAAAGTCACTCCAGAAGTTCAGTGAGGATCTCTGAATGATCCAATGTTGTCCTAAATGACTGATGACGATAAATAGAATCCACCTTTGTGTAATCAAGTCTCCGTATAAATGCACCTGCTCTGTGATAGTCTCAGAGTTCTGTTTAAAGTGCAGAGAGCATTATGAAAACCAAGGAACACACCAGGCAGGTCCGAGATACTGTTGTGGAGAAGTTTAAAGCCGGATTTGGATACAATAAGATTTCCCAAGCTTTAAACATCTCAAGGAGCACTGTGCAAGCCATCATATTGAAATGGAAGGAGCATCAGACCACTGCAAATCTACCAAGACCCGGCCGTCCTTCCAAACTTTCTTCTCAAACAAGGAGAAAACTGATCAGAGATGCAGCCAAGAGGCCCATGATCACTCTGGATGAACTGCAGAGATATACAGCTGAGGTGGGAGAGTCTGTCCATAGGACAACAATCAGTCGTACACTGCACAAATCTGGCCTTTATGGAAGAGTGGCAAGAAGAAAGCCATTTCTCAAAGATATCCATAAAAAGTCCCGTTTAAAGTTTGCCACAAGCCACCTGGGAGACACACCAAACATGTGGAAGAAGGTGCTCTGGTCAGATGAAACCAAAATTGAACTTTTTGGCCACAATGCAAAACGATATGTTTGGCGTAAAAGCAACACAGCTCATCACCCTGAACACACCATCCCCACTGTCAAACATGATGGTGGCAGCATCATGGTTTGGGCCTGCTTTTCTTCAGCAGGGACAGGGAAGATGGTTAAAATTGACAGGAAGATGGATGCAGCCAAATACAGGAACATTCTGGAAGAAAACCTGTTGGTATCGGCACAAGACCTGAGACTTGGATGGAGATTTATCTTCCAACAGGACAATGATCCAAAACATAAAGCCAAATCTAAAATAGAATGGTTCAAAAATAAACGTATCCAGGTGATAGAATGGCCAAGTCAAAGTCCAGACCTGAATCCAATCGAGAATCTGTGGAAAGAGCTGAAGACTGCTGTTCACAAACACTCTCCATCCAACCTCACTGAGCTCGAGCTGTTTTGCGAGGAAGAATGGGCAAGAATGTCAGTCTCTCGATGTGCAAAACTGATAGAAACATACCCCAAGCGACTTGCAGGTGTAATTGGAGCAAAAGGTGGCTCTACAAAGTATTAAAGCAAGGGGGCCGAATAATATTGCACGCCCCACTTTTCAGTTTTTTATTTGTTAAAAAAGTTTAAATTATCCAATAAATTTTGTTCCACTTCACGATTGTGTCCCACTTGTTGTTGATTCTTGACAAAAAATTAAAATTTTATATCTTTATGTTTGAAGCCTGAAATGTGGCAAAAGGTTTCAAGGTTCAAGGGGGCCGAATACTTTTGCAAGGCACTGTATATGTATGTATATATATATATATATATATATATGTATATATATATATATATATATATATATATATATATATATATATATATATACGGAAATTCCATGTTTACTTTTTACTTGTATAGTAAATTTTAAGGAAAGTACATTTTGTACTTTTACTTGATTAATTTTTTTCCTCGATACTTGTACTTAAGTAATTTTTTGCACCTGTGTCTGTACCTGTACTTAAATTAAAAAAAAAAAAAAAGTGAGTACTTCATCCACCACTGCGAGACAATGTGTCTGAACAGCAGCCAATTTTTGCATAGCGCAATAAATTCTTAGTTCCTGTTGACAATCATATGTTGAAAAATAATCATTCACTGTCAGCCAAATGGATTGGATATCTATCGTTGGTTTACATCCAATACACAGTATCTTTGACATCACATCATCATATTCATATGTACTGAGAAACACTGCACAGTTTTGTAGCATTGAATTTTCAGAATACTGTCATCGTCAAAATATTACAATGTTACTTTTGTCAGCAGCAATCAATAAAAAACAGTCATCCCAATCCATCAACAGTCATATTGTATGTCACTGCCTCTACCACATGTTGTTTATTTCTATTTTTTATGGGACAGCTTTATTGTTTTCTTATTTGATTCTTGTACTATGACCCAGTTATTTTAAAAGTCACCTTACTAAAAGATGAAAACACAATAACATAAACTAACATTAAAAAAAAAATAAAAGGAAAAATGTTATCATACATTACAATTAAACCAAACCTGAACTTACCGAATACACCTATGAGGTAGGGGAGCAAAGGAACTGTCATTTTTTTCTACACCTTGATGAATGGTGAACAGTCCTCCTATGATGATATCGCCCCTGGCCGTAACTCCTGGTTCTTTCGTATCATTTTCCGAGGCCCCTTTCCTCAAAATAATATAAAAAAGAACAGCATAGAAATATATGCCAGATGCAACGCGTGCCATATTTGTTTGGTCTCCCTTCCTCCCTCTCTCACTGGATCCTCTACGCTTCTTTTCCTCAGGCAAAGTGATACATTTCTTATTTTAATCAGCTGTGCCATGCAAAAGAAAACCACTCCTCTTACGTCGTCATTCACGGATCTTGATTCCCAATTTCTTTCTGTAGGCCCTGCCCACACAGAAGTGACAACAGGGTGACTCAATGTTTGAGCAACATATTTCTTGTTGTGCATAAACATTTTTTTTCCAGACAATTAGAGGGCACAGTGGCACACTTTCTAAGCAGACAGGCGAGTCAGACTTGATTAAGGGTATGTCATCGTTAAATATCTGATACTATGTAGATACTGTATATGCTCAAACAAAGGACCAAAATAAGGATGGCATTTTAAACAGCTACACTGTGAAATATTTAGAGTGCACCTATGATTATTATGATGGCTCAGAGCCAAGAATCAAAACTGGAATCTTTCCTTTGTCACGCAAGACATGGTCACTACTACGTCTCTGTGCTGCGAGTGTAAACTTTCAGTACCAATAATGATTTGCATAGTTAATGAGATAACAAAAGTGAGCAACAAAACCATACCTGCCAGTCAAATATCCTGTACTTTTACTCACATTGGGAAAAAGTTGGAACAAAATGCTCACACACACACACAAACGTCACAATTTAGTTTCTAGTAAACAGAGGCATTGTTAGGTCCTCTTCCCCCTCCTTCTGAGACATGCCCACCTCCAGCAGGTGTGCATGTTTTTAGCTGATTGCAGGTCAGACGAGTGGAGCGGCCACAGCTGAGAGCAATGAACATCAGCCAGCTTTAAAAGCCCAGCAGACGCTCCACCTCGTCGCCCGATCAACTCGTCTGGTTTCGCCGTCAGTTGTTTCTCGCACTCTTATATGATATTACTGATTCCCGGCTCACGACTACTTTGCTCTCGCCCCAGGTCCTGTCCTCTGCGCGCTCCTTGTCGGATTCTACGGCTGCCTCCTTCCGAGCTTCCACGCCTGCCTCCTTCCGAGCTTCCACGCCTGCCTCCTTCCGAGCTTCCACGCCTGCCTCCTTCCAAGCTCCCACGTCAGCTCCCCTGCTCCGCTCCCAGCAATCTACACCCGAGACAGCCTTTTGATCATCAATAAAAGATTACTCATTTGATCACTGTGTGTCCACTCTGGGATCCCCTCTTGCTCCCGCACCTAACAGTTTGATCGGGCCACCATGGATCCCACGGACAATACAGCCAGCTCGCCCACGTCACTCCTGGAACAGCACCGAGCAATCGAATGCCTCTTCAGTAAGGTAACAGACATTTCCGAGTCACTTCAAGCCATCCAGGCACAACTCACGTCACTACCACATGCGCGCACAGCCCCGTCTCCCCTCCGCCACACGACCGCCTCGCCGAGTCACGTCACCGCAACTACCCTGGCGTCAACGGCTGCGGGTCGGGAACCCCACGTTCCCGCTCCGGCTCCTTACGACGGCAACCTGGGTACATGTCGTGCTTTTTTGGTTCAGTGTAGCCTCGTCTTCGAACAGCAGCCGTCAATGTACCAGGGGAATCGCGCAAAGATTGCGTACCTGATCGGCTGTCTTCGCGGAGCGGCTTTGGATTGGGCTTCCTCTGTATGGGAGCAGGGGTCTGCGGTGTGCAGATCGTACGCCCAATTCACCGATGAAATGCGAAAAATCTTCGACCATCCTATCCGTGGTAAAGAGGCTGCCAAGCGGCTAATGTCCGTTCACCAGGGGTCTCGGAGCGTCGCCGAATTTTCGGTAGAATTCCGCACGTTGGCAGCTGAGAGCCGTTTTAACGACGCGGCGCTTCAGGAGATCTTCACCCGCGCCTTAAATGAGTCCCTCAAAGATGAATTGGCCACGCGGGATGAGCCTGGATCTTTGGATGGCCTTATTAATCTATCGATCCAAATTGACAATCGATTGCGGGAGCGAAGACGACAACGCCGGGAACCGCCGAACCCCCCAGGCACGCGCCTAGCTGTCCTTCCACGCCCGCCTCCGCTTCCAGTACAGGCCACTGACGCTGCTCATGTTACATCGCCCCCTGCTGACAAACCGGAACCCATGCAGCTAGGTCGTGCCAGGCTATCCCAAGAGGAACGCACACGCAGGTACAGCGCTCAGTTATGTATTTACTGCGGTCAAGGGGGGCACTTTATTCGCAGCTGCCCGGTGCGTCCGGGAAACTGCTAGGCTCACCATTAGAGGAGGGACTACTGGTGAGCCACATGTCCCACAGTTCCTCACGCCGGCTCCAACTCCCAGCCACACTCTCCTGGAGAGGCCAATCTCGCACGGTCACCGCCCTGGTAGATTGTGGTTCCGACGAGAATTTCCTAGACCAAAGCCTGGTGAGCCAGTTGGGGCTGAGCACGCACCCGCTTCCTGCCCCTTTAATGACTACGGCGCTGGATGGACAGCCCCTGTTTAACGTGACCCGACAGACAGATGCAATTGATGTACTCATATCTGGCAACCACCGAGAGGTGAGCTCTTTTTTTGTTTTCCGTAGTCCGCGCACACCGTTGGTCCTTGGCCTTCCTTGGCTAAAAACTCATAACCCCGCCATAGACTGGACCCACCCTAAATTAACTGCATGGAGCGACTATTGTCATTCACACTGTCTTAAATCTGCCCTAGTGCCTACCTGTTCGGTCCAGGAACCTGCGCAACCTGACCTCTCCGCGGTGCCGGAATCCTACCATGACCTTGGACTGGTTTTTAGTAAGGACCATGCGGTGTCACTCCCTCCTCACCGTCCGTACGACTGTGCCATCACTCTCCTTCCTGGTGCGACCCTCCCCAAGGGACGACTTTACAACATCTCGCTACCAGAGAGGGAGGCAATGAAGTCGTATATCACGGAGTCCCTGGCCACAGGTATTATTCGTCCTTCCTCCTCCCCAGTCGGTGCAGGGTTCTTTTTTGTGAATAAAAAAGATGGCGGTCTCAGACCCACCATCGACTACCGGGGCCTGAACGATATCACAATTAAAAACAAATACCCTCTTCCTCTTATTGATTCCACTTTCACTCCCCTCCACGGGGCTACCATCTTTACGAAGCTTGACCTACGTAACGCCTACCACCTCGTCCGTATTAAGGAAGGCGACGAGTGGAAGACTGCCTTTAACACACCCATGGGCCATTATGAATATCTAGTTATGCCCTTCGGGCTCACTAATGCCCCTGCGGTCTTCCAAAACTTGGTTAACGACGTCCTAAGCGATATGATTAACAGGTTTGTCGTGGTATATTTGGACGACATTTTGGTGTTCTCTGACACTCCATCAGAACATAAGAGCCATGTCCGTCAAGTACTCCAGAGGCTTCTAGAGAATCGGCTGTACGTAAAAGCTGAGAAATGTGAGTTCGACGTTCCAGAGACAGCTTTTCTCGGTTACATTGTAGGAAAAGGGGAGCTACGTATGGACCCAGCAAAAGTAGCTGCGGTTCTGGACTGGCCTCGCCCCGCCAACAGGAAGCAATTACAACGCTTTCTCGGGTTTGCCAATTTTTATCGCAGGTTCATTCGCAATTACAGCCGGATAGCAGCACCCCTTACGGCTCTCACCTCCGTTATCAAACCCTTTCTCTGGTCCGACGCCGCGGACGCCGCCTTCAGCGACCTTAAGAGCCGTTTCACCTCCGCCCCGGTGCTGGTCCACCCCAGCCCATCATTACAGTTCATCGTGGAAGTTGACGCATCTGAAACTGGAGTGGGCGCCGTGCTCTCCCAGCGCCAGCCCGCCGACGGCAAGGTCCACCCGTGTGCCTTTTTTTCCCGCAGGCTATCACCCACGGAACGAAATTACAGCATCGGGGACAGAGAACTCCTTGCGGTCAAACTAGCTCTGGAAGAATGGCGCCACCATCTGGAAGGCACCCCACAGCCCTTTGTCGTGCTCACCGACCATAAGAATTTGGAGTACCTCAAGTCTGCTCGAACATTAAATCCTCGACAAGCCAGGTGGGCAATGTTCTTCTGCCGCTTCAACTTCACCCTGTCCTTCATTCCAGGTTCCAAAAACATCAAGCCGGATGCCTTGTCGCGCCAATTTCAGACTGTCGAACCTAAGGAGGAACCCGCCCCGATTCTCCCACAAACCCGCTTCCTTGCCTCCGTGGAGTGGGAGATCGAGCGCAAAATAAAGGACGCCCAGGGTGAGAACCCAGACCCTCGAGACGGTCCCCAGTCTAACCTGTTTGTACCCCAGGAGCTCCGTTCACAGGTGTTGGAGTGGGCTCACTCATCCCGACTCTTTTGTCACCCCGGCATCCGGAGAACGCTGGCTGTCCTGCGCCAGCGATTCTGGTGGCCCACTATGCAAGATGACACACGATCCTACGTCCAGGCTTGTACAGTATGTGCCCGCAGCAAAACGTCCACCAAGCCCAGCTGTGGACTCCTTCGGCCGCTCCCCATCCCAAGCAGACCCTGGTCCCACATAGCCCTGGACTTCATCACCGGTCTGCCCCCTTCCAAAGGAAACACCGTGATCCTCACTATAGTGGACAGATTCTCCAAGGCCGCCCATTTCATCCCCCTTCGCAAACTCCCGTCAGCCACCGAAACTACAACCCTCCTCACTAACCATGTTTTCCGTTTGCATGGCATCCCGTCAGACATAGTCTCCGACAGGGGACCCCAGTTCACTTCTCAGGTCTGGAGGGCTTTCTGTGAGGCCCTGGGCGTTGGAGTAAGCCTCTCCTCGGGTTACCACCCACAGACAAATGGCCAGTGTGAGCGTGCAAACCAACAGCTTGAAGCGGCCCTCCGTTGCACCACTCAAGCTCACCCCAACACCTGGAGCGATCAACTGCCCTGGATTGAGTATGCTCACAACACCCTGCCAAATGCCTCGTCAGGTATGTCCCCTTTCCTGTGTTCCTTGGGTTATCAACCCCCGTTGTTCCCCTCCCAGGAAAGTGAGATCGCCGTCCCATCTGTTCAAGGCCACGTCGACCGTTGCGCCAGAGTCTGGGAACAGGCACGCGCCGCACTCCTCCGCGCTGCTGAGAGGTCCCGTACCCAGGCCGATCGTCACCGCTCGCCCGCACCTGTTTACACTGTCGGCCAAAAGGTATGGCTCTCGTCCAAGTCCTTGCCCTTGAAGACGGAGTCCGTGAAGCTCTCACCCCGGTTCGTTGGGCCCTTCGAGATCACCAAGGTGGTAAACCCCAACGCGGTGCGTCTCCGGCTCCCTGCACATTACCGGGTCCACCCCACATTCCATGTCTCCCTCGTGAAACCGGTTTCCACTAGTCCCTTGGCCCCCCCTGTTCCGCCCCCTCCACCGCCTCTGTCGGTCGACGGGCATCCGGCCTACCGGGTGGAGCGGCTTCTGGATGTCCGCCGCCGTGGCCGTGGGCTCCAGTACCTAGTTGACTGGGAGGGCTATGGCCCGGAGGAGCGGTCCTGGATCCCTGCCCGGTGGGTGCTGTCGCGGGCGCTCATCCGGGACTTCCACCGTGCCCATCCTGGGCGTCTCCGTCGGGCGCCTGGTGTCGCCCGTGGGGGGGGGGGTCCTGTTAGGTCCTCTTCCCCCTCCTTCTGAGACATGCCCACCTCCAGCAGGTGTGCATGTTTTTAGCTGATTGCAGGTCAGACGAGTGGAGCGGCCACAGCTGAGAGCAATGAACATCAGCCAGCTTTAAAAGCCCAGCAGACGCTCCACCTCGTCGCCCGATCAACTCGTCTGGTTTCGCCGTCAGTTGTTTCTCGCACTCTTATATGATATTACTGATTCCCGGCTCACGACTACTTTGCTCTCGCCCCAGGTCCTGTCCTCTGCGCGCTCCTTGTCGGATTCTACGGCTGCCTCCTTCCGAGCTTCCACGCCTGCCTCCTTCCGAGCTTCCACGCCTGCCTCCTTCCGAGCTTCCACGCCTGCCTCCTTCCAAGCTCCCACGTCAGCTCCCCTGCTCCGCTCCCAGCAATCTACACCCGAGACAGCCTTTTGATCATCAATAAAAGATTACTCATTTGATCACTGTGTGTCCACTCTGGGATCCCCTCTTGCTCCCGCACCTAACAGGCATAGACTTCATAATACTTGACAGGACATGGGAAACAGGGCCGATCCGTAGAGGGCCTATTTATAAAAACTTCAAATTCAAATATTTTCAAAACCAAAGCTGCTACTGACCTAAAACCAAAACAAGCACCTACCTTTGCCATATATGAGTATCCATGAGCAGTGGCATCAAATAATTCAAAGTCGTTCCCTTATAAAATCCCAATTAATTATTTTTATATATAACAAAATTTAACATGGCTATAAAATTCTCAGATTTTAAAATAGATGCACAAAAATTACCAAATGCAGAGATAATCACCTATAATTCAATAGCAATATGTAACATATCATATATGTTTTTGACCAAAATAGCAACTTAATTTCTATTTTATTAACTGCAAGTTTTCAACCGCTAATAAATCACTCAATTTAAGATCAGAAACTTAATACTTGAGGAAAACATGCAGAATCAGTTATAAATAATATGTAAATAGATTATTAATATATTCTATATACAATCAGAACTTATTACACAATAGAATAGCCCGTTATTATCATTGTACAGTTATACAATGAAATTGTAGAGCATCCCTGTACAATGCAGGATAAGTTAAAATCTCAAAAGTGACGTGCCAGTTGAGGGTGGGTGAGTGGTCATTAGTCTTACCGGGGCTACAATGCTTACGTAGGTCGAAATCCAGCGTAGGGCTACTGCACCTTAAAACATGTTTTGTTTTCTCCTTGAGATAATTGTTGTGATTTAGTCTAAACAAATAAAAGTTGATTTGATTTTATTTGACTTGGAACACATCTATAACTGAACATTACAGACATGCAGGTGACAATGTTTTTTTTAGGTAACCTACTGTGGTTCTTCGGTTTTATTATTATTATTATTATTATTATTATTATAGTTATTCTTTGTTCCGCAGCCCCTTTGAGCTCAATTTGACCCCCTTAGAATGCTTCAAAATGCACCAAAATCGGCAGGCAGGTCAAGACAGGTGCAATCTTTAATACCGTGTAAAGACAAACTGCAAATACACTATGTAAATGATAAATGGCGTTACACTTGTATAGGGCCTTTCCACCTTTTAAGGCCCTCAAAGCGCTTTACACTGTCTGCTCATCTTGCGCCCCCTAGTAGTCATTCTTTGTCCCGCCGACGGTTTGACTCAGGCCATTACACATTCTCCCAGTCGTCTTCTGGATCATCCAAATGCTCTCTAGCGAATCGCAGACGGGCCTGGACTTGTACTTTCTTTAGCAGGGGGACACATCTGGCAGTGCAGGATTTGAGTCCCTGGCGGTGCATTGTGTTACTGATAGTAGCCTTTGTTACTTCACTAGGTCCCCCCGTGTGGTTCTGGGATTTTTGCTCACCGTTCTTGTTATCATTCTGACACCAAGGTGTGAGGAGGGAGTTGAAAGTCTGTGTTGCCCAACGACATCCCCAAAACATCACTGCTCTAGAGGAGATCTGCATGGAGGAATGGGCCAAAATACCAGCAACAGTGTGTGAAAAGCTTGTGAAGAGTTACAGATAACGTTTGGCCTCGGTTATTGCCAACAAAGGGTACATAACAAAGTATTGAGATGAACTTTTGGTATTGACCATATACTTATTTTCCACCATGATTTGCAAATAAATTCTTTAAAAATCAAACAATGTGATTTTCTGTTTTTTTTTTCCCCCACATTCTGTCTCTCATTGTTGAGGTTTACTCATGTTGACAGTTACAGGCCTCTCTAATATTTTCAAGTGGGAGAACTTGCACAATTAGTGGTTGACTAAATACTTATTTGCCCCACTGTATTTACCAAACAGAAACATTGGTATGGACAAAATATACAGCAAAATTTGCATTGGTTGATGAGGAAAAAGAAACTTTCATGACAGTTGAAAGTGGAAGTTTTAGAAATAATCTTCAAGCATGGATGTGTCTCAGATGTGACACATCTGACGTGGATTTCTAATAGGAAAATCTTACTTGATCTGGAACACTTATTTGAATGGGGATACCGTACCTGCCTGCTAGTCTAGCATCAACACAGTCCATCTAGGGTCCACCTTGGCCTGCTATTCGACATTGGAAGTCGAGAAACCAACGTATCCTGATTCCTGTCTATTTTCTAGGATGGCACCGCAAGGGATTTCGAAGCACATTGCACTTTTCGAAGCACTCCTAAAATGTCGTGAACACACGACAGCCCTTGGTCAGGTTCTCGAACATCGCACCGGGTTTGCTGCTAACACAAATTGCACCCAGGCTCGTCAAAGTGCATCTGCTTTTGGAAATTTAAACGTGGAGATCTCTAAAACTTAATTTGCAACATTCATGCATCCACTGACAATGCAATAGTTTGGCATTTTGTGGCGGGAAGCTCTACCTGTAATGCACAACAAGTCGACAGTCTTTCTAATTCTGGTCCTGCTTGTGACGTCCTCTCCAAAAACTGCCGAGAATACCTGATCGCATCATTTGTAATTAATAACCCTTGAGACTGATAAATAAATGCCAATGAAAACAATGCCACTGAATTGTTTCAAAACAGGTTTGGATAATGAAAAATTTGATTGTATGTCTTTAGTATCTGGGAGTTTGTTTTGTGTGATATTTCCCTTTTAAAAATACAGAGGGGGACATAAGTATCTAGTCAACCACTAATTGTGCAAGTTCTCCCACATGAAAATATTAGAGAGGCCTGTAATTGTCAACATGGGATAACCTCAACCATGAGAGACAGAATGTGGAAAAAACAAAACAAAACAGAAAATCACATTGTTTGATTTTTAAAGAATTTATTTACAAATCATGGTGGAAAATAAGTATTTGGTCATTACCAAAAGTTCATCTCAATACTTTGTTATGTACCCTTTGTTGGCAATAACGGAGGCCAAACATTTTCTGTAACTCTTCACAAGCTTTTCACACACTGTTGCTGGTATTTTGGCCCATTCCTCCATGTAGATCTCCTCTAGAGCAGTGATATTTTGGGGCTGTCGTTGGGCAACACGGACTTTCAACTCCTAGACGCTAGATGGCGCCAGATATCATTGAAGCGATGTTCTGTCATGACGGATCTCAGCTACTAGTTTAACCAGTTTGCATTATTTTATTGCACTGTTTTTCCTTATTCAGATTTGTTTCAAGACTACAGTTACAGTTAGACTTCAGTCTGATGGTTAATGCAGTTATTGCAATTTTGTTGTTTTATCACAATAGATTGGTTTATTTACTTTTCAAAAACCAGAAGCCATTCATTTACGAATGTGATTGCACATTAGTTTACATTTTTAAATGGTCAGATATTAAGATTTGAATGAGGCAAAATAACATGCTTTTTCTCTCAAATAAATTTTTATAATCGTTTGTTTCGGATGTATTGTAATTATTTTCTATATAAAAATTAATTTGGTGTTCAAAAAGTCTTTTTTCAAACTTGAGTCTTGAAAAAGGGGGTCGTATTATAATCAGTCTTATATTTGGGCCAATACGGTATTTGCTGAGCGAAATTGTGTTGGTTCGTTCCACTCAAATGGATCTAAATGACCATTACAGTTACAGCCCAGAATTCACATCGTAAGTCTTAACTTCATATGTGATCTGACCAGAAGCCCTCCAATCCCCATTATTATTCACAACAAAAGGCGTGTGTGTGGCTTACCTGTAGTCAATGTTGTTAAAAATCCACGTCGACGCAATGTTTATCATTTTCACCAACATCCTTCGACGGAGCCTGGAGAGAAAGAACATTGTCTGACGAAGGCTCTGTAAGTTTCCTTCCGTTTTCTTCTAAATTCCTGCACTTTTTCGCCCTTGGACAGATGAAAGATGCATATAGCATCGTTTCGATGCCTTTTTGACTGAATTTGGGATATGGTTTCCTTATCTTTTGTTCATATTCGCTCGTGTTGGAGCTGGACGTGGTTGACGCCATGTTATTTGTTTTTGAAACCATGGCAACAATCCTTGTCTCCTATTGGTGCAAATGACCTAAAAACAACTTCACACACTGACTATGCAACTCCTTCGTCTCAATATCACTGCGCCACAGTAATAAAAAAAAAAAAAGACCAACACAAAAACGCTAATTATTTTTAAAAAATGACTGGAAACTGTGAGTAGCACTTTTTTGTGGGTACTAATTTGCAACATATATATATCATAAAGCAGAGTTCATGTAGATCCACTTGAGTGGAACAAAATCCATTTTCTAAGCACTTTTTCCATGGCCCAAATACAGCCTATAATCACCATTCAAACTAAGAAGTATTTTCTCCACCAGAGGGCACTCATGCTCTTTGGACGAAAAAAAATCTAAGAAACATCTTAAGCAGTTACTCACAATGTTACTCATTATTTGAGTATTCTTTTCACTAAATGGCACGGTGGCTGAGTGGTTAGCACATCTGCCTCACAGTTCTGACATCAAGGGTTCAATCCCGGGCTTCGGCCTTCCTGTGTGTAGTTTGCATGTTTTCTCCGGAAACTCCGGTTTCCTCCCACATCCAGAAAACGTGTGGTAGGCTGATTAAACACTCTAAATAGTCCGTGTGTGTGAGTGAGTGGTTGTATGTCTCCCTGTGCCCTGAGATTGGCTGGCAACCAGTTCAGGGTCTACCCTATCATTCACTCCTCACTTAAATCGTTTCCTCCATCTCTCAAAAGTGTTTCCATCACACCCATTCTGAAAAAACTCAACCTTGATCCCATCAATTTCAATAACCTCTGCCCCATCTCCAACCTTTTCCATTTCCAAAATTCTTAAAAAAACCGTTGCATCCCAACTCCATAACCACCTAATTACCAATGACATTTACGAGCACTTTCAATCCGGTTTCCGCCCCCTCCATAGCACCAAAACAGCCTTACTTAGAATTACAAACGACTTCCTCATAGCATTCGACTCCGGTTCATTATTAATTCTTGCCCTCCTCGATCTCACTGCCGCCTTCGACACCATTTCCCACACAATCCCTCTCGACCGACTCTCCTCCATTGGTATCACCCACACACCCCTTTCCTGGTTCACTTCCTACCTGTCCAACCGCACACAATTCGTCAAATTCGGCCCCCATAAATCCAAATCCCTCCCTGTCTCCGCCGGCTTGCCCCAGGGTTCTGTCCTCGGGCCGCTCCTCCTTATCATTTACATTCTCCCCCTCGGTTCCATCTTCCGCAAACACAACATTCACTTCCACTGTTACGCGGATGACACCCAGCTCTACATCTCCTCAAAACCAACCACCTCCCTCCCACCTTCCTCCCTCACCCTCTGCTTAGATGACATTAACTCCTGGTTGTCCTCTAACTTCCTCCTACTCAACAGCTCCAAAACAGAAGTTCTCCTAGTTGGAACCACCGCAATGCTCTCTCATGTCCATAAGTTCTCTATTACCATCAACAATGTACTGATCTCTCCTTCATCTCAGGTTAAGAGTCTGGGTGTCCTCCTCGACAGCACGCTCTCCTTCCTGTCACGTATCAACAGCATCACCAGATCAGCCTATTTCCACCTTCGCAACATTTCTGGTCTCCTCCCTTCTCTCACCCGCCATACCGCTTCCACCCTGGTCTGTAATTTAATAATCTACCGGCTCGATTATTGCAACTCACTGCTCCTCGGTCTCCCTAACAAGTCCCTCCAGAAACTGCAGTTCCTCCAGAACTCAGCAGCACGCCTCATCATTGGTACGGTACCCCTGCAACACACCACATCACCCCCATCCTCCGTCAACTTCACTGGCTTCCCGTCAAACAAAGAATCAATTACAAGATCCTCATCATCACCTTCAAAACACTCCATGGCCTGGCCCCTCCCTATCTTTGCAATCTACTCCGTTTAAAGAATCCAACTCGTCCACTTCGCTTTACCACTATTCTTCCCCTCTCCGTCCCCCGTGTCCGCCTCTCCACCTTTGGTTCCAGAGCTTTTAGTCAGTGTGCCCCCCAGCTCTGGAACTCCCTACCCCCTGATCCTCACTCTATCTCATATCTACCCTATCACTTTTCAAATCCAGACTGAAAACACACCTGTTCAGTCTTTCTTACCCACCATAACCCCTAGCTCTGTTATATTTTTACTTCTTTTTATTGTGCTTTTAATCTTTTATCCTTTTAATACCTTTTTCATCGTCTTGTGATTCTATGTCTCTTGTGAAGCGTCTTTGTGTGGTTTGAAAAGCGCTCTAGAAATAAAATTTATTATTATTATTATTATTATTATTACTCTGCCTAGTGTCCGTAGTCAGCTGGGATAGGCTCCAGCACCTCCGCAACCCTCGTGAGGAAAAGCGGCATGGAAAATGAATTAATGAATGAATTTTCACCAAATACTTTTTACTTGTACTAGAGTACATTTTTTGGATGACTACTTTTACTTTTACTTGAGTAATATTATTTTGAAGTAGCGCTACTCTTACTTGAGTCAAAAAAAAATTGCTACTCTACCCACCTCTGCCTAGCTGTAGGTGAAGTTTTCCGGAAAATGCCATGTCCAGGTTGTGTTGTCTCCTCCGACCGCAAGGGGGCACTATTTGGTCAGGTCCAGCCACAGTACTAAAAATGGACGCCGCCGTGTTCATTCTGTCACTGATCGACTGTTGTGCACTGATTTTCCTGGCGGTCTATTTTGTATCCTTTCACGTGTGTAGTTCCTCTTGCGTGAGGCCCCTTCATGGAACTGTACGGAGTTCAAAATGCGTGTGTGTTAAATTCTATGGATTGCAAAATGGGCGGAAAGACGAACATGCTAACCCCTTAGCCATCTTGCTATATCTGTATATCCGAGGCGTGTGTGCTTTGAATACAATTCACGATGGAACAGAAGTTGTTTTAAGCGAACGTGAATGTTTTACATTTCCATTGCTCTGCACAACCTTGACCTAAACGTCAGATTATT
Source organism: Corythoichthys intestinalis (assembly GCF_030265065.1). Taxonomy (NCBI): domain Eukaryota; kingdom Metazoa; phylum Chordata; class Actinopteri; order Syngnathiformes; family Syngnathidae; genus Corythoichthys; species Corythoichthys intestinalis. Next base: position 58,638,023 of record NC_080398.1, on the reverse strand, counting down.
ACCTTGTCGGATTTGGAATGTGACTACATCAACGCCAGAGCATGTTGCTCCAAACTCAACAAAGTAAGTCTCGAATGTTTCTTCTGGAGCCAAACTTTTTGCTTGTTAGTGTGGAATTGAATTCATACCATGTACATGTGGTTATGCATTTGCTTGTCACTGAATTTAAAATGAAGTTAAATTGTTTTTTGTGTTCAGTGGGTGATACCAGAGATAGTGGGACAGTGCTTGTCCACCATGCTGATGTTGATCTCCACTCACTGGTTCATCTTCCTCCTCAATCTCCCTGTAGCAGCCTGGGACATTTACAGGTAGGCACTCTTTTGGACATTAGAATTGTTGCAAACCATTAGTTAAGGATGTAAAAGCTGAGCTATTGCCCTTTTGTCTCATTAGAATATATGTAATATTTGGTTACTTGTGTGATGTAGTTACATTCCCATCATTTTTTTAAAGGGATCCGCGGATAGAAAGACTTGTAGTTCTTAAAAGATAAATGTTAGTACAAGTTATTATAATTTGTTATTGAAACCCCTCTTGATGTTTTCGTTTTTATAAAATTTGTAAAAAAAAAAATTTAACTAGTAGGTCGCCATTGTTGTTGACGTCGAAGGGCGGTGACGTCACAGGCCCACGCTGCCAGAATTCCACCTGACACTCTTAAAAAAAAAAAAGTCACTCTTTAACTCATTTGCTCCCAAAAACGTATGAATACGTTCTATTTTTAATTGTTTCAGTGTCCCAAAAACGTATTCATACATCTTTTACGTTTTTTTTTTAATTTTTTATTTGACAATAGGCTTCTCTAGGCTGTGATGCAACTTTGCTAAACTGCACAATGCTTAAAACCCATTTTAAAGCAATAAAACTGGTGACTGGAGGGCAGTAGCGCATTTGGTAAGAACTCATCTATGACCAAGAAAGGAAGTGAGGTGAAGAGAAATAGTCAGGAAACAGAAGTTGGAGGGACCTTGTGAAAAAGGAAGCGTGAGAAAAATGTGGAGAATGATGGAAAACAAAAGGCAAACGACACTGGAGGAGTGTTTTGGAAAGAAAACAACACAATTGTCAAAGAAAGATTAAAAATCTATCTTGATGAGACAGACGGTGATGAGGGAAAAGTTTACCCCAGCCGCGCCGGCCACAACAGCGTCATCTCTCAGTTCAATAGTTTAGTTATGTGTAAATAAATTGTTACTTTGCTATCAAAAGCTCTATTTTTCTCGTTATGTTATTTTATAGAAGGAAAACATTATTCAGATGTTTGGGTTATCACAAAAGCAAGAATTAGCTGTGTTAAAGTCAAAGTTATGTTTGAAATGTATGCTTTTACAAATAGCTCGATTTCTCTGTTTTTTCATCAGAAATGGGAAAATTGCTCAAACTAAGCTATTTTCTAATGCTGATTTCTAAAGAATGGAAAAAGATATAACTTTTTTTCCTGCTGAAACAAGAGAGTCTAATCTTTCTTTTGGTGGGTTCCATGTTTATATAGACCCTACTCACCAACGTCACAGAATGACGTGTCGCTGTATCCGGCCGCCATATTGTCCGTCAGTGTTTATCCGTATTCTCAATGGTTTCAATTTGTCGTGCAATTAATAGTGCAATTCATGGAAGCCCCGGTGCTTTCAGACGCTGTAAACTCATTGGATGCTATGCATAAAAAGCGTTATGTGGAAAAGCTTCAGTCTATCCATTCGCCAGATCCATATTTGATGCCTAAATCGATATTTTTCGACCCGCTGTCTTCGCCCTCTCTGCCTGACATCTGCTACCCTGATATTTACAACTATCTTGTCCACACAAAATCGGCCTATTCTCACGAAAGTTTGAAAAACTTTTAAGAGCAGCACTCTAAGCAACATTACCCCGTGTGACCCTTTACTTCTAATTTTCTAAAATGGCGACAATCAATAAAAAAAAAAAGTTGACTGCGATGGCCGATGCTTCAAGGATAGGTGGATATTGGACTATTTCTTCAATAAAACACGCAACAACTGTGTTTGCCTCATTTGCAAAGAGACAGTTGCTGTTTTCAAAGAGTTCGATGTGACGCAATATTACCAAACAAGACACGCTGACATGTACGACAACATCACAGGGAAGATACGCAGTGAGAAATTATAGCAACCTGAAGCTAGTTTAATTTCACAGCAGCAGTATTTCGCAAGAGCCCGAGTGTCGAAAGAGAACGCCACAAAGACGAGATTGTTGAAATTATGAATTAAAAAAATGATCAGGCAAATGTGACTCACAGAAGGGCTTGCTAAAATTTGTTTAAATATATTGTTCTATGTAAATCAGCCAAGGTAGCCCCCTGCATTTTTACCACACCAAATCTGGCCCCCTTTGCAAAAGGTTTGGACACACCTGTTTAACTTCTTTCACTTGGTACCAGCTAAATATTATTCAAAAAATAATGATGGTGGAAGAAATAAGCATCTTGAATTTGAAACAGTATGTTGTCGACGATTAGCCTCGCAATGATCTTAATTGTGGTTGTCTGCCCAAAACCCTCTAAATATATATTAAATGCATCTTACCAGAAATAAAATGACTACTACATAATCTGTTTTCTCGTCGAATTGCAGCAGTCCATCTCGCTCTCCTCTCCGGGTCTCTCGCAATACGGTAGAATTTCAAGTCTCTTGGTCTATCTTCTCTGTTATTGCAACCAACCGCCACACACGCCTTCACCATTTTGATTATTAATGTTGACGAGCAGAAAAACACGCCATAATAGGAGGAATTTACGTAGCGGTAATGCTTAAACCCGACAAGCTGACGGACAATGTGGCGGGGAGGCATGGTTGTGACGTCATGTGAGTAGGGTCTATAGCAAAGGAACAAAATTTTCTGTGGGCCTTGCAAAATCAGTCAAAATCCAGTAAAATGGCAAGGAGCGAAGGGGG